>NC_090921.1:1173342536-1173649986 GCF_040938575.1 Ambystoma mexicanum | reverse complement strand
ATGATAGAACCAGGAAATCCCCCATTGCCATATGTTTAGAGAACATTATCCATTATAAATATATAAGCCGCCAACCCAAAGTAAACCCTTTTCCTTCATGGCACTGTATCTATTCTTCCTATTGCTAACATTGATTTTGTGTCAGGCACGTGTGGTTTATGGAATGGCATTAAAAACTACTCCAACTGAAACTACTTGGCAGACGGCACATCCAACAGTGCAAGACCAAGACTGCGCAGCACTTGCTTACTGCAGCCTTTCCAAATCAGATTGAAAAGCACACTTTACGGTATAAACAATGTGACGGTTATTATTGTTCAATTAAGTGGTTCAGGGTATCTTTAACGGTATACCGTTACATCCCTAATAAGGTGGTGGTCCGTCAGGGACAGGGGGTGTCGGAGCTGAGGTCAGCGTTGCAGTTGTGGTCCGCTACCCAGTCTAGGGTGCGTCCTTTGGAGTGAGTGGGGTTAGAGATTTGTTGTATGAATCCCATGTACTGAAGTGCTTTGGCAAGAGATGTAGCTTGTTTGTCCTTTGGGTCATTGAGGCCCAGGTTTAGGTCACCCAATAGAAGGGGATTTAGTGGTGTTTTTCAGGTTATTGGCTACTAGATGAAGGTTTTCCTGAAAGTTCAGTAGTGGGCCGGGCGGCTGGTAGATGATGTGGATGGCAATGGTGCAGTTTGGCGAGAGGGAGAGTTTCACGGTAAGGCAGTCCGCAATGCCCCCTATTGGGGAGTTGATCTGTCTGACTGATAGGGAATCTTTAAGGATTAGAGCCACTCCACCTCCTTTGGAAAGTAGTCTGTCCTGCCGGCGTAGTGTGTAACCTGATGGGAGGGCTACGGAGATGGCTGGCCCCGCTGCTTCATGTAGCCAAGATTCTGTGATAGCGAGGGCATCAAGCTCTAAATCATGGATTTCAGCGGCGTTTGCAGGGAGTGAGCGTACGTTTAAAAGGGCAAATTGCATAGGAATGGGTGTGGTGTTTGATTCGGGCATGGCTGGTTTGGGTGGAGTGGAATATTTTGGTGGGGGGGTTGTGGTTAGTGTTGTGTGGGGAGGGTGTTTGCGGGCATTGTGTTTATTAGTAGTAGTTAGCTGAGCTGTACATATGCTGTTCTAAGGTTCCTGCTGGCGGTGGACCCTGGGGCGTGCAGGATGAGCATTAGTCTCTGTTTAGTGGTTCCGCAGGGAGGGATTGTGGGCCACATTGTCTTTGGTGTGGGAGGTGGTGTTTAGATTCTGGGCGTGGGGCTTAGTCTGGAAGATTAGAAGGGGGGGTAAGAAGGGCGTGGGTGAAATGTCATTTGAGTAAGGTGGTATGAGGGCCATAGCTGGGTTAACAATGCTACTGAGACTGTGTAGGATGCTGCGGGCGGTGCTTATAGGTAGCTGGGGATACTGGTGTGGCAAAGATATTCTTGATAATTTAGGCGGGGGAGTGATTCGTTGGAGGCCCTATGCTTTAAAAGCAGGGGCAGGGCTGTATCCTGAAGCTAGTTGGGCTTTAAGTCTAGAAGCGATACTTGGAGCCACTGGGAAGGGTGCAACAATCCGAATTACTGGCACATAGGCATGGTGCAACAATCGATCGCTTTGGCAGCTAGGCAGGGTGCAACAGTCAGAATTACTGTCACATAGGCATGGTGCAACAATCAGAATTACTGGATGTTACCACTCCACTACTCCCCTCTCTTCTACTACTCTACTTCCACTACTTATCTCCCCCTCTACTTCTACTTTCCTCCTCCCTCTACTACTATTCTCCTCCTCCCTACACCACTAATCCTCCCACTAGTCTCCACCCTCCAAACTACACAAACCCCCTTATTCAACTCTGTAACCATTTATTTCATTCACTCCTTCACTCTTCTGCTCTGCCAGTCTCGTGGTCGTCCTGCACCTAGGACCTCACCCGTAAACCCCACAATTCCTGCTTAAATATTTCTCCCCCTGTGGGGATTAGCCACTTTCCCTAACCAATCTGCGCCTTTCTTTGCTCCCCTGGGCATGTATGTGCAGAAGAAAGTCATAAAGAGCAGGCAAATGCTCCGCCCTCTGTATCTGTGCAGGCTCACTGCTTCTCGAGCATGGTTTTGTAAAGAGTTCAATATTCTAGTTTGGGCTCTATTCCCAGTTAGCATCATAGTAAGCTCGGGAACGATGGTCCTTTATCCCCTTTTTCTCCATGGTGGTTAGCAGGGGTTAATACAGGTGCTAGCCCTCTGGCCCATATTGCCTTTCTTGTTGTGCGGGTGCTGAGGCTGCACTGGGCTGCAGCAAATCTCTCCTGCTGCCACGTGTGCATTGCCGGATCTCCGCACTGGGACTATGCAGGGTTGCCGCAGGTATCTCTCTCCGTGCTGGTACACGGTGGCCGTCCAGTATTTCTAGAGCTGCTGAAGAACCTTTTATCCCCAGTTCACTATTTTTAAAGTGTGGGACGCTGGTGTTGGTTCTCTCTCGCTTAGCCTACTCTGTTTTCTGATCTTGCTCTGGGGTAACCTGAAAAGAAAACATACTGGTGCATATCTGAACCCAGAGCCAAGGTTGGAGATAAAGATCTGCAAACAGATCTGCTAGGCCGGGGGTTTTGCAGGAATTGCATCTGTGTCTGCTGCCACCATCCACATCACGGGTAGGACTGGCTCTGGCTTCCACCCTGGTAGGCCTAGCATGCCCAGTTGATGGGTTGACAAGGCCAGTAATCTGAACTTGTCACACTGTGTTAAAACTATCACGGTGAATACAATATTAACCAATGGATTACATCGAGCAGTTGCATAAGTATTATTCAATTAAACATGTTAAGAAGTACCATAAAACTCAGCTACAAAAATAAGGTAATTTAGATAATTCATGAAGAACATCAAATATATTAGAAACATTAATTTAATAAATAATATAAGGGAATGACAAGGGATATAAAGAAACTACAAATAAAGGAGAGGAAACATGAGTGGAGAATTTGCCCTTTATAGGGACGTTGCAATCTATGCAAATTCCTAGACACTTGAGATGCAATGGTGGGAACCTAATAAAAGAAATGAAAGGGCCCCATTTCATGCGGTAGTTGTTAAATACATTTACATCTTTTGCATACCATTTTTGATCCTGCGCATTGAGCCTATGAGGTTTCACAGAGGATATTGTTACTATGAAATGTAAGTCCGACCAGTTACCATTGTAATTGCCTACCACCCATTTAAAACGTAGTTTAAAATAGAATAATATATTGCATTGTTTAAAAACAAGTAGATGACAACGATATTGACGGTCAGATTTAATTAACCCCCATCATCAATGCAAAGGCAGTGGGTGGGAACGTTTTTGAAGATGTATGCCTGTTTTTGTAATAGCCAGCCTATTGAAAGCCCTACGTACTTCTATTTTATTTGTCATATTTACAAAATCTCAAGGAAAAATACTTTAGGGGATTCACATTTAAACACTGGAGATGCTTTTTTAAATTTGTTGTTAGATCAAGACATGCAAATAACCCAAGCCTTTTAAAAAAAATATTGAAGGACCTCTTTGATTGAGGAACAAGATTGCTGTGAAATAACATGGTGTCTGTAGTGTATCGTGTAATGTTTCTCATTCATTAATATTTCTTAAGTGAGTGGTTCCTCAGAATTCCTTCCTTTAAGTCAAATTCTTGCATGGGGCAACATATCCTAGTTCTGCAAGGTGGCATGTGCTGGTTGGCTTCCTTTTTCATGTCTTTTGCCCTCCTGGCCTCCTGTCACTGAAGTAAACTGGCATTAGCTTTTTACAGTGTACAATTACTTCCTCTTCACTGGGGAGATCATTTTATACTAGTTACATGATCAGTTGGGCCTAATTCTCCTCAATTCCTCAAGAATCCTCTTTTCGAAATCGTAAAGTACACTACCGAGATTGAACTTCGCCAGCTCCAGTTATGTCATCCAAGATATTGTTTTGGGTTTTCTGGTTGCTGTTTTATTTTTTTTGTGGGTTTTTACATACAATAGTGCATTTTATAGCGATCACATTGCGGAAATGAAACACAGACATGGTTACCTGATCTATCATAAACCATTTATAGCTTTTAAAAACAATTCTTCTGGGGGCATTCGATTAAACCTTCAAGACGTAAGTATATAACTGCTAGAAATAATGTGTGGATTTTTACTGCATAGTGTGGAAGCGCCCTACTTGTGCTTCACTGTCAATATACATACAGAATCCCTTTAAGTGCATCACCGTTGCTTGGCGGTGGCATAGGTTTGGTGCTATTCAGGGGTGTTGGGTAAATATTTGGGGTACTACCTTTGGGGTGCACAACAACCACCTTAGCCTCTTGGCATTAGGGACCCAACCTTTGGTATACGTCTGAACTACACCGGTTGGTAGTGTGGCTGAGCAGCCAGGCTTATCTCAAGAGGGATCAATGTGAGCAGTAATGTAGTTACAGAGAGATTCACAGTGGCAAGTATTCAAATAAACCCTGATTCTCAAGATTTCTTGATAAAACAAATATTCATTTATTTACCAGTCATTTGAACAAGCCTTCTTCAGAAGGAACAATATAAAAGCAACACTCAAATACACTTCAGAAATCCACACTCTTAGGTTTCTTAAATTCAGTAACTTCCCATTGGGGATGACGCACTTATAATTCCTACACCCTCAGGTGACATAAATAACTAGGATACTTGTGGTAATTTAATATAGAACTTGTGCATTTAGAGTAGGCAGAGAGTGTGTAAAAAGAATGGTTAAACAGAATAAACAAGAGATCTCACATTTTTCTTTAAGCAGGGAAATACTTTTGAACCCCCCAACGCAGAGTAAGTTAACCCCTTCCTGAAGGATAGGTGCAAATACAAAACAGAGGAGAGAAGAGTCAATCAGGTAACCAGGCTGATGTCGATGGGCAAAAGTCAATGTAACTGAAGCACTTCTTGAAGATGAGTAAAAAAGTCTTTGCACAATGTTTTAAAAGTCTTAGATGAAGAAAGAAGAATCAAATGTAGGGCCTCAAGCCGGGAGACTTGAGAAGTAGAAGAGGTAAGCAAATCTACAGTGAGAGGTAAGTTCTCTCAAACTTTACAGTATGTTTTGGTTTGAAGAAAAGATGCAGCTGATGACGTCTGTTCCTGTACAGCTCTGTAGATCCTGTTGTTACTGGGCCTCAGGCCTCAGTCGTGGGGACAAGTGGGAGGACTTCTGTGGACTCCTGCACCACAACTGGGCGGTCACTGACCGCAACCGGCAAACTTTCAAATCAGTGGCACTTCGGTGTTTTAGCTTCTTGCAACTACTGCAAATAACAACACCGTGGTTCTTGGGTGTCGAGGTGGACTTTCCTTGCTTCTGGGGTCCCGCGCTCTGTTGAGGAAGCTCAGGCTCGGTCAGTCCTGCTTCTAGGAATCCGGAGGTTCTTCCTGGAGCTCTTGGCCAACTTAAAAGCAACTTGCACAAACTGGTGTTCCTCTCCCTGGCTCTACGGTTTCGAGCAGCACTCTGTGGAAATTTCAACCAGCTCCGAGATGGATGTCCAGGTGGCTTACTTTGGAGTTGATTGGTCCCACCAACTCAAGGGGAGAAGTCGTCTTTGTAGAGCTTCTCTGATGAGGCGAACTTAGAGCTTCAACACCGCAGCAGGGCTTCACCGGGCAAACCAACGGTCCAGGAGTTGCAGCAAGCGTCTTCTTCCAGTTCTTCTTCGGATTCCTTCGTCCAGTGGTCGTCTCTGTCTTCCAGCCAAAATGCCTTGCCTTTTATGCAGGTTTCTCCCATTCATTGGAGCCTAAATGTCAATCGCCCAGCAGGGTGGCTGTCCTTGCTGGACAGCCAGCTAGCCAATCACCACAGAGTGCATTCAGGTCTCCTAGGAGACTAAGCACCGCCCTCACTTCCTGCCCCCACCAGACACTCTGGAGCCAGAGGCAGGTTTCACTCCTGAAGCCCACCGAATACAAAATGAACAAAGGGACCAAACCTGGTTTGGCGTGCAGAGTAAATCTCAAGAAGGTCCAAAACAGCAAGAAATGGTGACAAATGAAGTCCAGGGCCATTTTGACAAAAATGGCACCCATGGGTGCTTTACTGTAGCTGCGAACACAGCCCGCAGTAAAGACACGACACGGTAGTAAAAAGTAACCACTGCCACCAGCCATTAATTGTGTAAAGGGTAACATAAAAATGTTAACATGAGAAGCTAGACAAAGGGGCTACTAAGTAACCCCCCCCAGCACCCTGTTGTAAGATAGTGTGTGCTGGTCTAGAAAGTTACAATGTACAGCAAAGTCAATTTCACTTCACTGCTCTTGGAAACTGTAGTTAATCCAAGAGTCAGGTATTTAAACCTGGGGAAATCTAAAAGACTTCCCTGTGTCACTGCACTAAAGGTGATGTGTGACACAATGCAAAAAAAGCCTATGGAGTTCGTCAGACTACAAAAACGCACAGAGGTAAAAATCACATTAAAAATACATGAGAGTGGGGAAAAAAGGTCTTACTCTCTCCAGGTTAGAAAGTAAAAAGTTCTAGAGTCCAGCAAAAGTGCTGGGGGCCTCTAAGGTAGAGAGGAATTAGCACATTTCTGAGAATTCTCCTGAAAAAGGGGAAAATGCAGACAATAAAGCAATATTTCCCATGGTGCCTTGCTTATTCGTTTCCATTTCAATATTCCTGCTCTTGCAGTCTTTACATCGAAATTGAGGTAGAGATAATTCCATGCTTCAGGGTTCGAAACATAAGGGAGATGGGAGCTGTTTGGCTCCTGCCTCTAGTTTATAAGAGCCTGGTTAGCTTTGCACCAACAGCTAAAAAGGACTACTTGGGGCTACCAAGGCCAACTGATGCCAGACAAACGCACCTATGTGAATGTAACTCTCTGCCTATCAGAACATCTTTAAATAAGTATGACACATCCATATGACATTTAAAGAATAACGGCTCATAAAAAATAAGTAAAATGTTATGTCTCCATCCTTTGTTGAAGTTAGATTTGTGGAACGCTATGTAGTAGCTCCTGGTTGCCCAGTGGTAGCTCATGCTCACTGGTTAATACAAGATACACAGGAGCTGCTTTTAGCTCCAGTTTATCTAATCTTAATTTCAATCCATGTGCTTTGTCCTTTCTGTGGTGCTATAAATGAAACGTGACTACATTTTATATTCATTTGCCCTAAATTTACCAGTCCTAGGAATTGATGAAATAAGCTGCAAGTTGAGAAGCATGGGATCAGACACGTGGAGCATTCCCTGTGCCTTTTTCAAAGAATGCAACAACAAAGAAACTATGGTTGTCTTAGCAAACTTTTGGCAACCTTCATAATAAAGAAGGTGGAAGTAGTGACATTGGTTGCTCCTGACCTGCTTGCTTCTATCGCTCCTTTTTTAAATTACCTTAGCCAGTATGTGCAATTAGTCACATCTCAACTAACATTAATACGCAATGTTATAAAAATCATTTTTAATATTTTACATCATTGTTCTGATATGAATAGGATTTTTTACATGTTGCTTGACACCGGTCTTATTGTAATGTACTTTGATGGCTTGGAGCCGTAGAAAGTGGTGGTGATGTTGGCAATATATAACAGAGACCCGACCTACCACAGTGAAATAAAGTGACTTTACCTAGCGTTTGTGAAGGAAAATCAAAATGTTGTAAAAGATTACACGTCCATGTATTGTGTGTATATTTTTTCTCATTACATTCTCCTGAAAATCAACCAAAACTGAAGCAATCTGACGTTGCAAGACAAAAAAACTTCAGAGAGGTCACCAACAGCCCCAACATTCATCCTCTTTGTACTTTGACATGGCCCAAGAATCAACAGAAAACTCGGTACTCCTGCAGTAGTGTTTAGAGGTTTATTGTACAACTCAAATGAACCTGGAGTTTGTGGTGAACTCAATAGAAGAACAAGGGGCTTTCAAAACAACCAAAGAACACAAGCAATTTCAGCTTTTTTGACGACCATAGTCCATCTGATTGTCCCGCACATTTAGCTCCACCTCTTGGTGGTCAAACAAGTTATTCAGTCAATTGGATCTTCCTCTTCCGGAGGGTCAAATAGACGGCGCTTGCAGTAAATTGGCTTTTTAGGTGTACCGTACTCTTTTTTTTTTTCTTTTTTTTTCTCATGGTTGGCTTAAACCTTTCTGCTCCCATCAATGTAGCCAGGATGCTGAGGTGTTCTGTAGGTGGTTCTCCGAAATTGCTTGGCAAAACGGGGTGGCAGTTTTACACTCTGTTCTCTTCCTTACTTTCTGTTCCCTTCACTGAGTCGTTTTGCTGTATGCCACCTCATTTACTCCCTTTCCTTCCTTCTACATATGTCTTGACTCTTATCCTCTCCTCCCCTTACTCAGAGATTGTTAGCCTTCTTGCACCTTACACACTGCCCCAAGGTTCGATCATTTTGTGTGCTTTCTAGGTTTTTATTCCCCCTTTCGATGATGTCCATCAGTCTGGAAAAACCTTTGTTCTTTTGAAGGCAGTTTTCGTGGAGATAAAGGAAGTGCTGGGTATCTCAGGAACACCCTAGAGCTGTTCGATTTCATATTTTTCTGTGGCAACATGTTTTTCGACTTTCATTTTAGTGAGATTTGATTAGCCAATTTGCTGACAAGCTTACGCTTCTTCCTTTTTTGGAAAACCGGAAACGATACTAACTATAATTTGATTTTATCGTTGTCGGGAGTTTTATAGAGATGTTCGTCAAACTCTGCGCTGGTGTTGACAATTTAACTCCCACTTTGAGAATAGTACAATGGCCAGACAAAATGGAAACTAACTTAGAGTTAGTTTCCATTTTGTCTTTAATATCAGATATGTATCTCGACAGCCTCGCAGCAAGTGGAGAAACCGCAGTTACTGTATTGGAATTGTGTAGATTCACAAAGGCGGATCGAATCAACACCTTTTTTAATACCAACCCACTTTGAAAGACAGGAGGCGTAACCGTGAGACGCATCATGCCGGTTAGCCCTGCCTTCAGCAGCAACAGTACTGAGGACCTTACTCTCAGAACCCCGGTTCCGGGCAATCAACTTGGGCTCCACACCCAAACTCGCCATTTCTCCTTCTCCACACAATGTCGATTCTGGGCCATCCGTCGCTCTGCTAGGAGCGTTATTTGGCCTGTCATGTGACTTTTTAAATAGACCTGATGGATCAACTCACTACCCCTAAATTAGGCAGACAGTGGACCCGGGCGGGACACTATTTCCAAAATATCGGCATTTGTTAAGTCCAGATCATTCACCCTTCACAAAGTCTCCATTTCAATCCCTCTTGAGTCCAATCGCACACACTGACGGGTTCAGACAGAGAGATTATAGGATACTGTCTCTGGAATCTCACCCATGTTGTTTCTCGTTTTAGGGGGGGGCCGGGGGGGAGCTTTTTTCCTTTCCAGACATTCGCTAAACCTGTGAATTCCAGACGTTCCCTTGAGGCGTTGATCCCAGCTTTTGCGTCTTTTAAGGGCAATAGAGGAACATTGTTTTGCAGGGCACCCGGAGTGAGCGGCGTAGTTTGTTTTAACTTGCTTCACCAATTTAGCTACCTTCCAGCTCACCTGGGATTTTGCTTGCTGCCGGATGCACGGTGGAGCTGCGGTAGCGGAGTCCACCAGATTCATTGCAGAGCCTTCCATCTCCACCATCACCCCCGGTCCCACCGTAAACACTGGAAACACTCAGCGCACTCCAAGCCAATCTGCAGAAGAAATGAGGCTTCAAATAAATGGCAAGGCCCCACGGCAAAGAACAGAAAGCACTGACTTCTCACTGCTCGGTCACTGGAAACACTCGCTGCACTCCGATAGAATTGTGATAAATAATGAAGTATTTGTATTCATGTTCTCAGCCACACCATGAGCAGACTAAAGTTATAATGTGTACGCTATAACATAATAGGGTCCAGTTAATCCATATGTATGTTTAAATGTCCACGATGATGCCTCACTAGATATCTGGCGCTGACGATGGAAAAAACCAGCTCAAAATGGAGGAGGCAGCAGGTTAACCCCTGTGGGGTCATGCCGCCATTAACCTGGGACCCTCTCCCTGGGGACAGGAGGTGGTCAAGGGGTGGAACGGCGCCAAAGGCCAAATGGCCCAAAAAGCCCGCGAAGGGCTGAACAAAGGAAAAGGGGCGGGGCCTCCAAGTTATAAGCAGGCAGGGCCTGGGTGCCAGGCATCTCGCTCCTGCACTTGGAACCGGTCACTTCGCCAGTGG
The DNA here is from genome assembly GCF_040938575.1 of Ambystoma mexicanum. NCBI lineage: Eukaryota > Metazoa > Chordata > Amphibia > Caudata > Ambystomatidae > Ambystoma > Ambystoma mexicanum. The sequence goes on along the minus strand of NC_090921.1, from coordinate 1,173,639,756 downwards.
AAGGGATTTCGTTTTGACGCCAAAGAACCGCCCAGCAGATGGAAGATAGCCCAGCTGATCGGGGCTGTGGAATAGCTGCCGGCGGAGAACGCGCACAGCGGTAAGGCGGGGCTGGAGCCCAGGACCAGGAGCAGAGCAGCACATGACCGGCAGCGAGCAGGAAAGGAGACCGCTCGGCGCGGCGAACGGCCGGAGGGGCAGACCAGGTGAGGGGCTCCAGCGCGAACGAGCGCTAAGGCGGGGAGGGGCCCAGGGGGCAAGGAGGCACAGCAAGGACATCCAGGGCAGTAACCCGGCTTCAAGGCCCCAGCTGACCCGAGCGAGCTCCCCCCCTACGGACGGAGGTTCTCGAACGAAGGGCCTGCCACACGCTGCAGGGGCACAGCAGCGCAAAGGCTCCCCTCTTCACAGGAACACACGCGGCAAGCCGCGAAGCAGCAGCCTCCGTGTGAGCGCGGCGGGCAGGAGGTGGGGGCCGTGTGAGCACTCGCCAAAGAGAGGGTGCAGGAGAAGAGGCACCAGGACAGCAGGGGGAACAAAGGAAGCAGGTGATTGCCATGGCAGGTGGGCAGCAGGCAATGGATCTGGCGGCATTTATGGAAATGGCCAGGGTGGCAGCAGCAACCCAGGGCCCGGACTGGATGACAAGGATGGTGGCGCAACCTAGCCAGGGAGGACCCAGCCAGAGGGTAGAGAGCTCCCCTCTGATGTTTCAAGACAGTGGCAGTGAGGCCACGGTGGTCGAAGAGGAGATTCACAGCTTGGAGGAGGATGAGGATGAAGAGGAGGAGATCCAAGTGAACAAGAGGCAAAGGACAATGACGGCCAAGGCTAAGGCGAGCAAGGAGCAGGCCAACAGCACCAAGAGACTGCGACAAAAGGCGAGGGTGCAGGAGGATGTGGCCTTAACGGCTCCTACACCTGCTGAGGCTCCAGGGAACCGAGTGAGCCCACCCAGAACTCCTGTGACCAGAACGGTGGAAGTCGCTGGTGGAGGAACCACATCCCTGGAGATGGTAAAAGGTATGGTGTTGGAATGCATGCAAGCATGGGGGGAAAAATGGGCAAATGCCAAATGTTGTTGCCAATGCTAGTATGTTGGAAGGAATGATGGTTTAATGGGAGTATAGCCACGCAACCGGGGGCGCCTCAGGGGCTAAGGGGGCCATGGTGCGGAGGCAGGAGTCAGGGCTGATCCCAGGCAGGGGGAGTAAGTCAGCTACCACAGAGAAGCGGGATTCCACCCAGGGGTTTCTTATCGGTCGGGCTGCCTAGTGTGGGCCCACCTACTGGGGGCAGTCAACAGGCACAGATGGCGGGGCTTCCGTGGGGACAGGAATGGTGGACTCAGGGGCAGAGGGCTCCAGTGAGTGCAGGGATGGCCCAGCAGCTTGCTACAGGGGTACCAGCGGCGGCGCAGGCGGCCCAGAAGGAAGGAAGGAGGGCCAGGGGCGGTCTTGCCTGGGGGACAGAGCGCGGCTCAGCTACCGGCGGGGGGCCCGAGCAGCGGTGAGACAGGGGGAGTGTGGGGCCAGGCAACCCAGTATGGGAGACCAATGCCAGGGTTCGCACAGATACGGGCTACAGTAAACTCCTTGGTGTGGCACATTCCGTGGGGAATCAAGGAGAGGTTGTGGAGGAAGGAATTTATTGACATCTTTGATTTGTTGGGGATTGTGCCCACGGGGGGAGGGCTGGAGGATCTGTCCAAGAAAGAAAAGGAGAAAAGGGACAAAGAGTGCACCAAGGTGGAGCACTCCATTAACAACTGGCTAAAAGCCTATAGGATGTACATGTCAGTGATGTTGGAGAAGTACCCGCAGGATGCACTGGCAATGATAGCGTACGAACAATATGTGCATGATTTGTATCAGAAATATGGCGGCGAGGGATGGTTGGATTATGACCAGGGCTTTAGATTAAAGATGCAAGTATGGCCAGCAATGTCATGGGACGAAATGGATGTCGGGGGGTAGATGGACAAAGTGGTCCCCTGCAGGGAACCCGAGGAAAAGCCACAAGGGGAGAGGTCCCGGGGGGGGGAAGAGGCAGGGGCGGGTACTCGCAGCGGGGGAGAGGGTCCTTTCGCGGGCCCTCCTCCTGGGTGTACCAGGCAGCAGCCCACCAGGGGGAGCAGGAAATCTGCTGGAGGTTTGCAGAGGGGTACTGCTCCTACGGGAAGACATGCAGATACAAGCACCGGAGGGGTGGCAGCACGGGCCCCCGCAGAGCCACTCCAGGAGAGGCTAAGCCCAAGGAAAGTGGTAAACCAAAAGAAAAAGCAAATGTTGACTGATGCGCCGACAAAACAAGGCAATGTTGGGGAACTTATGAATGTCAAATGTGTGATTAAAGGGGCATTGCCCACACCAGTTAGCCTCCTTGCCATGACGCCCTTTTTAAATTTGTATCACAACAAGGCCGATGCTAAGTTGTTATGGCAAGGGTTCAGGTGGGGCTTTCGGATCCCGGGGGCAGGTACCCAAGGGGGGAGGGAGGCGGCCAATTTACGGTCTGCATTGGAGAAACCCGAGGTGGTGGAAAGGAAGGTGGAAAAAGAGGTGGGGCTTGGGAGAGTGGCCGGCCCATTCACGGCGCCGCCTACAAGCAATCTGGTGGTATCCCCACTGGGGTTGGTGCCAAAGAAGGAAGAGGGCCAATTCCGCATGATACACCACCTGTCCTTCCCCGAGGGTCAGTCGGTGAATGACGGCATCCCTGAGGAGCAGTGCAGGGTGCAGTACGCCTCCCTGGAGGACGCGATACAACTGGTGAAAGCAGCAGGGGAAGGGGCGTTGTTGGGAAAGGCAGACATAGAATCGGCCTTCCGACTATTACCAATCCACAAGGACTGTTACCACTTGCTGGCTTTCAAGGTGGGGGACAAGTACTACTACGACAGATGCCTACCCATGGGTTGTGCTGTTTCTTGTTCATACTTTGAGGCATTAAGCTCCTTCTTGGAATTTACAGTAAAACTGGGAAAAAAGGGAGGAGGAATATTGCACTACTTAGATGATTTTCTCTTCATTGGGAGAAAGGGGACGGAGGAGTGCAGGGCCCTGATGGAGGAATTTCAAGAGCGGATGAAGCAGCTAGGGGTCCCCTTGGCACCAGGGAAGACCATGGGTCCAGCTACAACATTGACATTTCTGGGGATTGAGATTGATTCGGTTAAGGGGGAATGTAGGCTCCCGCAGGACAAGGTACAAAAATTGAGGGGCCTGATTCAGGAGCTGTTGGGGAAAAACAAGGCGACCTTGCAGGAGTTGGTCATTGGCGGGGAATCTCAATTTCGCAGGTAGAGTGATACCAGAGGGCATTTGCCAGAAGTGTGGAACTAAAGACTGTGAGCCTACAACACGCCTCACAGCACGTCCGATTGGGCTCAGAGGTGAAGGAGGATCTCAGGATGTGGGAGAGCTTCCTGACAGAATCCAACGGGGTGGCAATCTGGAGGGCTGACTGGGCAAGCAGCCAGAGGCTCAAGCTGTTTACCGACTCATCGGGATCCCTGGGTTTTGGGGCGATCCTGGGGGACAGATGGTGTGGAATGGCATGGCTAAGGGAATGGCATAAGGAAGGGGTCACTAAAGACATTACTCTGCTGGAGCTCTTCCCCATAGGGGTTGCATTTAGGTTGTGGGGGGTGCAGCTGCAGAATTCGAAGGTTGCACTATGGTCAGATAATTTGGCAGTGGTGCAGATTAGTAACACAGGGTCATCCAGCAATCTGAGGGTGTTGAGGCTCCTCAGGGAACTCGCCAGAAGTCTGTTAATACTGAACATCGAGGTCAGGGCATGGCACATTCCAGGGGTAAAAAACACAGCCACTGATTCTCTGTCTCGTTTACAGTGGGACCGGTTCCGAGAAAGCTGCCCCGAAGCAAGGAAAGAGATGACCCCCTTCGAGGAACAATGGTGGGGGATGATTGGGGTGATCTGACCTTGTTGGTAGAGACGGCACTAGCACCAGGTACAGCCAAAAGGTACAGGGCTTGTTGGGATCGTTTTATGCAATTCCAGGAAGAGGTGCTTGCAGGTAACCAGGGGGTGAACCCGGTGCGGGCATTCATAGGCTGGTGCTGGAAGACAGGGAAGACCCGAGCGTGGGTAGGCTACCACTTGGCAGCCATCGCACATTTCGCAAAAGTAAAAGGAGAGAAGGACCCCACGAAGGAGCACTACGCCATGCTATCCATGAGAGGCTGGGCTAGACAAGCAGTAGCAAAACCAGACGAGAGGCGGCCAATTGATATCGTGAAATTGCACGGATTAATTAAATGTCTAAAATCAGTATGTAGTGAAGAGGCAGAGAGGTTGTTCTTCACGGCCGCCTTCACGGTGGCGTTTTTTGGGGCTCTCAGAGTCAGCGAACTGGTGCCTGAGAACAAGGACGGCAAGGGGAAAGGGTTCTTGCGCGTCAGGGACATCCAAGTGGGAAGCGCCCAAGTCGTCATTTATGTGAGGAGGTCGAAAATGGATCAGAAGGGAAAAGGGGCAGCTTTGACCTTACAGGCCATTCAGACAAGCAGGGTTTGCCCGGTGGCGGCGGCAGCAAACTTTATGCAGCAACGGCGGCCATCAGGGGTGGAGGCGCCGTGGCTCATGCACAGGAATGGGTCCGAATTAAGCCGTTTTCAGTTCAGGAAAGTGATGGCGCAAGGTTTGGAAAGGATGGGGCTGACAGGGGGGCGGTTTGGGACACATTCATTTCGGATAGGGGCCGCCACCTCCGCGGCGGTCGGGGGTTTGGGGGCGGAGGACATCAAAAGGCTGGGGAGATGGTCTTCAGGATGTTATAAACGCTATGTCAGACCAGAGAAAATGTAAGAGTTAACCTTGCTGTTCCCTCCATTTTTATTTTTCCAGTGGTACACCAAAGGAAACTACGCACAGTGTGGGTAGTGGGGCACTCATTCATCTCAAGGGCAAAGGCAAGCTGGACTCAACAGCAAGAGATTTTGACGGCTGGAGAGTTCAGGATCGAGTGGCACGGGGTGCCAGGGATGAAATGGGCGCAGCTGAAGGGGCATTTGGAAAAGCTGCTGAGTGGGCGGCGGAAGCCGGAGGTATTGGTGATACACTTGGAAGGGAATGACCTGACCAGCTTGGGGAGAGGGGTCTTGCTGAAAAACATGACAAACTCACTACAGGAAATATCGGCACTATTGGGTGAAACGGTGATCATCTGGTCTGAGGTGATTCCCCGGGAGCAATGGAGGGGGGCAGAAAGCCATTCAGCAGTAGAGAAATCAAGGAGGAAGCTGAACGGGGATGTGGCCAAGTTCTGCAGACGCAGAGGTTTTCATCAGGTCAGACATGGCCTGATTGACGGGAAGGCACCCAAGTACTTCTTAGCGGATGCGGTGCACCTGTCCACGAAGGGAATGGAGCTCTTTTTCTGGAACATTTGGACCAAATTGCTGGAGTTGTGAGAAAGAGTAGGAAAGGGGGAGCCAGCCGGTGGACGGGAACCCACCAGTTGGTGTGGCTGTGTTTGGGCAACCAAGCACAAATGATAGACTCCGGACGAGCCAGAAGGAAACGGAATGGGTCTTCGGTCTTCCGGACCAGCGCCTCTTGGGGGCCTAAACGGCGGGGGCGTCTGGTAGGGACAAATAAGGCTCAGCTTCCCCCAAAACAAACGGTGCTCTCCCCACCCACGGACACCTGCACGAGCAGGATAGGAACAGGTACAATGGGTCGGGGGAGTTGGGGGCCTACTATACCAAGTATAGGGGGAAGCAAAGGAAATCCGGCAAGCAAGCGCCACACGTACAGACTGAAGTTCACAAATGTGTACAAATAATTCTGTTGTCATGGAAATAAAACTGCGGCCAAGTTTGCCAATTGAAATACGGTGTCATGCCAATTTATGGGGGATAAGGAGAAATGCATTGGGGTACATGCGCAAAGAATAATTGGCAGTAAAAAGGCAAATGGACGGCTGCAGGGGTTATGTGATGTCGTACATTTGGGTCTTAGCCCACCACCTTCGTTGGGTGGGAGTGGCCACAACAGGGTGCGAGGCACGTGAAATGTGACACTGGGCAAGGGAGGGGTTCTGGGGCGTTGGAATGTTTTAGTTTTAGTTTTGGAAATAAAGACATGCCATCTACACGCACCTGTGTACGCCCTTCATTTATTGGTAACTAATGGAATGGTCCATAGTTGCAATGCCCAGATCGCCCCTCACACTGGCGACGAGGGAACATGCCCGCGCTGCAGTTTCACGGCCTGTGCCTCCAACAGACAACTGGGCGGGTCCAGAGGGCCAGCCCCGGAAGATCACACGGGATGCCAGAATATCACGTTGAGGAGAGGTGGGCAGTGCCAAGGGAGTTGTGCTGTTGGGCACTTGTATAAGCGGGTCAGCGCACCTCCCATGCCCCTCTCTCTATCCTCTAGTACCGGCCGCGGGCAGGAGCCACGATGTTGCACGCCGTCACTCGGGGAAAACAAGGAAGGGAGGACGTGAATCTCTTGGCACACACAATGCGGCTGGCAACTACAACCTGCTCATTAGCCCACCAGTTCTGAGACACAGTGTCTTGTGCAGGAGAGGAGCACCACTGCATGCAGGTTGGGCCTGACCAAGCAGACCAAAGTTGACTCGGCCACAGTAGTGTATACTAGGGAGGAACACCCTGCAAATAAGTGGGGGCCTGACCAAGCAAGACACAGTTGAATACCAACAAAAATAATCACGTGCCCCATCCTCCTAGTTGGATTTCATCATGTCTGAAGGCGAGATACCGGCAACTGTGTCCGCAAGACTGTCCAACTTTTTTCAGCCACCCTTTGGTGAGACACAACTGATGCACCTCCCGCCACAGTTTGATCTCAGAGATGCCAGCAATTTGGGGCCAAGATGGGTGCAGTGGCTCAGGGATTTCAAATTCCACGTGGCAGCCACGGGGACTCGCTGATGATGCCAGGGTAAAGAACCTGCTGTCCCTCGCAGTGGGGCATGCAGTGAGAGACCTAGTGGGTGAGCTGATTGACATAGAGACAACCTCATTCTGCGACCTGCGTGAAACGCTGTTGAATTATTTCGCCCCCACACAAATGTAGATTATGAGAGGCACATTTTTTCACACGACACGCCAGGAAAAGGGTGAACCACTCAATAACTTTGTCATGGAGACATTTAGCTCCAGTGCGGCAGGTGAGCGTGTCCCCCTTTGCACTGCCAGACCCAATTATTTAGTAATTTGCCTCTGTTTCTTCCTGCATCTCACGTGCTTTTTGTGCCCTTCCCAATCCCTCTTCCTGGTTGCCTGCCCTCATCCCATCCCACCTTGTGCGGCCTTGTAACATTGTAGGTCTCTGACCATTATTTGGGTTCCCCCGCCACTTTAGCTCCAGTGTGGCAGGTGAGTGTTGTCCCTCTTTGTGCTGTCCTACCCCATTATTGATTAATTTGGTCTGTATCCTTCCCGCATCTTGTGCGTCTTCTATGCCCTTCTGATCCCACTTCCTGGTTGTCCGCCCTCCTCCTGCCCCATCCTCTCTGCTCCCATTGGCTCGAGAGACCCATTGGAGGACTCCCGACCAGGGCAGCCCCTTCCTGTTGCAGCCCCTCAGCTAAGGACAGCTCCACCAGAAACCGCTCCAGATCGTGTTGGCCAGTGGAGCCGTTAACCAGCAGCTACACATAAGGTAGGTGAGGTCTGGACAGAGGGACCAGCAATCATTGTGCCCCATTCGACTGTCCGACCCAAACTTATCTTGTCCCTTCTCTGATAGCATTTGGGCTGATTGTAAGTTAGCCATATCTCGCGTTTAGCCTGATTGCGTAGGTTAATGTTCGATGTACGAAAGAATTTAAATTATTGTATTCAATTTACCTGAAGCACAATGCAATTGTATTCTGGGCTGCATTAAAACAATCAGATTCATTTACATCTATATGTGTGTGTGTATGTCAAATCATTGTATTTATCCTGTGTTGAATGTATGCAATTGTTCTAGATAAGAGTGTTCTACAGTAGATTTTCCCTTGTGTATATATATTTGGAGTGTCTTCTACACTCGTACCATTCAGTGTTCTCCTTGGCATTTTTTTCATATCCCGCATTTAGCCTATTGTGTAGGTTAACCAAATCTCGCATTTAGCCTGTGTGAAAAATCTGAAGGTGTTTCACAACTCAGTCCTCAGGTATCCCTTATTCAGGTGGCCAAGGAAGGCCCATCGCTATTGGATCCCGACTCTGGGATGAACAGGCAAGGAAGGATCACCTGGGTAGGGGAATCTCGGGGAGTGGGGAGGAGACACCGGGGGGTGCGACATGGTATCACCCATTTCCTGACAGTTATTTACCCATATGCCCTCTACCTTCATGGGACACTACAACTCCCATAACTCCCCCCCCCCCCCCCCTTTCCTTATAAGACCAACTGCTGGGAGGAGGAAGCAGAAGACTGCGACTAGGAAGATTACCACTAGTAACATGCACTGGCCTTGTCCCACTAATAAGGTCGGGCAGGGTCAGGCCCTTAGTCACAATCACACACACCTGAAACCCACGGACCGCTTTCCAAACTATAAAAGGTGGAGCACAGAGAGCGAGACCGGGGCCAAGAAGGAAGGCAAGCTGAATGGCGAGAAAGAGAAGCAGCTGAGAGAGCTGCCCAGAACCAGGCCAGGGATAATGAGACGCTGACAGGTTGCGAGTTGAGGCAGGAGAAAGCGTGACGAGGGAGCCGTGTCTCCAAGAAGCCAGGAGAGTTCAGAGAAGAAGGGAGCTGAGGGGGCCTCTAGTCCCTTTCCACCATGTTCCAGCAAACTGCTCGTTTTCTCCGCCTGGGAGTGTCAGAGTTAAGTGGGCAAGACCATGACCTCGACGAGCTGAAAGGAGGACGACGGACGAAAGTAGTAACAGCCGGTGAGTTAAAAAAAAGGGAGAACCCAGTTTATGATGCGCACAATTGTGGAACGCTACAGTGGTACATGCAAGACTACGCGTTGAAGGAAAAAGACAATGAACTGAAAGCTTGAATGTATTTAGCCAGCGAGAGAGCCGATGAGAAACAAAGTAACAGATCGTGCCGTGTGAGAAGGCATGTTGTTAAATGCTTCTTGAAAGATAACTGAACAGTGAATAATGAAAGCGAAATGTGTTGAAAGCCATTGAAGGGAAGGGCATGAGGGAAAGAGAGCGTGCTGAGATCCCGAAAGGCTAATGTAAAAGTGAATGGATTTTTTTAACGAGGAACGGAGTGGCTGTGACCCGTCCTAATGAACTATATGCTTTTGTGAAATAAGGAACACAGTGGCCGAGGGCCCGTTCTACAACACCAAGTGCAAGAGGCACGGATATTAAGAAACCAACCCTATTGTCGGAGTGGACACGCACAGGGGTGAAAATACTGTGCAGTTGCAAAGGTCTCTGGCTTGGTGATAGTAATAGAGGACCCTGCTGTCGAAGTGGTCACGCATGGGGGTGATAATACTATGCAGTTGCAAAGGTTTCTTTCAGGTGAACATTGTGAAGAGGTACAAAGGTTGGGGAAGGGAGTTCTCACCGAGCTCCATGAAGCACCGCTGTTTAGCTGGAAAGTGTTTCATCATTGTTTGTGTTTGAAGACAGGCAAGGGCAGCCTATGAAAGTAACTGAGGAGGAACTTTGTGAATATCTGTTTGTTTGACAAGTGTGAAACCGGGTGAGTGAAGCCCAAAAGAATCCATTGAAGAGAACTGTGATGCATATTGAACTGACATTAAAATAGGCGAGGGAAGCCAAACAGATTTATGGGAAATCTTTGAACTGTGCATACTACCCATCTTGAAGGAACTTCGTAAGAACCCCATTGAACTGAAATTGGGGAAGCGAGTGATGAGCCACTTTCATTGCCATTCTGATGTTCTTTTGCTACACTTTTATTTTCATACATTTTCCCACACTTAGTTATTGTGAACGTGAGGGCAAGTATAGGTTTATGACACCGACTTTTTCTGTTGTTTGACTTACTGACTTGGACCATTTTATTTTACTTTCATTGGTCGGGACTACTTCCATTATAGAATTGGGGTCAGCTAGGAAGTCTCCCACCCCAGTCAAACTTAATAAAAGTGTTGAAACTTGTATCTTTGTGTCTGTGTCCATACTAAGGATACCATGCCTGCCTCACAACTGATTGTGTATGTTGCCCATATCCCGCATTTATTCTGCTTGTGTATGTTGGCCATATCCCGCATTTAGCCTGATTGTGTATGTTAGCCATAATTCGCATTTAGCCTGCTTGCGTAAATCAGCCATATCCCCCATTTAGACAGTTTTGTTAATGCATACTTTGAAAAGTATCATTCCATTGACTGTTGTGCCCTCTCATTAGGCCTTTCTCCCTCCATCCAGGTGCCCCAGGTCTAAGGTTGTTGCATGTACTGTTGTGGCCCACTACCCACATGTCCCAAATCAGTGTTTTTGCATTGTGTTATTGGTTGCTGCACTCACTGTTGTGCCCACTAGCCAAATCAGAGTTATTGCATTTACTGTTTTGCCCCTCGTTGGGTCCTCTGTTGTGCTCCCTCATTAGGCCTCTCTTCCCTCTATCTAGGTGTCCCGGGTCTGGGGTTTGTGAACACCAGAGGGTGTTGCACAACCTAGTCCCTAGAAATCCCGTACTCAAGTGGCCAGGAAAAGGCCATCGCTTTTGGATCCTGACCATGGGGGTGGACAAGCGAGGTAGGATCACCTAGGTAGGGGGTCCTTGCCAGTGGCGGAGAAGCACCTGATGGTGAGACATGGTATCACCCTTTTCCACAACCCGTCCAACCCCTATCCCTGCTTATTTTATGGGAAACTACAGCTCCCATAATTCCTCCCCACTTTACATTGACAACACTACAGAGCCGAGGAATATGAGGAATGAGGCCAGGAGGATTACCTCTGTCTGCTGACTTGCAGTGGCCCCGTCACTTTAATGAGACCAGGCGGAGTCTGACACGTAAGCCTAACTATTCACACCTGCCACATGTTACCCCTCCATATCAGGATAAAAGGTGGCGCGCACAGGCACACGGTGAGCGAGGCTGGGTACAAGAAGGAGCAGCTCTTTCGGGGCTGATGCGAACCAGGCTATGGACGTTGGAAGGCCAAGGGGCTGATCGGCAGCTGCAAAGAACGAGAGCGAGAGAGCCAGGCGAGAATTATACTCTTTCGGGTAGCCGTAAGCGCTCCAAGACAAACTCAGTGAGCGGGAAGGAGAAACCTTCAAGATGCTTCAAAGTGGCCCGCTACCCTCCCGGGTGTATGACGGAGTTTGGGAGGAGCAGAGGAGGCGTTGGGTAACAGCCTTGACTGATACATTAACAGTAGTAAAGAGTGAAGTCCAATTAACACAACCAGTGAGTTATCTGCTACAGTTTGTTTCCTGGGTCGGGTTCCCAAAAGAAATTCTAACCGATGAAGGAACTAATTTTAGGAGTAAACTCATGGGGAGAAGTTAAAGAATTATTACTTATTTTATTTATTTATTTGGATTTATAAAGCGCCAGCGGCCCAGGGGCATTGTGGCGCTGTTACAAGGAGATTTGCTTGTGGATACAGTTATTTATACATTGCAGGTACATTTCGGTATCGAGCACAGTCGTATCTATACAGGGTACAGTCGTATCTATACAAGGATAGATTTACATGGTGGTTTAGTAGACATAATTACAAGATGGTTTAGTATACAGTGTACAAGATAGCACGAGGTATTGAGCATTACAAAGTTCTCTACGTGCCAGAGTGATCATATCACTCCGTTAAGAACCTCAGTGCATCATCCTCAGACAGATGGATTGGTAGAACGATTTAATAAGACCCGGAAAACCATTCTAAGAAAACTAGTTGAAGGCGGAAACGATTGGGATCGCATGATTCCATGGGCCTTGTTTGCTGTGAGAAAAACTCCTCAAGTATCTACTGGATTTCCACCCTTTCAGCTATTCTGCAGCAGAGAGCCAAGGGATGTCTTGGACATGCTCAGGGAAACCTGGGAAGAGAGGGACGAGGCCTCAATACCACTGTCTCAAACCGGTTACGAGAACACCTGAACCTAGTCAGATCTTTAGTCCATAACCACATGGAAAAATCTTGATACCAACAGAAGCTTTCATGTGATTAAAAAAGTAAATTTAAGATAGTTTTCAGTGGGCCAAAAAGTTCTGGATCTCTTGCAAACTTCGAAGAATACATTAATCTCAAAATGGCACGGATCTTATGAGGTACTGGACGGACGCCAGAAGACTCTTATCTACCACGTCAACCTTCTAGAGGAGTGGAAGGAAAATCCAGCGTCCTCCCCACTCCTATATTTTCTTATTTGGCACCCCAACAAATTGATAACGAAGAACTTATACCCCAAGAACTTCCCAATGATGAGAATTTTTTCTGCATTTCCTGATGTGTTTTGCAAAACACCAGGGAGGGTACACAGAACCACTATATACAAACCGCATCAGGGAAAGTAGTTCACTTAAAACCCTATAGACTCCCAGGGGCAAGCAAAAAGACCATTATTGATGAAGTGGAAAGTATGCTCAGGGCTAAGGTTATCGAGCCTACAGGTCCTTCATCTCCCATTGTGTTGGTGACCAAACCGGACCAAACTTGGACATTTTGCATGGATTTTAGGCAAGTTAATGCCATCTCAACCTTTGATTCGTACCACATGCCTCGTATAGATGACCTGATGAACAAATTGGGGAATGCCGTTTTCTTGTCAACATCGGATTTAACTAGGGGATACTGGCAGGTTCCTTTACATGACCCAGACAAATATAAAAATGCCTTTTCAACACTGATGGGACTTTCCTAATTCAAGGTCCTACCCATTGGTTTACACGGTGCACCAGCAACTTTCCAAAGACTAATGGATGGGATTTTACAACCCTATTCTGTTTTCTGCTGACGTTTATTGATGATATTATTTATAGCCAAACCTGGAAAGACCATCTATATCCTCTCTACACCATTATGAGAGCCCTACGGCAAGCCAGGCTGTCAGCTAATGAAAGAAAATGTAAGGTAGCTCAATTGGCTGGAAAATATCTAGGCTTTTTTGTAGGAAATGGTAGTATACAGCCTCAGCAAGAGAAGGTAAAAGCCGTTCTAAATGCACCAGCACCTAAGACCAAGCAAGACCGTAGATCATTATTGGGTCTGATTGGATACTACCACAGGTTTGTCCCTAATTTCTCAGATAAACATCGCTGACTGACTGTCAAGCTAAAAAACGCAGAACCTCATAAGATTAGTTGGACTGACGAGGATGAAGTCAGTTATAACAGTTTAAAACAAACCTTATATCAAAATCCCATATTGAGAAGTGGCAGACCTTTCAAAAAAGTTTATACTTAAGACTGACGCGTCTTTGACTGGACTGTGGGCTGTATTGTCCCAAATACACAACGGCTTAGAACATGCTATATTGTTTGCAAATCGCAAATTATTTCCTAGATAAAAGAACTATTCAGTGCTAGAATTGGGCCATCCTTTAGATAAGCCTCTTATGACCAAATATGACCACTTGGGAAGATAACTCATCCTAGTTACTGACCATTCTCCCCTGGGCTGGATAAGTTGGCAAACAGAATCTAACCACGTGGTGGGCTTTGGTTTTCACAGTAGAAAATCAGAAAGGTAAAGATCAGAGCAAAGTTGATTTCCTTTCATGGTTCCCCTGTGAAACAGATTTTGTCCACATCGCATAGGGGAAGGGTATGTGAAAAACCAGACTGTGTTTCACAACCTAGTCCCCAGGGATCCCATACTCTGGTGGCCAGGAAAAGGCCATTGCTTTTGTTTCCCGATCCTTGGGAGTGGACAAGCGAGGGCGGATCACCTGGGTAAGGGGTCCTCAGGGCATGGTCGAGAAGCACCTGATGGTGAGACATGGTATCTCCTTTTTCCACAACACATCTAACCCTTATCCCTGATTATTTTAGAGGAAACTACAGCTCCCATACTTCCTCCCCACTTCACATTGACAACATTACTGAGCCGAGGAATCCTAACTATACACACCTGCCACTTGTTAGCACTCCCTGTCAGGATAAAGGTGGCATGCACAGGCACACAGTGAGCAGGGCTGGTTACGAGAAGGAGCAGCTCTTTCGGGGCTGATGCGTTCCAGGCTATGGAAGTTGGAAGGCCAAGGGGCTGATCGGAAGCTGCAAAGAACGAGAGAGAGCAGGCGAGAATTTCACACTTTTGGGAAGCCGTAAGTGCTGCAAGACTGAAACAGAGTGATCAGAAAGGAGAAACCTTCAAGATGCTTTAAAGTGGCCCGCTACCCTCCTGGCTGTACGACTGAGTTGGGGAGGAGCAGAGGAGGCATTGATAACGGCCTTGACTGCCACATGAACCGCGTTGAAGAGATCGGTCCAATTAACACAACCAGTGAGTTATCAAAGGCAACAAAAGCCTGGTTTGTGTTAAAAGTAACTGTAACCAAAAGTTGAAGTTTGCGCGTGTGCCGATAAAACATGTAATTGACAGGACAATTGCTGAGTGATGAAGAAAGTATACAAAGTAACACAGTGGTCCTGCGAGGCGGAATCACACATTCGAAAGTCTCTGTGAAATGTTCTGAGTTGAAGTATATTAAAAGGAAACTCTAGCCAAGAAAGTTACTGCAATCCCGAAGTTGAAGAAGTGAAAAGCAAAGTATGTGAACTCTGAATATGCTAAGAGGGCAAAGTATATGAACTTTGAAAGAGGCCAAGAGGGCAATGTAAAGAGAATAAGAAACTACAAGTACCAATAAGCATTGCGAGATTAGTAAGCTTGTTGATTGCTGAAGTGTTTACAGAGGTCGAAGTCGTCATGCAGACATCTATGTAAAATCTTTGCAGTTTAGAAAGTCTTCGACGGTAAAGTAAGTTAAGTGTCAGGAATGTGGGGAAAGGGAACCCCACAAAGAGAAAGACAGGCTCAAGCCTGGCGGAGGGAAGCCTTTGTTGAACAGTGGCAAAGTAAAAGTCCAGATCTGAACTGTGTATTTATGAGAACGAGGACGAAGCCTAAGGAACTGATTGAACTACTAAAAGCTTAAACCCCAATCCTGAACTGTTGAATTGTAACAGTAAGCCAAAGTGTGCAAGAGTGATAGAATTGTGCCATCTACCTATCCTTTTAAAGAAACTGTCGAGACCCTGTGCTGCTGAACGTGGGGAAAGGAGTTGTTACCTAAGCCATTCTGACTTTTCTTTTAAGATACTATTTTTCCTTTGGAATTCCCTGAACACATTTGTCATTAGAGAAGGAGGGCAAGGTTATATTTTTGTAATATAAGCGTTTTTATTTTGACTAGACTGACCTGGACGTTTGTTTTAAACTTACTTGGACTTGTTTGTTATTTGTTTAATAGTCGTGACTACTCCCATTTTAGAGTTCGGGCCAGTTAGGATTTCTACCAACCCAACCCAAACACCGAAATTAAGGTTTTCTAAACTTGTATCTATTGTCTGTGTCTACTATTGATACCATGCCTTCCTTACAAGTTGCTGCATTTACTCTTGTGGCCCTCTTCCCAGGTGTCCTAAATTGAGGTGTTATTGCATTGACTGTTGCAAAGCTCTTTGGGCACTTCTCCCTCTGTCCAGGTGTCCCAGGTCTAAGATGGCTGCATTTACTTTTGTGGCCCTCTGGTGAGGTGTCCCAGATTGAAGTCTTATTGCATTGACTGTTGTGCCCTCTTTGGGCCTTTCTACCTCTATCCAGGTTTCCCAAGTCTAGGTGTGACTGCATTGACTGTTGTGCCCCTACGTATGCCTTCTCCCCCGGTCCAGGGGTCTCTAGGGGAGACTGCATTGACTGTTGTGCCCACTCTTTAGGCCTTCTGCCCCTTGATAGGTGCCCCATGTCTAGGCGTTACTGTACTGACTGTTCTACCATCCTTAGACCCCTCGCCCTCTGACCAGGTGTCCCAAGCCTAGGTGTGACTGCATTGACTGTTGGACCCCACACAATCCTTGGTAGCTAAGTTTCAGGTGCCCACAATCCCTGGTAGCTAAGGTAAAGGTGCCCTTTGAGCAATTGCTGTGTCCACCCAGACACTTCAGGGACAAAAATAAAAGACCACTAAAATGAACGAACTGCGAGGGTTTACTACCCCTGGTTCAACAACCACAACCAAATGACCCCCAAGATAAATAACACAACCACATAGGAGCCAGAAAGGAAAGAGCACTAAACAAGCAGAATTACAAAGGTCTTTCAACCAAGGTCTCCAGTATCCACAACCCCACCAACGGCAAGCAACAAATAACCATAAACAGCAAAGATTAACCCCAAGGACCAGTAAACACACCAATCCAAAGAGGCCGCCCACTCCAAGGAATACAACCCACAACCCAAACACCATGCCTCGCCACAAGAAAGACAAAAAAGCCAGAACAGAAATAATAAGAAAACACAAACCACTCTGGAAGGTGCCGACCAGCATGATACCACAACTCTGACAAACTGGACAGAAAACAGCCCAGACAGCTTGAGGAGACAGAGCAAAGGCAGACTACATTGCCTGCTACCTCTACATATGACTGCGTGGTAAGTAAAAACAGAAAACCAACAATGAACCGACTGGCAACAAGTGCTACAAATACAGACCCCACCATGACACCAAACGCAACACGACAACTAATAAACCATCCTAACCTGGTGTACACCATGTACAATACCCCAACCAGACTCGGGTACAAGCTGGAATCCCTCCCCCCTCTAGACGCCCTAGACGCCCTACATCGCCAAAGACTGGAAGAATGGCTGGGTACCTACACAATTCACCACCCGGAATGAACCGAAACCAACCAACCCCGCCATAAACCTCATTAGTTTACTCGGCAAAGAGACTGATCACCAAAGAACCACACCGCCCAACAGGTTCAACCAGGAAAAATCAACCAGCTATGGAAACGCAGCCGACAACGCACCAGACTTAACAGACAATACAATCAACAACCTGAAAGGAAAATCAAACAAACTACACTGCATCCTTCTCAACCTTACGATCCATGGCAAAACACTCAATAGAAATACATTACCTTCTAAGCGAAGGGAGGCACAGACGTGCTGTTTTTTACAGAAATTTGGTTGTCTGACAACTATAAAGCCATTGCGAACGAAGAGATACCGGACAATTATAAATTAATACATGCCAACAGAGAAAACCGAAGAGGAATCAGAATTGCAATCATATACAAATAACACATCAGAGCATCTTAACTCATCATAACCAACGCAGTAGACTTATAAATCCCTCCTCATCAAGATTGAACTCAATGACCAAACCAACATAGTATTCCTCTTGATCTTCAGACCACCTTATTACAACCGCAACTTTGCAACGAAACTATCAGACGCGACCTCCATTTTTGTCAACCCACCACAACAACATATTCATACTGGGAGACTTCAACATGTGGTTTGAAAAAGAAAACGAGTCCACAGCAAACTCACTCTGTGCACTCCTTGAAACTTTGCATTTCAAGCAAATAGTAAATGGATCCACCCACAACGCCAGACACACCCCAGATGCAATATTCTGCAAGGAAGAACAATGCGCATCCCCACCACCTACACCAATGGTATGGAGCTACCACTACTTAGTACCATTCTACATTGCATTCCAAACCCGCCCACCGGCCGGAAAGGAAATACTCCATACCAGCAAGAAAAGAAACCGGAAAAACCTAGACCTAGAGGCCCTAACAAACCTAGACTCAACCCTCCTAAGCGAAACGGAAGCCACCGAAACAACAATAGACACAGCAGAAGACACACAACAATTGGATCACCAATGCCCTTGACCAACTGGCACCAGCTAAAACATTCCAAGCAGTAGCAAACTGGCAGCAAAATGGTTCACAGAAGAACTGAAAAAAAAATACCAACGTCAACTCAAATTATACAAATCAACAATCCTCAAAGCAAAACAGTTCTACTAAACCACAAGAATAGAACCGGCAAACAATCCACAGAAAGAACTCTAAAAAAATCATTGGAGATAAAATGCCCTTCTTCCTGCAAGAATTCCATCATCCCGACATAAGCACTTTGTGACCACATCAACACCCGCCTGAGATAAAAAATAGACACAATCCAGTAGACCATCAACTTAACCTGGGCAAATACAACCACGACTGCTGTGATCAGACACCGGGCGAACAGATTGCAGCAAAACTCACATGCCTAGAACCAATCACAGAAGAAACCTTCACCACACTGATCAAGGGCACCAACCTTGCAGGATCCCCAATGGACCCCTGACATCTTCCAAGGAATCCTCAACCACAGAATCCAGGCGACACACTTCCGGAACCTAATGAACCTATCACTTAAAAGAGGAATAGTACCGTCCTCCTTCAAATCAGCATATATGAAACAACTTATAAAAAAGGAATCCACACAGAAAACCAGAGCAACTACAGACCGATATCCAACGCACCCTAACCAGCAAAGATCCTGGAGAACCACATGTACAAAATCCTTTTTAAATACTTCGAAACAAAAGGAATACTCGACCGGTTACAAGTTGGCTTCTGACCAATGAGAGGAACGGAATCGCACTCCTATCGATATGGGACAACCTGAAAATAAACACAGACGACAATGCCCAGTCAGCCATCATACTATTGCACATATCGGTGGCATTCGACACAACCACGCAACACTAATGAAAGGATTAATGTAATACAGGAATCCGCACTAAAGCAGCCTACCTCATTCCGAACAAACCGAACCAAAGGAACCTACCTACCACTGTTCACATCAAACACCAAAAATATATTCTGCAGAGTGCCACGGGGATGCAGCCTCTCTCCTCTGCTTTTCAACATCTACATGTGCCCACTGATGAAAATCATTTGAAACCACAGACTTACCGCCTACAACTATGCAAACAATACACAACTGATTGATAACAGAACCCAGAAGCAAAATAACAGCCTCAACAACTGCCTCGCAGACATCTACAATTGGATGACAACAAACAATCTTAAACTGAACCCGGCAACAATGGAAATGATGCTTTCACCCACAGGATTCGATGGAGGGAACCCACAACTGGACTTGCCGATCGGCAGGGGAACGCAACCAGAGACTACAGACATAGTAAATAACCTAGGAATACTCGTGGACAAAGGACTATCGCTGGAACCACAAGGCAATGCAATCACCAAAAAATGCTTCTTCCTCCTACGATTGCTCAGAGGATTACTCCCCTACTTCTCCTTCCCCCCCACAGTCCCCCCAACCCCCTCTGATGCCCTTTGTTGTTCCCGCAGTCCCCCCAACCCCCCACTGATGCCCTGTGTTGTTCCCGCTGTCCCCCACCCCCACAGATGCCCCGTGTTTGTTCCCTTGTCCCCCCACACCCCCCCAGTTGCCACATGCTGCTCCCTCTGTCCCTTGTGTTGCTCCCTCGGCCCCCCCCTCAGATGCCCTGTTGTTTGCTCCCCTTATCCCCCTCCGATGCCCTGTGTTGTTCCCGCTGTCCCCCACTCCCCTCCGATGCCCTGTGCTGTTCCCGCTGTCCCCCACCCCTCTCTGATGCCCCGTGTTGTTTCCCTCTGTCCCCCTTCCGATGCCCAGTGTTGTTCCCTCAGTCCCCCTACCCCCTCCGATGCCCCGTGTTGTTCACGCTGTCCCCCTACCGCCCTCCTATGCCCCATGTTGTACCCTCTGTCCCCCGCTCCCCTCTGCCCTGTGTTGTTTCCCTCTGTCCCCCCTCAGATGCCCCGTGTTTGTTCCCTTGTCCCCCCACCCCCTTCAGTTGCCACGTGCTGCTCCCTCTGTCCCCTTGTGTTGCTCCCTCGGCCCCCCCCCCTCAGATGCCCTGTTGTTTGCTCCCCTTACCCCCCCCCCCTCCGATGCCCCTGTTACTCCCCTTGTACCTCCTCACCCCTCCCTACCCCATGCCCTCGGTTATTTGTCCTTTGCTCCCCCCCTGCCCTCTTCCTCTGCTTCTCCTTTGTATGGTTCTCTCCTTCTCCCTTCCACTCCCTCTCTGTATCCTGCTACCTCTCATGTTCCTTTGCATAGACATGTTTGATGGCTTCATGTCCTTGTCCCACCCCCTCTTCTTGCTCTTCTCCTTTCCCCTCTGTATCTTACCTTCCCCTCCATCCCTCACCCACCCCTCCTGCCTTTTCCGGCACTACCACAATTGGCGTCAGGCATAGTAATCGTAGTTGCCTGTCTTTCGCAGCCACCCTCCCTCTCCCTTCCCCTCCCCTCTTTCCCCCCTCCCTCTGCCCTTTTAGTCATTTGGCACTTACTCCTATCACTTGTCTCTTGACCTTTGCTAGCAGCTTGTCTGTCCCCCCCCTGCCCTCCTTGTCTTCTCCCCCTTTTACCCTCCGGATCTATGCTTGTCACCGGTTCATACAGTATAGTCATTTGTTTGTCCCTCTCCTTTCCCCTCACCTCACCCCCCCTTCCTCTTGTTATACATCAATTGTCGTCAGACATAATGATGTTACTGCCTGTTTGTTCCCATTTTATTTTCCCTCCACCACCCCTCCTTAATTGTTTCAGCACTTGCACTATCAGCAATGTCATCAGGCTTATTATGATAATTATTTCACATTCTGAATTGTATCAAGGACTTGAAAGAATGTAATTTGCTTTCTCCCATGTTCCCTCCCTCCTTGAAGTGCTTTGAAACACATTGGGTGTAGGCGCTATACAAATAGTTCAGTTTAGAGAACCCTCATTCATACCCAGTCATACCGCTGATACTCACAACAATTGACTATGCAAACAGCCTCTAACTAGGAATGCCGAAAAGACTTACCAAGAAACTCCAAAGGGTGCAAAATACAGCAGCCAGGCTCCTATTAAGACTAAATAGAAGAGACCAAATCACTCCAGCACTGAAAAGCCTAAACTTGGTACCAGTAAAAAGCGCATCAAATTCAAAGAACTCTGCATCGCCCACAAAGCCTTGCACAGACAAGGAGCTGAAATTCTCCAAGACAAGATTAGTCACCCAGGAAGGGAACTAAAATCCAGCAACGACCTTCAAATATGAAAAAAACACTACGAAAAAAAGGAAATTCTGCTTAACAACGATCTCATGTCTAATTGCTAACATCTGGAACACCATGCCCATAGAAATTATAACCACAGAAGACCACATCACCTTCAGCAAACTGCTCAAAACCTGGCTATTCGGCATACAATGACAACCTTGAAGGGACGCCGGCAACACCACCACCACAGACCAACAACTAGAGAAGAGACAAGATGGGCCAAAGAACCACAAACAAGAACCTAGCTAGATAACACCAGGCAGCAACCAAAGAGCCGTGCCAGAAGCTCCAACAAACCGACCTACTTACTAACTCCTCTTCCCCTTCCTGCTCCTCCAACACAACTGACGTCACTACACCAGACCTTGGACTAGCCACACTACACATACACAAACCAAGAATCGATACTAAGTTGACACCCAACATCTTTGGATGCTGCAATGAACCACCCTCCTAGTCCATAAAAACATCAACAATGCAATTAGACACCAAAATACTGGATTATTTTACAGCTACGTCCACCCGTGACTATGGATCCCTTATGGACACTATCTAACCAGTGCGCGCTATCAAACCCACCACAACTCCACACATCACACTAACACCAACACAAAACACTACCACACAACCGAGGCACTGAATCCTATCAATACGTTATATTGTGCGAGAGGCCTCTCGCACAAACTCCCATATACAAAAGAACACTGAGACGCTAGTTCCTCTGGTTCCCAACCAATGCTCTCACCCTATCCCCTCTAACCTCCCCACGGCCTCACAGCCACGCGAGCGCCTGGAGACTGCCCCTGGGTGGTGGCGGTGCACGGTACAAATTAATATGATACTGCGCACCAAGATCAAACATTGTGCGTTCCACAGGTACTCTAACAAAAAGGCGTTGCACTCCCAAGTCATTGCAGAATGTGAATCCAGGCTTTCAGAAAGAAATTGTTACAGAACCAAAGGTCCCTCAAGGGAATTCTTGCATTAGCCCACATGAAATCTGCCATTTATTAACAAATAGACACCATGAATAGGTGACTATACAGCCCCAACAGGCAGAAGGGGAGTCTGTGAACAAACTCACTCTAGCCGCCAAGAATACATCCAGGCGTAGAACCGCCACATGTTTCAAGTTGGCTATGAGTATCCCCACGTGGGCGGGTGCCCTGCCCTGGGACAAAAATGTGCAGCCTGCGGAGACGAGGATCACTTCCAGGCTGACTGCAAGAACGCACCCCTACCGACAAAAGGCAGCTGAAGGAGAGATGGACAGGCCTGCGCGAGGGCAGAAACTGGCAGTGCGGCAAGAAGGTACATACAGGATGATTGTGAGAGCACCAGATCATATCCCTGTGGTGAACGACGATCAACGGAAGGACAAAGACAGTGCCGCTCCCGGCTTCATGTCTGATACATAGAAGTACGATCACCACCAAGCAGTAACTCTGCATTGTCAACCGATTTGACGGAGGGAAAAGGGATGCGTATGGATACTAAATAACGATGTGGCCAAGGATCGCAGCCCGACTCTGATCATGCACGTTAACAATACTCCTGTGGTATTCCTCATAGACACAGCGACGGTATAAATCCTGAGTGAGGAGGCATACAACTGTCTCCTGCAGTCCCCATAGGTGAAACAGTCGACCATAGACATTTATCCTTACCGGTCCACCACACCCTCAGCATGCAGGGGAGTAATTTCCGCTGTCTGCTACACAAATCGCATGCAGCACGTCTCCAATTACATGTGCTCAAAAAGAGTGCAACAGCGGGTGTATTCTCAGCTTCAAGACTGCAGTAGACATGGGGCTAATGCACATCCTATACCAGCTGATGGCACATAAATACCTGGCGAAGGTGCTAATAACATTGAATGAGCATTCCCGAAATTGTTCAAAGGGCCCGGCAAGCTCAGAAATGGCAAAATACAACTTCACATAGACCCCAACGTCAAGCCGATAGCACAACACTCTACCGCGGCCTCTCGGTCAACATACAAAAACAGGTGGAGGACGAGCTTAAGACACTATTGGAGCGACATGTCACTGAACCCGCCGTAGGGCCCAAGCCCTGGGTCTCCCCTATAGTATTGGTTCCCAAGAAAGCAGCCGAAGGGTCCGCTCGGCTATGCATAGATACGAGGAGAGCCAACAAGGCAATACAAAGAGGGAGAGAGAGGCATCCAGCACCGCAAATCAGACAGGATCCACCTGGTCCACGGAGCAAGGTTGTTCTCTCAACTAGACCTCACAAAAGGATACCACCAGGTAGAAATCGCTTCAGTCGCGATACATCTCCACATCCATGACACACATGGGTCTTTTGCAATATAAATGTCTTCGTTTTGGAATATCGTGTGCTGCCAAAATCTTTCAGGGCGAAATTCACAAAGTCATAAGACACTTCCATAATTGCTTAAACTACTCCGATTACGTCCTGGTGTTCGTAAAATCCACAGAGCCGCAGGATGCCTCACTTCACTGTTATGCTCAGCGCTTGAGGCCACTGGATTGACCTTGAACAAAATCCAGTGTGAGTTTGGCAAGGGCTCGCTGGGATTTTTGGGACATATATTTTCTGAACGGGGCATGAGACTGGACCCTGATAAAGTGGCAGCGCTGAACAATGCCACAAGACCACAGAATGTGTCTGAGCTATGCTTGTTCCTCAGTCTTGCTAGTTACTGCTCAAGATACTTACAGGACTATGCCACTATCAGTTCACCCCTCAAACAACTCACAAAACGGGATTAAGCATTCCAATGGATGCCTGAATGCCAGGAAGCCTTTTAGACCATATGTAACAACATCTCGAAGGCAGAAGACATGGCATATTTTCACACCGACATAAACCCAGAAGTGGTTGTAGACGCTGGTCCGGTCGTCCTGGGGGCCATTTTAACTCACAAGATGGAGACAATCTACACAGTCAATTCATAGTGGCATATTCCAGCCGGAGCCTCACGCACACAGAACAAGCATACTTGCAGGCCGAGAAGGAGAACCTGGCTGTTGTGTGGGCCTGTGAGTATTTTGATTTGTTTCTGTACGGAAAAGCGGTCATAGTATCACGGACCACCAGGCTCTCCTGGCCATCTTTGGCAATCCGAAGGCAAGAATGCCCCCAAGAATCACAAGGTGGGGTCTTTGCCTGCTGGATTACAAGTTCAACATTGTTCACTGACCAGGAAAGGAGGCAAATCCGGCTGACTATTTGTCCAGATACCTGACGGGCCCTGCGAGGGCAGGCCCATCCATTGCGGACGCATACCTAAACTACTTGGTACACCATATGTAATCATTCCCCCGTTGACTGGGTAGCGCTTAAAAGTGAATCTGAGCATGATCTTGCTTTGCACATCATTGCCAGCTGTGTGACCAAAGGGAAAATGAGGAATGCCAGATCACAGGCGAAGGAACCATACCATGACCGAGCAGTAGGACGTACGTAGCCTGTAGCTAGTGCAGGATGAACTCAAGGTGGTGGGGGATCACATTGTCATGAAGGGGTGTAGAGTAGTGTTGCCCAGCACGCTCCGGAAGCGAGTGGTCAATCTCGCTCATGAAGAGCACCGTGGGGTAGTATCCACAAAACGTCTACTAAGACAGAAGGTCTGGTTTCCCAAGCTGGATGCCATGCTAGAGGACACCATACAGAATTGTGCCACATGTAGCTTTGTGGCCCGCCACCTCATCCCAGTCCTTTACCAATGTCTCCTTTTCCGGAGGGAGTGTGGGAGGAGCTGGCCATGGACTTCTTTGGACCGCTTCGAAACGGGTCTTATGTACTGGTACTGATAGATGAACATTCTCGTATTCTTGACGCCTAGGTGATTGAGTCCACATCTGCCACCTGTGTCATACCCATACTGGATTGCATGCTCTCGACATATGGAATTCCCAAAGTCATCAAATCGAACAATGGACCTCCATTTACGAGTCAGGACTTTATGAACTTTGCAAGAAATATGGGTTTCCAACATGGGAGGATCACACCATTATGGCCTCAAGCCAACGGGATCGCTGAATCGTTTCTGGCAAACATCAAACAAGCTCTTCAAGTGGCAAATGTCCCCAACAGTCCATGCGAAAAATCCTTGTACCAATTGCTGAGAGAATACTGACGCACTCCACAATCCACCACAGGAGTGTGTCCAGCTGATGTCATGTTTGGGAGAGCAGTACGCACCCGACTGCCGGAAGGCCTGATCATTCAACTCAGGAGATCAATCGAACAACTGGCCAGATCTCGTGATCAGAAGAAGAAAATGAAGGACTGAGCTGATGCTCGTCAGGGAGCCAAGGAAAATGACATGGAGGTGGGAGCCCACGATGCAGAAAGGAAGACTCCCCACCACCCCCCACCCATTTGCTCCGGAACGGCTGGTCATAACGGACAAGAGAGGAGCGATGTTGATGGCACAAGGGGGGTCTCACAAGACCATCATCTGCAACAACTCGCCTTTCAAGAAATGCCCAAGTGAAGAAGTACAACTGTGATATCCCATCGGAGCTGTCTGGAATGGTTCAGACTCTGACGACTCCTATGTAGGGAAGGAGAGATGTCCGAGGAAGAAGCAGAGGCCATCAGACCAGCTGATGATCCTGAGACAGCACCACCAGGGCAAGAGAGACACCCTCAGCGATCTTGCATAAAACCCTGCAGACTGATTGAGGAGATGGGGTAAATTGTTTATATAATCTGTTAAAAGGAGGCTGGGGGGGGGAGAATGAGATGTCATACATTTGTTTTGTAGCCCACCACCATAGTTGGGTGGGAGTGGGCACAACAGGGTGTGAGGCACGGGAAGTGACGTAGCGCTAGGGAGGGGTTCCGGTGCATTGGATGTTTGTTTGTTTTGGAAATAAAGATGTGCCATCTACACGCAACTGTGTCGGCCGTCATTTATTGGCAACTAACGCAGTGGTCCTTCATTGCAGTGTCCAGGTCGCCCGTCGGGGTCAATTCGAAGGAGCAGACACACCCAGCCACTAGGTACCTTTTACATATGCAGATGTGCATGTAATGGTTTACAGTAAGATTTATCCACACATCTCCGTACAACAGCAGGAATGAAGAGAAGCAGCATTCGAGCTGCCATTACCCACTGTTGACAACTGACATCCTGTAGTTTAGAATATTTTTTTTTCTTTAATCCCTGCAATCTGTCTTTAGAAAGTGACAAGCGGCGCATTTTACACTTTGACAGCGGAGTATTAGCCGCAAACAGCATAAAACCCCAATTCCAAAATGCAACCTTACTTTCTCCCATGGGACAAAGAGGCAACACGCCAGCGTCTTCTTTCGGTAGCTAGGCAACACACAATAAAAGCTACTACTTTGGGTCAGTCTGTGCGACAATGCATTCGTAGCACGCCGGAGCCAAGACAAAGCAGTCAACTAATTTGATTCGGAGAGTGGCCTCAAACATATACATGGTGGCGAGTTTTTGAACAAACCCCAATTTTTGTCAGGTCACCAATGCGTTTAGCTGCAGTAGCTTGGACAAAGTTAACTTTGCAAAATTCATGTCCCTAAAATTCTGTGTACAATACTAATTGTCACAATGTTTCTCTGCTCACCGAACAGAGCTGGCCCGCTCCACCGCACAGACCTACAGCCCAGATGGGACCTGGGTCCTCCCATTTCCAACACCTGCACACTAGCTATTCTTAGCTCACAGAGTAGGTCAAGTTATCTTTGCTGAATTGTTTGTATCCCCATAGACTAATAGCTCTGCCAGACTGGGAGTAAAACATGAGCTCCCATTTAAATGCAGAGTAAGCAAATCAGTTTTGTACCCCAAACGCCATGCCATATTCATTTTGATAGACTGCCCAGCGAGGTAAGATTTTTACGTGTAGCGGTCTTTGTTTGAGAGTGTGCATAAACATATTTACACTGGGCCCCCCAACCCCGGTGCCTTCGGCGTGCAACCCTTCTGCGCACAATACCCCCCCATCCCCCACCCTGAGGGGCTTGCTTCGCTCGCTACCCCCCCTGGCGACTGTTGCACGTTGAACTCAGCGGCTTGGTCGAATACCCCTTTGGGGAATTGGAAAGTTGGACAGTATACCAGCAAAGTTGGAGAAATGTCTGACTGAACGACAGCAGACCCATATCTTTAAGGCATACAATGACCCCAATTGAGAGCGTTATGGTACCGTTACTTACAACTTACACAAGTTCATCACACATCTTCATCAGTTAATGTTAGTTAATAAACTTCAAACACCTTAGGAATTGTAGCTTTGGACAGTGCATCATCAAAGTTTGATTCATGTGGAACGGAATGCCACCAAACTCTTATTTATTGTGCTTTTGTGGCTTATACATCAAGTACATTGTCTTTCAAAGTGCTGTGAGAAACCTGAAGGCGTCTCCCTAGCTAGTCCCCAGGGATCTGTCATCCAGGTTGCCATGACACAGCCATCGGTATTGGATCCAGTTCCTGGGGGTGGACCAGTGAGGGAGGATCACCTGGATGGGGGTGTCCTTGTGGAGTGGCACACCGACTGGTGAGACGCGGTATCCCCCTTCTTTCAATACCTTTTCTCCATTCTACCATGTAGGACAATCAAAAACACTGCCCCCCCCTTTCTGACACAAACACCTTTGCACAACACGAAAGACAACGGACTAACACCAGAGCAGTTTACCTGACCTGTCCCAATACAAAGGTCAGGCAAAATTGACCAGAATCACGCACACCTGATGGCGCTTTCCCTTCCCCACAAGGATAAAAGGTGGAGCACGAGAGCACAGTATGAGAAAGGCATACCGCACAACGTAAGAGCTAACTCAGCATGGCAGTTCAAGAGGAGGAGAAAGACGGCGCATACCGAGAGGGTGGCAAGGAGAGAAACGATCTTGCCCTTTCCGATCAAGGCCCGTGAAACCTCAGGCGAAGGTCTCGTAAGACTGCTAACAATAGCCAGCGTGTGTTGCAGCAGATGTCAACGGTACACAAGACCCTTCTGCTCTGATAACTAAGCCGGGGAGAGACGCTTGTCTTTGTGGTACCAACCTTGACTTGAAAGAGCAAGAAAGTCAAGCAGATCATCAGAGCTCAGAGCTGGTGAGTCGATAAGAAACCGAGCTGTGTTGAATGAAAAGCAGCAATCGGCTAATTGAACTGAGAAAGCATGAAGAATTATTGATGCTGGAAGGGGAAAAACCAGCAACAGAGGAGTCCGGCCCCATGCAGGTGCTTACTCAGGAAACTTTGGCCGATTACCCCATTGTTGAAACTGCCATAACCAGAAGGCCCTGGGAAAACGCGAAAAGGGGGTCAAAATGGTAACTCATGGGTCTTATAAAATCATCTGTACAGTTTAATGTCTTTGACCAACAGATGATTGTGAAGTTAAGGGAATTGAATCCTACATCGTAAGAATTGAATGAGAAAGGCACGATTAATAAAGTTAGCAAGAGTGAACCCGGCAGAGGGATGTTAACAAAAAGGGGCAAAGCCTGAAGCCCCTATGAACAGCGTGTTGACGGGAGTGAAACCAACCAAAGGATGTCAACAGTGAACTGTTTGAATAGACATTAAAAGCTGTGAATACAATAAAAGTCATAGTGAACCCGAAAGAGGGAGGCTTGCGTCTGAAAGGGGTCCGAGCCTGAAAGAGGGAGATCGATTGGTGAAAAGTAATCACCCAAAGCCCATTGGAAAGGAACTTTTTGTTTGTTTTGGTGAATATCAGGCCCTCAAGGACAAGAGACTTAACCATCGAAGAACCTGATAGCTGGTACAGAACTGTCGGCTTGTGCTGGGAAAGCTTGATGTGTACTGTGCTCGGGAGATCCAACTTGTCACATGCTCTAAACGGAGGGAGACCCCTGCCAATCACATCCTTACTTATTATTTGTGAACACTTCTTTCTTTTTTGAAAACCCTATTCCACACTCTTGCTGTAATTGGTTGTAAGGATCTGGCAATACTTTTTATTTTTAGTATAGGCCTTTTATTTTGACAAGACGCCACGACGACTGCCTTCTTTTTTTATTTGATTATCGAAGCTTGCTCACATCTTAGATTTAGGTTTAGGTTATGTGTTTTTACACCATGCATTTACAGTTTAATAAACCCCCTTGTCTGTCTTTACTGTTGCCACCATGAGTTCCTTGCAGCGCCCACAGTGCAACAGGGAGGGAACATGGGAATGAAAATCAAATAGAACATTGAAAGATCGAGGCGGACCTACTAGGCCTTGTGAACATTCAGAGCATGCAAGTGCAGAGAGGGAAAGAGAGGGAGGAGTGTGGGGGCTGGCGGGAGGGGAGTCAGTGCTAGTTGTACTAGGAGGGAAATGCTAGGGAGTGAGCAGCTGTAAGTGCCTAGGTGAGTGGTCAGCTGACAATACAAAAGTAAGTGCAGGCCTATGGCGGCATGGGCCAGTGGTGCCAAGGCAAGTGCTGGGAGCAGGCGGAGGCTGAAGGCGATTGGGTGTGGGAGGCCAGGGCCAAGAGGACACATAAGGGCCCTGGTCACCAATCTCAGCCACTGTAGGGGTTTAGCAGGGGAGGGAGAAAAGGGGAGGAGAAGGTGAAAAGGAAGGTCTTGAGGCATTTCCAGAATTTGGGGAGGTCCGTCTCAAGATGAAGAGGAGGGGAGCTGTTCCATAGGAGGTAGCCTGCTGAGGAAAAAGATCGGCCACCAGCTCGCTGTTTAGCAAAGCGCTTGACACACACAGAGTTGGTGCCGGAGGAACGTAAAGATCTGGAGGGAGAGTATTTAGTAAGAGCAAATTGTAGATGGTGGTCCCCGGCCTCATACAGCCTTATGGATGATGCAGAGGGGTTTGAATTTGATTGTTGCAGTACCTCTTGGAGCAGGTGGCGAGTTTTGAAATGGTACACAAAATCGTCACTTATACACAACTTCATCAGTGAATAAACCTCAATCGCCTCGGGAATTGCAGATGTGGACAGCATACCATTAAAGTGTGCTAAATGTGGAACAGATGACACCAGAATCATGTCTGTAGAGCATACGATTTCCCCAATTTCAAGCGTTACAAAAATCATTACATAAAAACGTTACCCGAAATTGTCACTTATGATTTTATATTATAGAGTTGATGCATATATTTCTTCCTATTTCTAATTAGCTCTCCACCTTCCTGTTATGTAACCCACATGTATGTTCTTTTATAGGCACCTCGCACCATTAACTCAACACAGCCCCTGAAGAAAATACCACCAACCATACCCGGATTGAAACATGTCGGGAAATGCTGTAGGATTCCTTATCACATAGAGTTGGAGCATAGTGCAACAGTTCCTTCTGTACCTTTTAGTAATTTCTGTTTAGGTTGATTATGAATTAGTGGTCCCTTTAGTGCTAGGTTCCACAACATGTGGATGTAGACAGTTGTTTTATCAGTTGGTGTCACACTTGGATTTGACACAGGTGTTTTTTTGAAAACAATGATATAACCGACAATATTTGTATTTGTGTTTTCATGTGTTTATTAGAATGAACTCTGTTTTTTATATCTTTTTATTAAGTTTCAGAATATAACATAGAACATCTTCAATAACTTCCCTCCTTATCTCCCTCTCCTCACCTCCCACCCTTTTGGTTCCCTTAGGTTCAAGACATTTCGTCATTGCGATCACTCATATGCAAAGAACACAGCATACACATAACATTAAAACATTAAGAATGCAGATATTATGGGGGCACCATTGGAGCATAAGTCACTTTGGAGGTTTTGGAGAACTGGCCCCCAGTCCAAATGAAAGTTCTCTGTGGCCCCCTGGAGTTTACTTGTCATCCATTCCAAAATTACAAAATGCCATACCTTTCTCAGCCACTCAAGTTGTGTCAGGGGGTGGGGTGAATCTGCTTTTTCCAGTCTTGGGCTATGACCAGCCAGGCTGCCACAACTAGAATCATGACCACCTTCCGCTGGCTCTTGGAGTATACTTTCTGTGCGGGGTCCCATATGCCGGCCAACCACACATCGTCCCCCAGCCGGTCCGATCCTTGAACCATTTTCCCTGCTTGGGCCTTGATTTCATTCGAGAAGGGGACAACGTTCGGGCAGGTTCTTCAGATATGACCCCAGTCACCTTCCTGTTGACATCCACGCCAGCATAAGCCGTCAGTGTTGGGAAACATGTCTTTTAGTCTTTTCTGTGTTACATGCCATTGCAGCAAAACATTTTGCCACATTTCCCTCAGGTGGATGGATCTCGTCAAGGTGATGAGATTTCGCCATGTACCTTCCCAATGGGAACGCGGGATTTCCCTCCCAAGCGTCCTCTCCCTTCTCTTCATGTATAGCCATCTAATGTCCTCTACTTGTGAGTTCAGATGACCATAGAGCTTAGATACCAGACCCCGCGTGCTTGGATCCGTAATCGTGTAGATTTTGAACTGCGTGAGATCTCTTGTTCCTGCTTCAACATTGATCGGGGTGGTGAGCCAATGACACAGTTGAGTATAACGGTATTTCTCCGTCTTCCCCACACCCAGTTCTTGCACACAGTCTTCGAATGATTTGAGCACCTTGCCTTTATACATATTGCCAATCCTAATGCAGTTTGCCTGTTTTCAGGAGGTAAAGGCTTTTGGATCCATCCCCGGTGGGAAGTCAGGGTTGTTGAAGAGTGGCGTAAATGGGGATGGGTGCGTCTTCAAATTTCCTCTTTATCGCTGAGTCCCATGCATTAAGAGGAGCACACAGTAGCTCGCTTATGCGTGTGTTCACGTGTCTGTGTCTTTTGTGGGACCACAGGAGGTTCGAAAGCGGGCCCCCGCCCACGGCCATGTCTTGATATGCCCACTTGGTCTGTGGGGTGTCCGCCATCCTTCCTTGATGACTCGCAGTTGTGCCGCTTTATAGTACCTCCTGAAGTGTGGGTAAGCTAGTCCCCCCCTCCTTAACTGCTGCCATCATTGTGGCCATTGCTATCCGCAGTCTCCTACGCTGCCACACGTATGCAGTCGACATCTTGTTCAGGGAGTGAAAAAACGCCCCAAGGAGCCTGATCGGAAGGGCTTGAAAGTAGTATAATACTTTAGGGAGAATCGAAATCTTCACTGCCGACATGCGCCCCCACCACGAAGTGGATAGAGGCGTCCATCTCATCAGAAATTTCTGGAGGTTGGCGAGTAGTTCCGGGTAATTTGCCGAATAAAGGTGGCTCACTTTTGGGGTGAGTTTGATTCCGAGATAGGTGATCTTTTCTCGCGCCAGTTTCACTCCTTGCTCTTGTGCTATACGAGAGATGGTTTCGGGGTCCGCCAACAAGTTCAGTACTTCTGATTTCATTTTGTTTATTTTAAGGCCCGAAATTGCTCCAAATGCTTCCAGCTCGTTCATCAGAGTGGGAAGGGATCTAACCGGGTCCGTTAGAGCCAGCAGCATATCGTCGGCAAACGCCACTGTTTTATGTTCCACCCCGCCCATCTGGACTCCTCGGATTGAGTGATGCCGCCGAATCCTTGCTAGGAGAGTGTCATGATGCCTACCCCTGGGAACCCGGATCGAGTCCATCAGCCCCGGGAGCAGGCATCCAGATACTCATTAAAACCCCAACAGCCCCAGCTGGGGGCTATTTGGATTCAGTCCAGGTTCATCATAGAAATCAGTCCAGGCGCCATAGGCGCCAGGCTCATAGACTTTACTTACCTTATGCAGACCATGCTGCAAATGAGTCCAAGCCAACGTGAGGCCTGGATGGGACTATTTCATTACAGGGACTATTTTTCACTCTGGTGTGGTTCTGGGGAACTTCTTACCTGCGACTACTTTGCAGGCTATTTAAACCACGCCTGAACAGCAGCCCATGCTTTGCGTTATTCTGCATCCAGCAGCGTGACGCTCACCGTGTCTGCAAGTCAGCATCCAGTCTTCTGCCACGCCCGCCTCGAATCCGGAGCTCCTAGACAAAAGGCAAAGAAAGGAGAAGAGGTTAGATCACAGACATTATTTGATTCCTTACCTGATTCCGGACCCAGCACATCTCCGAGCCTGGAAAGGGCATTATTTCAGCACACGTCGCTTCGCCAGCAGCAGCGCCGCGTTATACTCACCATTCTACCGCATCTTTCGACTCGGTGCTGCCTCCATCATTTTCTTCGTCGAAACCCAGCACCTGGGGGGAAAACAAAAGGAATAACAAGGTGAGCCGAGAAAACCAACAAGGACAATCTCTTTGCCACCATAGGCTTACCTGCTTTACCACCGGAGGTGGTATTCTTTAATTCGCTGCATCTTCCTATGCCGCACCTATAAAGGGAGAGAAAACAGCAAGTTAAACTCATGCAACTTTTACTGGACAGTGTTTGGTAATACAGACTCTTACCTGAATGCCATCAGCTGCCTCCAGGCAATATTCTTTTGGACCCAGCTGCAACCTAACGAGGGAATGGAACAAGAGTGAACATCGGACATTTTGAACTCTTTGAACTTTATTGACACTGGAGTCAATATTCCTCCGGAACTTCTCCAGTATCTTCAACCCAGTGAAGTAACTGGTATCTACACGCCCCTGCATGCCATGCAGGATGGAGAGCTCATCATTTAAAAACATAAGGTAAGGTTACCAAAAGGGAATATCGGAGGTGATTAGTGGGGAGAACGAGAACTGTTGGAGGGCCATCACTAAAGTGTACGGGTGGCTAAATCCCTTTCTCCACTTGCAGGAGAATACTTCTACGAGTCCAGCAGGCAAGATTAGGCGGGCCAGTCCAGACTGTCATCTCTTCACTACGCATCACGTTGGTGGAGACCGCAGCTGTCCGGGTCCGATCGACGCCCTTGTGGGAACCAGGTGAGGGTAACAGAGAGGCTCCAGAAACAATGCATAAAGTAGGGGTGAGAGTGGGCATCCCTGTTTTGTGCCCCTTGTCTGCTCAACAGCTTTGGATAAGTAGTCGTTGACTGCGATTCTCAGGGAGGGGTTTTTGTAGTTCGATCTCATCATCCCCATGAAGGAATCACCAAAGCCCATATGCTGCATTGTTCAAAAGAGCTGCGACCATTCTACACGGTCGAATGCTTTTTTCGCGTCCAAAGTTAACAGTATAGCCTCCATGTCCATGTGTTTGGCTTTCTCTATTATGTGACACACTCTTCTTGTGTTGTCCGCCGATTGTCTTGTGGGAACAAATCCCGACTGGTCCGCATCCACCAGCAAGGACATGTGTGGTGTTAGTCTATTTGCTAAAACTTTAGAGAAGAGCTTTGCATCCAAGTTTATTAATGCAATTGGTCTATATGCGCTTGGGAGGGCGGGATCCTTTCCCGGTTTCACAAAGAGCACTAGCTTTGCCTCATTCATTGATGTTGTAATAGTGCCCCTAGATTTGAAGGTGTTGAATAGTCTCGTGAGTTTGGGTGCCAGTACATGTCGAAATTGCTTGTAGAAGGTTTCATTATATCCATCCGGGCCCGGTGCTTTGTTCTTGGGGAGTTGCTTGATAGCTTGTAACACTTCCTCCTTCAAAATATCCTGTTCGAGAACTTCCCGGGTTTCCTCCGACGGTCGTGGGAGGACTACTCTCTTGAGGTATAGATCATGGTCCTCCTCTTTTGGTGTATCTGTGGTATACAAGTTCTGAAAATAGGATCTCATAATCTCACCCATTTCTTCGTTTGTTGTTTTCCGGACACCCGAGGAATCCACCAGAGGCAGTATGGACCTTTCCTTGGTCTTCTCTCGAAGCTGCCGGGCGAGTAGGGCTTCTGCTTTGTTGGCGAGGATATAGTATTTCTGCTTCGTTTTCATGAGCGCGCGGGCCACCTTTCGGGTATGCAGAAGTTCCAACTGGCCTTGAATGTGTTGCATGGCCCGCTTTTTGGCCCTGCTGGGGTGAGCCGCAACTTCTCTCTGCGCATCTCTCAACTGAGCCTCCAGGTCCCTCTCCCATTGCGATAGTTACTTATCTCTCTTGGATTTCATTGCTATCAATTCTCCCCTTAGAACCGCCTTAAAGGCATCCCACACGATATGCTGTCGGGTCTCCCCCATGTCATTTTCGGTGAAGTAGGTATCGATCTTTTCCTTAATTTCCTCCGTCAGCACTGGATCCTGCAGAAGCTCCGAGGGAAATCGCCATGCCCACACTCTACAGGACAGGGGGCGGGTGTCAAATGTCCTCTTTAGTGCCTCTGAAGGGGCCTTTGATCCGTCGTTGGTTCTATCAGACCTGTCCTGGGCGGAGTTCCAGGCCATATTCAGGTCACCTCCCAATATAATTTCTCCCGTCGCAAACTGTCCTAGGGATCGCAGCATGTTCTTAAGGAACGCTTTTTGGCCCACACTGGGGGCATAGACCGACGACAGGGTGATCCGCTTCGTCTCCACCGTAATGTTTACAAAAACATATCTCCCTTCCCTGTCAGACTTGTGGTCGTGTATCTGTGCTTTCAGAGTGTCCATTACGGCCATCATGACTCCTTCACTTTTTCCCTCCGCATTTGACTGGAAGACGTGTCCAGCACCTTTGATCTTCACACGGGTTCTATCACTTTTCTTGATATGCGTTTCCTGGTACAATAAAATGTTCGCTTTTTGCTTCCAGGCTTGTCTATCCAGCTTGGCCCTTTTTATGGGGGTATTCATACCTCTTACATTCTGCGAGAGAACTGTTACCTGAGTCTTATGAGTTATGTTCATTAAGTGGTTGGTAAGTTGTTTCGCCGTATCCGCCTCTTATGTCAGGTGCACTTTGTATCCCGTCGTGTGATCGCCCTGTAGTCTCTAATCTGTGAACCTCTCCCATTTCCCACTCCACCCCCCGATAACACCCTTGAGGTCAGGGCCGGGTTGCTACGTGCCCTGGAACGAAATGTCCAGCACTCCCGACTTGTGACTATCCCCGTCAACCTTGCGTGGGGAGTCCTAAACCCCACTGGATATTCCATAGGATTCCTTCCGTTGCCTCTCCATGGCCTTCTATTTGTCTATCGAGTGCATCGATCATTTTCTTCTTCTTCTTCAGGCGGTATTGTATCAATAGCCCTTAGTTTAGTCTGTGTTCGGGGAGCTCTTGGCCCATCCCCGGGTTTAATTGGTCTTCCTCATTCTACCCTTCTTATGTACCATCTCCCATCTTTCCTGTTGAAGTGGTCCTTTAAGCCTCCTCTGGGACCCCTGGCGCGTCCCATCTTCTTTGTTCGTTATGTCAAATAGCGTTTCTCCTTTGTCACAGGAAGTGATCCTGTGCTGGACTCCTTCCCAAGTAAACAAGAGACCAAACGGGAAAGTCCATTTATATTTCACCTTGGCCGCAGTTAGGTAGCGGACTACCAGGCCCATCAGCCATCTTTTGAGCAGGGTGGACTGGGCGAGATCTTGGTATAACTACTTCCTGGCCGTTCACTCTTGTCGGGGGTGGCTGCCTGGCCTTCCGCAGTATTTGCTCCTTCTGAGTATAGGATGTTATGGCTACCAGGACATCCCTGGGTCTTATTCCCGGTTCCGACCCTCTTTTTGGCCCCACTCTGTGGATACAGTTGATCCCAATCTCAGGGTCCGCCTCTTCAGCCAGGATCTCTATGAACAATTGTGTAACTGCGGGCTTCAGGTCCACCTCCCCAACTGTTTCCGGTAAGTTTTTAATTCTAATATTGGATCTCCTTGACCTGTTTTCAAGATCCTCGCATTGCTGTTCAAGATACATTGTGGTTTGGGCCATTCTGCCCAATGTCTCCTCGGATTTCTGAGAGTCATCCACTACTTGTTGGAGTGTGCGTTCAACTGCGTCTGTTCTGTCCCCCAATTTAGTGACATCCTGGCAGACTTCATGGATTGATTGCATCAATTCCCCTCGCAAAAGTTTAAATTGCTCTTGAACGGAGCTGAGTAGTTGTGATTGTAATTTTTTAAAACATACTTGCATTTCTTCTTTGCTCATTGCACTGTCCTCCATCTTTCCTCGTGTGAACGTGGGGCCCAGTGGGGGCGGGGAGGGGAGTCCTCCGATGTGGTGGAACTGTCGTTCTGCGTCCCCCAAAACTGTTTTAAATTTCTGCTTTGGTTTCTCTGCGGGGAGGATCGTTTGGAGGATTTGGCCTGCGTGCTAGACATTTATACTCCTGTGAAGCCTAATGGCCGTGTAGTGTGGGGGTTCCAGCAGGTGCTTTCAAATAGTCCCTGGGGAGCCGCTCGCTGAGGCCCAGAGGGGGGGGCCCAGCCCGCCAAGAGTTTTCTTTTCAGTGTCTGCTAGCTCTGCTGCTTTTGAGTGTCAGAAATGGCGCTCCTTGGTGGTGATGGGGGCAGGCACTATAACCTATTGCTGCTGGAAAGGAGCGTCTCACTCCTTCTGGTTTCCCCCCACCCCTGCAGACTGCCATCCGTAAAACTCGGCGGGGAGGGTGGGGGGGGATTCCGCGGCTGTTTCCCGCTGGGTGGTGTGCCGAGTGCCGTCCGACGAGTCCTTTTTTGTGGCCTTATGCCCACTGCTCTCTGGGCGGCTCTCTCCCCTCCCCCGTTCCGCTGCCACCAGGGGCTCAAAGCCTCGCGTCCTCCCGAGGATGCCGGCCCTACGACGGCTCCACCCGCACCCCCGCGAGTCCTCGGCGAAGGCGGGAAAAGGAGTCAGCCATCAGTCGGCCCATCCTACGCAGCTCCTCTTCGGGGGCAGCCCCCACCCGCGGGCTGCCGCTCTCAAGCCCAGGAGGGGACCGCCCCAGGTGCAGGAGACTCCAATCCCACGGGCCAATCTTCGGCCGCCACTGCGAAGGGGACCGCACCCTCTCCCGCTGTCAGGGTCCGCATATGGCGCAGTTTACCAGTCCGGCGGCGGTCCCCCTGTTGTTCCGCAGGGGGAGGGGGGAACAGTGCTATTGTCACCCTGCTGACATGGTTTCACCTGGGGATGCACTCGATCCGCTTCGTTAATGGGCTTATTGTCACGGCCCGGGGCGGAGAGACGTTCAGACACGTCCTCCGTAGATGGCCGCCATCTTGGAATCCCTAATTAACTATTTTTAACAGAACTATCGCATGCTGCCACAGTAATAACTATGTGTCTATAAGTGCATTTGTTTTTCTTAAGACACCACTAAAGGAAGGGCATAGTTGTTGGAAGAGAGTTTCAAGCTGTCTAGGTGTGAAGAGGTGCCGGCAGCGGACTTGGGAAAAGCCACCAACTCGCACACATCGGACGAACTCGGTGAGCCTGACGGGAGCGGAGCCGCCCCAGCAGAACGCTACGGCGGGGTTAGCTACCCACCTTACTGGAGTCGCCGACCCGGACTGGGAAGGGGGCGGGAACCTTGTCAGGAAACAGGCCGCGGCCGAGGAGGAGTAAGAACCCCGACATCAGGGGCCACCCCTATGACCCCAAGTCCCGGCGCCGCATGGATGCTGCCGATGGAAACGCTTCAGGAACAGTCCCCATGCTACAGGGGCAGGCAAAACTGACGGCAGGGAAACCCGGTCTTAAGGGAGGCGGGACCAAACCTTCCCAACCAATAGCAGACGAGCTAGGCAAGACGTCTGCTCATTGGTGGGGATTTGAAACCAGTGAAGTATATAAAAGCCCGCCTTTTCTAAACAAGGCTGTCTGTTATATTCACAGGACACCGAGGAGCACGCAGGCAACCCCGAGTGGTGGGCCTACCCAGATAACCCGAGTTAGAGGACCACAGCCTTATCCCAAGGGCAATTGGGGAAGGAAAAACCCCACGGTGAAGCAACCGCCAGAACTTTCAGTTTGTTATTGATTTACCTTCAGTTCAACCATACGGCAATAATAAAGATTATTGCAGCACGTGTTTTGTCTCCTGTCTTTCATTTCTACACTAGGGTAACATTTATTTGTGTTCACTGGCCACAGTCTACTTCTGATAGCAGCATGCCTCTCCCACCTGTGAAGGGTGCCTATTTTATCTTAAAAATATCACACAGGCAGCATGCCTCTTCAACAAGCAATCAAGGCAGAGCAGTGACTCCGTCCTCCCAAAGAGCCCAGTCCTAGAGTTCGTGTTGCACTACTGACACATTTGGCAGTTTTATAGAATGGCCTAAATGACAGCGCAGACCTGGTGCAGTCCAGTGTTTGGGCTGGTTATTAGACACCTGGACCGTCTGCAATCCACCCTTTAAAGATCCCGAGATTGGCCTGCAGCAGCCCCAAGCTAGGCATGGGCATACATCCTTAACTGGCATCAATAATGCACTGGGGTTTGGAGTAGGTTTAGGATGGTATTAATGGACATATAATATTAAAGGAGTGCTCATCATCCATCGGGACCTGCTAGCTGTCCATATCAGTAGGGTGGCTGTGCTACCACCATCCCTAGCAAGCCCTATCAAATCGGTTATCTCGACCTAATGTGGTGTTCCCTTCATCCCCGAGTCCCTGTTTCAATCCTTCCTCTTGGCAGGAAACCCTCTGTCTGTCCATGGTGGCTCTTAGTGACTCCTGGACTCTTGTCGGTAAGTATTCAATTGCGAGCGACACATCCTCTCCCAGAGCACTTTACGCAAGAGGAAACAA
Organism: Ambystoma mexicanum; assembly: GCF_040938575.1. Classification (NCBI taxonomy): domain Eukaryota; kingdom Metazoa; phylum Chordata; class Amphibia; order Caudata; family Ambystomatidae; genus Ambystoma; species Ambystoma mexicanum. Next base: position 1,173,600,256 of record NC_090921.1, on the reverse strand, counting down.
AACATCCCCAACGATAGCAGGTTTAGTGGTGCTTGCACAGGCGAAGCATCCTGCAGGTTCCATAGGTAATTGTAACTGCACACTAAATGCAATTTACTTAATACCTGCCAGTGTCCTATTGGGAATAACGTAGGAATGTTATTGATTCTTTTTTGAGTAATCCCCAGCTACTTAACCTTTTATAAAGATCACACATGAAGGTTGGTTTGCTATTACTAAAGCAAAATTACTGATTATGCAGAGAGGTTATCTGGCGATTACTAAGGAAGGATAGCTATGCATACAGAATTCAGCGGAATATTAAGGATTACATAAGAAATCTAGGTTGAGATTACTAGAAAACGTTGTTGCTGATTGAAATGATGAATCGAAAAATAATGTGGTGTCCTAACTGGCTCCCTAACATGGAATGACTCCTGTTGCTGGGATGCCCAGAAGACGTCAGTGGGAGAAGGAACAATCCTGCTGCCCTCGTCCCCCCCCCCAACAAGGAGTGCCTTCTCGCCAGAAGAACCCAACAGCCCTACCATCTAATGTGGAGCCCCATCTGGCACCTTCTGCTAAAGCAGAGGGGGGCGCAGAGGCACGAGCTGTGACACTGTGCTCCACTTCCAACATTATACACCTGAAGTACCTGTGCAAATGATGCCAATGGCTTACTGCTGTGAGTACCTGGTTGGAGGGGGGGGGTAAGAGTTAACTCGAAAATGGCAACTGCTCTCACACTTGATGGCAATAGTTGGTAAATGATGTGCGTGCTTGGGCGTATGGTATCCATACCTCGTACGTGGTGCGGGTACATGGGGATTGTAAACGCACACAACGATGGTTAAATGTGCCAGTATCACTCATACGACGGCCATGCCTGGTAAATGATGATTCTAGCTTGGCTCGTTTGCCAAGGCTTGTCAAAGTGTATGAGCATCTGGTCGAATCGTGGCAATATCTGGCAAATGGTGTGAACACATTGGCATTTGGATGCAGGATGGGGGGCACCTGGTCATTTTATGACCAAACCTAGCCTACAGTGTTAGTACGGTTGCATATTAAAGCAATACCTAGTCATTTGGTACAAGTAGGTTGCCATCTTTTGGCACTGCGTAGCATTTGTTATAACCGCTGGGTGTTACATGGCAATAACTGACATATGATGGCACGAGGTTTTGTCTGCGCACCAGATAAGTGCCTTTCTTTCAAAAAAGGCAATCCTTTTGGCTGTTTACAGATTTTCCACATACCCCTTCTGAACGGGCAGAGTCAGTGAGGACTGGACTAGGGAGGCAAGAAGTACGGTTTGGATTCCAGTTTTGATCATATGCTGTGCGAACAAGGGCAAGTTATATGATCCCCTTTCGGTTTCAAACTTGCAGTTCTGCTTTGAGAGTTTTCAAATGGGTCTAGGAGCAGCACCAGGCCCTGATTCACTGGCAGACAGTCCCGCCCATCAGAGCGACCATCCGTGCACATCGAGGGTTGTTCTAGAAGGAATGGTCTATGGACATGAGACAGTACCCATGTCGGCAACTTCATATTTGGCCAATGCCGAAAAAGGCAGTGTCGAGTATAATGGCCGACATACAGATTTGATTTAACTACTATAATCTGGCCATAGAATACTTCCATATTCGTATGAGCCCTCTATGTACATGTATATTCCTATCACTCCCAGAGAGCAACACAGCACACTACGGGTGTGCAGCCTTTGTCCAAAGACTTCCTTCTCAGCCCCTTCCTAACTAGTACTGAGGCTTGTGCGTGACCCTGAGAGTTGTGTTTTTGTTATACTGTAAGAATCTCTTGTTCGATCGGATTTGTGCATTCTCTGCCTGCACATTTTTTTTTTAAACCTCTTTTTTATTCAAGTTTCACAACAAAAATAAATGGTACATGCTACCTATTCCCCTGTCTCGCCACCCTATCCTCACTCCCAAATCCGCTATAACTGGTGCTCGCACATGCGTGTATTTTATACAATTGCAAACAAGGTTCTGGATAGGTGAAACAAGATCAAATTTGAGTGAGCCGAAAGGGCGACATATGTAACAGCTGGTAATATAAAGGGGAAGTTGTGTAACAAATGTAGATCATTCCAACGCTGAACCCCATTGAGTAATATTCCTTTCAAATCGTTTGCACCAAATTATGAGGCAGTAGGGTCTTCATTCCGAAGGATATATGTCCGAACAGGGGCCCAGAAGTCAGTTGGCCTGGTACCAGGACGGAGAGAGGAAGAGTAGGATGTTTCCCGGTTTTCACATATTTTCAGCATATGAATCAATTCTTTCACTGAGGGTGGTTTCAGCCTCATCCATGTTTTAGCAATGAACCCTCTGGCAACCACAGAGGCCGTAGCCAATAGTTTCCGTTCAGTTCTAGTTGGGACATCAAACAATGCCAATAACCAGGCCACGGCGGAATCTTCTGGACAGGCCGGAACTATTTTGTCCATGGTTCTGAACACACCTTCCCAGAAGGAATGCATATGACAACAATTCCAAAGCACGTGCATAAAATCAGCAGAGTCCAGACACCGTGTGTAGGAAGCATTTCTCTCGGGGTAGTATTTATACAATTGTGCAGGGGAGAGGTAGGACTGATGAAGGAACTTAAACTGAATAAGGCAGAACCTGGAATTCAAAGAGATCTTCTTGGTAATTTTGTCATTTTATAAATCACATGCTATTGGTTCTCCTGCAGGGGTGTATCTAGTCCCTATTTTTGTAAATAGAGGGGTGCCTGGTCAAACCCTGGCCCTCCAGGCTAATAACTATAGGAAAACAACACTATGGACCAGTTGGATGGGGAAAACCTTTGTGCGCCGACGGTCGCATCTTATACCATCTTACACCAGGAGACGAGCGACGCTATAGGGAGGAGGAAGAGACCTGCAGTCGAGGTTTTTGGACACGGATAAACGTGTCAAATAAAGAGCTGAGGAGATGTGTTCTACTTGGTGATTCCTCTGTGGTCCTGATTAAGATTGGAAACAGTGACAAATAACATTTTTGAATGACGTTCTTATTGATTTACGTGTTCAGATGACGCTAAAGAGATGTCCGGATGCATTGAGGTTGAGTATCCGCTGGGCCTAGAGGAAACCCTCTCCCGTATTGATTAAGGAATTAAATGAATAACACAGAGACAGCTAAAAGTGAAAGAGAGGAGAGTGTATAAATAGAAATAGACTAACGATTGACCGATTGTGGGTTGAATTGATGTGATTAATATTTTGTGATATGTTGTTTTTTATAAAGAAATTCTAAACAGTTTTATATACTGATGAAAAATAAAAATGTATATGAACTAAATGACTGACATTTATTGATATTTATAAAAACGTGTATCTAGTCCCACCTGGCCCTGAACAGTACCCGGGGGACCGGGCATAGAAATTGGATTAGTTTATACAGTGTGGAAACCACGCCAGTATGACTAGAGGGGTTGGTCACAAACTGGACCAGTATGGAAGGAGCCGGTATAGACTGAAAATCATTCCACAACCCCCAGAGCATTTCCCGCAGTCTATAATAAAGTAGCAGGGAGACGGCATTCCATGAACCATGACTCTTTAGGACATCCTATTGTATGTATTTGCCGTCATGTACCATGTCACCCAGGGAACGGACATCTAATTTCTTAAACTGTGTTCCCCAGAACTGAGAGGGATTCCATGAACCGAGTATAAAGTGAAGACACTGTGATAATTGCCACCTACACCGGCACCAGAATTTGCCTGGTCGCACGCCCACTGGGCCACATCTATGGGTTGTATCTCGCCCCTGAGGTTTCGTCTGGGTGTCCCCCATAGCAAGCTTTTCAGATCGGATGGATGGGCAGCTGCCCTTTCTAGTTTGATATGCGGCAGTTCTGCACAGGTGTGCCACCACCATATGGCATACTGGATCTGAGTGGCGAGAAAGTGTACGTACAGGTCTGGGTAGTCCAGGCCGCCGGAGACATACAGCAGTGTCAGGGTGTCAAGAGCAATCCTTGCCTGTTTACCCACCCACACCAGTTTAGATAACAGAACGAGCGTGCTTCCAGAACCATGAGGGTGGAATCAATGGAACATTATTAAAAATGTAGAGCATCTTAGGAACCTCTACCATATTGGCGAGGGCAAGATGTGCGGCTTGGGACAGGGTGAGTCGGATCCAGACACCGTCCCTGCGCTATAGCTGTTCAAGGGCCACTAAATAGTTTTCCTCAAGGATCTTGGATGGCGAGGTGGAGACAATTATCCCAAGACACCTCATACCCCCGGGGCACCAGCGCAATTCGTTGCCGAAGTCCGATGAGAGTACAGTGGAAGTTGGTGGCAAAATTTCAAGTTTTGGACCAGTTTATACGTAACCCTGAGAATCCCCCGAATATTGAGATTTATGGCTGAAGACTTGCTTGCGGTCCTTATAACATATCGTCTGCATAAAGAGAGATGATAGAGATATGTGAATAAAGCTTAAACACTCTGGGCCTCATTACGACCCTGGCGGTAAGGGGTTTACGCCAGCGTTAGCTGCGCCGACCCCTTACCGCCAATTACGAGGTCCCCTAGCGCCATGGTGCTTTTAACACCTGCTTTTAGCAGGTGTTAAAATCCATGGCGCTAAGGGACCATGGAGTTAATTACGCCACCGTAATTTACGGTGACGTAATTAACGCCTTCCCCACTCCCATTATGCCCTATGGGGCAAAAATGGGGAAGGGTAAATGGGGATTGGGGACTTACCGCCCCGCCAAGGTCGGAATGGGGCGGTAAGTCCGCCAACCACCATGGCGTAAACGTAGTTTACGCCATGGTGGTAAAGTCACGGCCCAGGCGGTAACTTACCGCCTGGGTCGTAATGAGGCCCTCTGAGTGAAATTCCCTTATGTTTTTTTATTTTTTTATTTTATTGGTTTAAATTCAAAACTTTAAAATATTGCACAAAAACACAACCAACACAGAAACAATCTCAACTCTCCCTTCAATCCTCCCTTTTCATAATAGTCCAACCTATCCATTATGAATTAACCATCTTATGTTGTTTAAGTCAATCGTTCTGCGACTGCTCGCACATGTTTAACCTCTCTTCAGTTGAAACCAAAAAAGATGTTAAAGGCATAATTAGTTTCATGTCAATGCTGTTCCATATTCTCAGCCACCATTCTTCCGTGCACACAGTAGGATGATCGTCACTCCAGCGGCCCAGGTAAATTGATCTTTCGTCTCTCAATTTCGGGCAAAACAACACAAGATGTTTGAGTGATTCCACTTCGTTATCACAGAAATGGCATGAGAGATTCAAACCTATGTTACAAGCCCAATGGCTGGACCACTCTTTGGTTGTGAAAGCATTTAAGCAGAACAGCATAAAGAGCCTTCGTGCTTTGGGATTTGGAAATAGCTGCAGATACTTTTGTAACACGTTAAAGCCTCTTGCCTCTGCAGGTGAATTTGTCATAGCTCTAGCGGCAAATCGCTCGCTACACGTGGCCTCCCAATCGGCTCGCCAGATCTTCACTTCTGCTGCCGTGGGATTTAAATGAAGAGTTTCCATGCTAATGTAATATGCAAGTAGGAGATATTCACAGCGTTTTACCCATAATGAGACAATGTCTGTTCCACACGAAGGCGCATTGTGAAGGATTCGGAATTGCTAGATTCTCTCGTCAGCTCTGGATTTCTGAAATAATGCCAATAGGTTCCAGCTAATCCGAGCATGCCAGGAGATTAAAGCAAGTTCATACCTTATGCAGACAGTCGAAATTACAAATGGTAGGCTTAAGGCTTTAGTCCAAAACATGTGCTCCAACGATGCCCAATGATTGAACGAGCATCCGAAAGCATTCTCTGCTCCGTATGTTAGGATCGGCGACACTTTCTCTTCATAGAAGTTTCTCAAAGGTCGTGTTGAAAATTTTCCGAACTTTCTGTGTAATAGTAGGCCCTGACATGCTAACTGACCACATTTCCTCTTTGATTCAAGTATCCATGGGCCATCGCAAATGCTAGAATTCAAAATCATGCCCAAATACTTTACACTTTTTGACATACGTAGTCGATCCTGGCCTAACTTCCACACAAACCTTGACCCCTTTACCATCTGTGTGCTCTTAAGTTATGGAACACTAATATTTTGCTCTTTGCTGCGTTGATTTTCAGAATGTTCGTGTTCACATATTTTTGGACTGCCTCAAGTTTACCTTCTAAACCGACCGGGGTTAGATCCAGGATGACTAAGTCGTCTGCATACAGTATCCAACTCATTTGGGATAAATGGAGCTTTGGTGGAAATGCCCTCATCGAATTTATTGCATCGCCGATGTCTGAAATAAAAAGACTAAAAATTGCAGCTGCCAACGGGCAACCCTGTTTGACCCCCTTGTGCGTCTTAATATGAGAGGACAGGTACCTGTTTGGTCTAAACGGATTGCGATGGACGTGCCCGTGTGCAGTTCTTTGATAGCCTCTAGTAAACCGGCAGGGCAGCCCCACAACCTCAGCTTTTGCCAAAGTAACTCTCAATCAATCATATCGAAAGCGCAAGAAAAATCCACAAAAGCAAGATAGACTTTGATGTTTGCGCACAGTGGTTCCATTTTCAGCAAATTCAAGACAAGCAGGTTCAGAGAACATCCAACATTTTTTACAAAACCTGCTTGTCTTTCGTCAACTCTGTTAGCTGATTGGACCCAATTAATCCGTTTTTCTTTTTTTTTGGAGAAATGAAGCGTAAATCGTGCCCAAGACATCCAGCAAGGCCACAGGTAGGTAATTTTTAGGTGACATTCTGTCGCCTTTCTTGAAAATTGGGACAATTATCCCCGTTTTCGATGAGGTAGGCGACTGTTGGTGCAAATTAATTCTCGCAAATAAGTCAAAGCATATATCTGCCCAGAGATAGGGGAACTGTTTAATCGTAAAATTCGACAACCTGTCTGGACCAGGAGCCCTAGAATTTTTAGCTTTCATGATAACATCTCGAATATCTTCTCTTGAGAAATTTAAATCCCACGGTATTGTCTCATACACCAATGAAGGAGTGGTAGCCAGGTTTTTATTATATAATGTTGTAAAGTGCTTTACCCACTCCAGCTCTGATACCAAGCACACTTATAAAGCTCCCTGCGGCGTTTCCATGTGATTGATGATTTGCCAAAACTCCCCACTGTTCTCATTTATTAGGGTCTTCAGCATGGCCTCTGCATCTTGCTGATGTAGCAGGAATTTATGGCCTTTTGACCAGTTCTTATAGGATTGTTTGGTTGCTCTATTTTTTGACGCTATTTCACTCACTGGCCCTTGCTTGTATCTCCAAATCTCGGCACGCATCAATCTCTTACGCTGCATCACCATTAGATCAAAGCAATGTGTTTTATGAAACGACCATTGTTTTAGCCCAATAGAAATTCCCTTATGGTGCATGTAAGGGGTTCAACGATTGGGGCATAGGATTGGGCAAAAGGGGACCCCTGTCTCGTTCCCCTAGTAGGAAAAATGCTGCCTGAAGTCAGCTAGGTCGACAATATCGTGGCCTGTGGGGCAGCATATAACAGACGGATCCATTGTATGTAATGGAGACCCAGACCAGATCTGCGCAAGATTTTGAACAGAAAAGGCCATTCGACTGAGTGGAAGGCCTTCTCGGCGTTGAGGGCTGCAACCACAATTGGAACGTCTACCGTAACATCATGCATTAGGGAGAAGAGGCGCCTCCAGGTTATTTTGCGTGGACTTGCCAGGGATAAAGCCTGCCTGGTATGGGAGAACTAATGCTCCCATTTGGGGTAGAAGTCTATTTGCTAATAGTTTTGCCAGGATTGTATTGTCCGTATTGATGAGGAATAGGAGCTATATGATGCGCAGTTCCGATGGTCCTTGTTTAGTTTAAGCAGGAGTGTGACAACTGCTGTCCTGGTGGACTCCGAGAGGAGGCCAGTGGACATGGAGAATTTGTACATGCTACATAGATGCAGAGCAAAGATCTCTGCATATTGTTTATAGACTTCTACAGAGATGCCGTCCTGCCCAGGGGCCTTACCACTAGGAAGATGCCAAATAATCCTGCAGATTTCCTCGATTGGGGGTGGAGGGGGGGGGCGTTCATCAGGTCCGCCTTTGTGGGGTCAAGCCATCCCAGGGCAACCTGGTCAAGATATGATCTGATTTCGTCTGAGGAGACACAGTTGAGATGAATAGAGTTGACTGTAATAATAGTGAAATACCTTATTTATCTCGCCAGTCTCCCGAACCAGGTGCCCGTATAGGTCAGCTACCTCCAATATCCCTCCTTGTCCCTAGTCCTTGCGGATCGCCCAGGCGTGAGTGTGGCTGTGTCTGCGTCTGCCGCCTTCAGCATATTTGGTCACTAGAACCGGGTCCCCTAAGTATTTGTCCTCCCTATGCGCAGTCTCGGAATATTCAAATTCACATTCTGGTAAGCTGTATTGCGCCGGCCAGGGGGACGAACAACATGATGTAGTCTAACCTGGAGGGCAGTGTCATGAGCCCCAGAAAAAACGAGAATACTTTTATATCGGGATGCATATGTCTCCATATATCCACCAGCCCAATGGATTTGGCTATATCCCCCCAGGTAATGGCCGCTTTAGGAAGTATTGTTTGTGTTGTCGTAGACCGATCCAAGTTTAGTGACAGTGCCAAATTAAAGTTCCCTGCCCATACTACTTAGCATGTAGGGAATTTATGGGTCATGACAGCGCAATTCTGAAAGAATACAGGTGAGTCAACATTAGGAGCATAAACATTAATAAACAAAATCTATAACGCTAAGCATTCACCCGCACGAAAAATATAGCGCCCCTCTGCATCGCATATTTTCTCACACAACTGGCATTTCAAGGACTGATGTGTATATGTATATATATTTCTGAGGCTTGTGGAATCTGCTTAGATCACATGCTGTGCATAGGCTGACATCTAGTGGAAGCTGCGGAGTATTACAGTTTGTTTTTCGAAACTCGAAAATGGGCGTTGACACAGGGCATGCCAGTAATACTATCCCTAGTGTGACGTCCACTGTACCCAAGATCCCTCACGCGTCTAGGATCCTCAGATTGTTTTTTTCCGCCATACTGGTCGGAAGCATTTTGCGGAGTCCCCTGGCCTTAGCCATACTTTTGCTAAAATATTTAAAATATTAATCTATTGACATCCTTCCCCATCCCAACGTCGAACTTCGACACTCGACGCCGGCTGGAGAAGAAATCGACCATCGGCTGCTGCACGATGGATTTGGGCCTCGGAAGGCCTCTGGCCTCGGTCCGGGCCTTGGAAGGCCTCTGCCCTGCAAGTAGGGAGAGTGGGGGGTTGTACATACTCTACACTCTTGGTATATAGGTACACCTTATACATTTCCTACACTTAACAGCCCGCTGCCTCAAGGTGTGTATGGAGGGTACCCCTTTTCAGTTCTGCCCCAAGTGCAATCGCAAATACCCTTGGGTCGACAGGCACGCCACGTGCAATCTCTGCTTGCTGAGGGACCACCCCGAAGCGAACTGCAGAGCGTGTAGTAGGTTTAAACCTAAGACACTTAAGGACCGTTCGACGAAGCGTTGGGCCCACCACGCCAGGCAGGCGGCCATGGCAGCGGAGGGCGCCTTCAGTGACGGCAGCGACGCCGTACTTTCGGACGGCGAGGGCATTACGGCGTCGAAAGACAGCCGAGCGCAAGTCCCCGACCTCGGAAGGTCGTCCGGCAGGGCGGCTATGGGGAAGACCCCCGGCGACACAAGCGCTTCACACACTACACACACTAAACACACGAAGTCCAACCGAGACTCGACGACGTCGAGTTCTTGGAAAGAGGCACAAACAGAACGGTCCGATTCGGTGTCCTCTGGGCGCTCTCGATCAAGATCGCCGCATGACTCCAGGCAATCATCCACTCTTGCCAAGAGTGCCTCGCTCCCTAGGCTAACAGAAGTTCGATCGTCGGAAGACGAAGACGACTTCCACCCCCAGGCCGCGTGCCAGGAGTCGAAGGACAGGGACCCCACCCCCGATCCTCTACGCAGGCGTCAAACCTCCGGAGCCACTAAAGGACAGGGAAAACATTTTTCCACTCATGGGGAGGGGGGAAAACAACGTCCGCCTATCAAGCAAGGATTGCAAACTCCACCACCCTGTTGGCCAGCTACAGCTGCCATCAGTGGGAAGAAGTCGCAGCACTAATATAGCCTCTGCTCCTGAACCTTTAAAGGGCCAGTTAGCTCGGATTTCCGCAGAGGGTAGAGCCGTGTCTGGTTGCATTTTGAAAGCAACCTTCGACGCCGCGGACAACGCAGGCAGATTGATAGCAGAAGGCACTGTTATCAAAAGACATGCGTGGTTACGGCAGTCTGGTTTTAAGGCAGAAACCCAGGCATCATTGTTGGACAAACCGTTGGAAACCGATCTGTTTGGTAAGGCAGTCGAAGACGCACTGAAGAATGCCAAGGACGAATACGAGACACTCAAGTCCCTTGGCCAGTTAATCAATAAACCCCCTAACCAGAGAGGGAATAGTCATTTTCGTCGCCCACGCGGCCAAAATTCCCAGAGAGGATCTAACTATTCCCAGGGGCAGGGTACACAGTGGAACAACAACCAACAGTCTACCCAGGGTTACGGCAGGGGTAATAGGAGAGGTTGTGGTAAAGGCAGAGGCAGCCCCAGCAAGGGAGGCGGCACGCCTCCACCAAAGCAGTGACGCTCAGTTCAGGGTCCTTTCTCACGCAACCCCAGTAGGGGGACGCATTTCCAACTTCACCCAGGCTTGGGAAGGGATCACATCAGACAGATGGGTGCTGTCAACAGTATCCACAGGATATTGTATAGAACTACTGCAACGTCCCCGGAACCATCCTCCACGACTAAGAGTACACTCTTTAGAACATCAGAAGATTCTCCTCGAGGAGGACGCGATAGAACTCGTCCCGGGACACCAGGTAAACAAGGGTATTTATTCAACTTACTTCCTTATGCCAAAGAAAGATTTGACAATGCGCCCAGTATTGGATTTACGGCCTGCTAACAAGTATGTCAAGCCCCAAATGTTTCGTATGACCACGCTACAAGAGGTAATCCCCCTCCTAAAAAAGGGGTATTACATGGCAACCTTGGATATGAAAGATGCTTATTTTCATATTTCCATGTTCCCAGCGCACAGAAAGTACTTGGCTTCAAGGTGGACAGTCGACACTACCAATTCAAGGTACTGCCCTTCGGGATAGCTTCAGCACCAAGGGTATTCACCAAGGTACTGGCGGTGGCGGCTGCACACCTACGCAGGGAGGCAATCCCAGTGTACCCTTATCTGGACGACTGGCTCATAACGGGGGAAACCCCAGGAATTTGCAGGACAAACATTCAAAGGACTATCGACCTCCTCCACGAGTTAGGCTTCTCAATCAACGAGAAAAAGTCAAGCCTGGTGCCAAGCACCTCCAAACAGTTCCTAGGAGCAATCCTAGATACTCAAGAGGGGTTGACCTTTCCTTCAGAAGAAAGAATTCGGAATATACTACTGCAAATTCCGCATTATCAGTCCGGTCAACAAATAACGGTACGCAAAGGAATGCGTTTACTGTGCATGATGACGTCATGTATTTACCTGGTCCCCCACGCGCGCCTGCGCATGTGTCCCATGCAGGAATGGTTGGCGAAACAGTGGTCTCAGGCAAGTGGTCAGTGGGACGATCTAGTGGTCGTTTCGCCAACACAGAACAAAGCCTTCACTGGTGGACAAGAGAGAATCTCGCACAGGGGAAACCCTTTTACGATCCCGAAGTACAGGCAGTAGTCACTATCGATGCATGTCTGACGGGGTGCGGAGCTCACCATCTCCACCACACAGCTCAGGGTCACTGGTCTCACTCAGTGGCCAAGAACCACATCAACCTGCTAGAGCTTCTGGCAGTATTCAGAGCGCTTCAGGCGTTCGAGCCCCACCTACTAAACCTGTCAGTGCAAATCCGGACGGACAGCACAACAGCCATGTTCTACCTGAACAAGCAAGGAGGGACTTGTTCGCCAAATCTGTCCAAGCTTGCCCAGAAAATCTGGATATGGGCACTCAGACGGAACATCTTCCTGTCATCACAACATGTTCCAGGGGAGCTCAAATCCCTAGCGGATGCTCTGAGCAGAGACTCCCTCCCAGAGGAACACAAATGGGTTCTACACAGAGAGGTCGTAGAAGATATCTTCTCTCAGTGGGGTTTCCCCACTATAGACTTATTCGCCACAAGCGAAAACAGACAATGCCCAGGATTTGCATCCAAGTTCCCCCAACCAGACTCCCAGGGGAACGCCCTGTGGATGAACTGGTCAGGGATGTTTGCGTACGCTTTTCCACCAACTCCTCTCATCAGGAAAGTGGTGAACAAGATGAACAGAGAGTCGATGACGCTCGTCCTAGTTGCTCCCATGTGGGCAAGACAACCGTGGTTCCCACACCTACGCAGGATGGCGGTGTGCGAGCCCATCAAACTTCCAGCCTGGTACAACCTACTGTCCCAGCACCAAGGTCAAACAGTGCACCAGCAACCCAACTCAATGAACCTGGCAGCATGGCTCCTGAGGTCATAGAGTTTGGACATCTCAATTTGCCACAGAGGTGTATGGACATCCTAAAGGAATCTAGGAAACCAAACACAAGGCACTGTTACTTTGACAAGTGGAAGAGGTTCGTTATCTGGTGCCAGAGTAGACAAATCAACCCGGTTGATTGCACTCCTTCCACTATTGTTACATACATGCTCCACCTGCTAGATGCAGGATTGGTTTTTAACTCGCTGAAAGTACACCTGGCAGCCCTGTCGGCTTACACCACTTCCCATAGCAAGGTTTCGTGGTGGAAAGTACCAGTAGTTAAAGCCCTTATGGAAGGAGTAAAGAGACTTCACCCTCCTATTTCAAACCCACCACCAGGGTGGGACCTTAATGTGTTGCTAGCCAAGCTCATGGGCCCCCCTTTCGAACCCATGCATAAAAGCAGTCTCAAACACCTGACTTATAAAACAGCCTTCTTAGTAGCTATTACTTCTATAAGAAGGGTCAGTGAAATTCAGGCTCTGTCAGTGCAGGATCCCTTCTTTTCTGTCCATAAAGACAAACTGGTTTTACGCACACACCCTAGGTTCTCACCTAAATTTATATCAAAATTCCATGTAAACCAGTCCATCGAGCTTCCGGCTTTCTTCCAGGACCCGCAAAGCTCAGCTGAGGTGAAGCTACACACCCTAGATGTGCGTAGGGCGGTCCTCTACTATGTATAAAACCAGACCGCTAAGAAAAACAGATCAACTGTTTGTCTCCGTAGCTACAGGCAGAGAGGGGGATTGCGTCTCTAAAGGTGCCATCTCGAAGTGGATTATTAACTGTATCCAGCTGTGTTACTCACTCTCTGAAAGAACTCTGCCTTTCACGCCAAGAGCCCACTCTACTAGAGGCATTGGGGCCACTCTGGCTTTCATTGCAAATGTACCCCTTGACACCATTTGCAAAGCAGCTACTTGGAGCTCTATTCACACTTTTACTCAGCATGACTGCATTGACACCCATTCCAAGGCAGATACACAAGTGGGACAAGCAGTTCTAAGACATTTATTTGCTCATGACCCTTCTCACATCCCACCTCCTTCTTCAGGTACTGCTCGCTAATCTATGGACAGCATGTGATCTAAGCAGATTCCACAAGCCTCAGAAGGGATAAATTACTCACCGTAATCGTATTTCTGATGCTTGTATCTGCTTAGATTCACATGCGACCCACCCTTCCTCCCCTCTGAGAGAAGGCGCATGATTGCTTGTAGTCTTACCTTTCTATCTGCTTGGATTATCTGTACTCGCGCTACTCCTCATGCTACCTCATGTCAGAAAAAATACAATCTGAGGATCCTAGACGCGTGTGGGATCTTGGGTACAGTGGATGTCACACTAGGGATAGTATTACTGGCACGCCCTGTGTCGACGCCCATTTTCGAGTTTCAAAAAACAAACTGTAATACTCTGTAGCTTCCACTAGATGTCGGCCTTTGCACAGCATGTGAATCTAAGCAGATACAAGCATCAGAAATACTATTACGGTAAGTAATGTATCCCATATATATCTATATTGCAACTCCCCTAGACTGAGATGAGAAGGGGGCCCCATATTGATGTACCTCCCAGGCCCTAGCCACCGCGAGTGATCCATCTGAGGCAGATGTGTCTCCTGCAGACACAGAACATTGACAATATGCATTTTGGCATGATTTATTTATTTATTTATAGAGCGCTTTACACCAAGGTGCTGTAATCACCAATTGAAATTCTTTACTGTTGGTAACCCCCCTGATATTCTAGGATCTTATATTTAGGGAATCACCAGTTGTGTAGACATATGGTCACTAATAGGTACACTGGAATGAACAGAGGGTTACATGTCTTCAGAACTAATTATGTAATAAATTAATATATCACGAAAAGTAAATAGTGAAAAAAAAATCTTCTCGTTTTTGGGGGTGAGGGAGTCCCCCAACACCTGTTTCCCCAGGCTAAAAACCCACCCCAACCAGTTCCCCAAAAGACTGAACCCTTTACCCCACCCCCACATACATTTTCGTTATTTTTTTCATTATACATTTTTCATTATATTACTTTTTCGTTATAAAGACTGTATACCGAACAGAGCAGCACACAATTATTATACTTTCCCAGACAGCCTGAGTATCCATTCAACATGTTATTTTGCAACATAAGACTATAATCCTGTAAGCACCTTGAACGTAAAACAACAACCTTAACCATCCCCACCCATGCCAGAAACACCAACATACCGGCACAATTCCCATCCCAACTGAACAAAACCATACAAGAAACGAAACGCAGTGACTGCGTCGACGAGGTACTGATCGCGGCCACTTAGCTCAAGTGACCAGCAACAAAACAGTGTTGAACTATCGTTAAGCAGCCAAGTCCCCATTCGTGTCTAGAGGTGCAACAGCTAATATTGGGCACTGTGGAGGGAATAATGAGATGAGAAGGCACCCACACAGAGAAGGAGAATTAACGGGTACGACCATTGGCCCTTAATAAGGACAGGAAGCGCAACAAGGAGCAGGGGGAGTGCTACAGTCAACGGTTGGGGTCCACATGGGCCACAGAGGGATCAGGCACTTCAGAGACAAAACGGTCCACAGCTGAAGGGTTTGTGAAGAACCAGGTCTTGCCATTGTGGGTAACCCAGAGCTTAGCAGGGAATATCATAGCGTATTACAGATTTTTCTGCCTGAGTTTATTTTTGACTGCCTGAAATGTCTTCCTCTGTTCATGCACATGGGTGCTGAAATCAGGGAACAGTCTGATGATTGATGAGCCATACCTTAATTCGCCCTTGTCCCTTGCAATCCTGAGGAGGGTGTCTCTATCCCTGTAATTGAGGATCCTTGCGATAATGGGCCTGTCGGGCGCGCAAGGGGGGTGCTTGGGGGCGAGGGAGTGATGGGCCCTCTCGATTAAGAACATATTGGATAGTGGAGGGTGATCAAGTTATGTCCATCAGGAGCTTTTCAACAAACACTTCCATGTTTTCGATGTGAGTGGATTCGGGGACCCCCACAATGCAGATATTTTTCCTGCTTGGTCTCCCCTCTAGATCGCTTCCACCTGCTTCACTAATTGTTGTAGCGTTGCGACCTCCCTCTGCAGAGATGTAAACCTATCCTCATTCTCCCCGATACGTTGCTCAGCCTTGGTCATGCGGCCACATAGTTTATCTGTTTAAATGTCCGAGGTTTCCACCCTCCATGTTGGCAAATCATTTTAGTTGTCGGTACTATTTTTCAGGGCGATCAAGGTTTGATTCAAGGTGGACACGTCTATAGTGGTTGAGAGTGAGACTGTGGCAGTTGGAGGGGAGGCCTGGTCCTGACGTGCAAATTGGTCCATTTTAGCTTCTAGCTTGTTTCTTGTTGTTCCCCATAGTGTTCCTCTGTGGCAACGCCGCAGAAGCCAGGGAGCCGAAGGATGCACTGAGCAGGGAGTGATCTCTGCTAGACTATTGATGAAGGTAGGATGGGTCAAGATGGCTGAGCGTCCAGCCCAGTACCAATCCAATCTGTGCAGAACCCGGTCCAGACAAGGGCAGTCACAAGGGGGTCAGGTAGCAAGCCGCTAGGGGTCCCCACCGCAGGTTGGGGGGGTAGCCCAGAGAGCGAGGCAAGGCCACCCCACACAAGGGCAGTCAAGGGGAATGTCCCTAGATGGGCAAACTGGGGGTTGTCACAGCGCACCGCAACCCGTGGCAGGTCCGCGCCTCAGAGATCATGGTACTATGTGGGCAGATGTTAGTCTAGATGGGGCCCCACGGGAAGTAGCGCACCTCTCTGCGGGCCAGTTGATGCAGGCAGAAGCCCCCACGTGGTGTGGGCACTGGAACCAAGGCCTCCCCAATCCCCCAAACCTCGATCAGGAGAAAGCGCCACACGTCAGGGGACGCCAGCCACCATGGCCCACCAGAGCCCGGTGAAGGAGGAGCTGGGAAACGGCCCAGAAGGGGCCCGGATCAAGGGCACAGTAAAGAATGTGGTGAGCCTGGGAGCGCTGTCCTTCACAGTCCCACAACTCCCGGGACAGATCGAGGCAGTATGTCAGGGAGCCGATGGCGGGCAGGCCAGGGAGGGGAATGGAGCAGCAGAAGGGCACAGAGGCCCTGGGAAGTGCTACGAGTGAGTGTACATGCGACGAAGGGTCTGGGGGCTGGCTCCAGTCATGCCGGCATGTGCCGTGGAGCTCTAGATCTCCAAAGCGGAAGTCGATGCGCAGCATGCGTCGCAGACTCCAGCAAGTGGAAGCATTGTTCGTCATAGGTACACATGCCGGCCTAGATGGAAGTCACAGGGCTCCTTACTCACTTTTAGTCACACTAGGAGGCAGCAAAGGGGGTTCAGGCGAAGCAGCACCTTATTGCCAGTCTAGTGCTAATGTCTGCGTATCACTGGAGCCATGATAGAGAGGATGTAATAAGATATTGGATGTTGCTGGATACGAGCCTTCTCAAGCAGCGGCCATCTTGTAGCCGCGCAACAGTTCCCGTTCCACTTGCAAATTTGTTTGTAGTTCTTAGATGCCATCTTTAGTGTGATCATTTTTTGGAGGCTTCTTAAATGTGGTCAATATTCTGCAATATTTAGAATTCATGATGGCAATAGCATTGAAAATATTCTAACACCTGTATTTTGAGCATCATTTCTTGCTAATGCTCTAATTTCATCAGTTCCCTTTAAATAATCAGCTCTGTTCTTTTTTTCTTTTTCTTTTTCTTTCTAGATTATCACTTCAGACCGCTTCTTCCCTAGTGGGACCTCTCACACTCCCCCCTCGGATGACTCCTTCAGCCCAGCCGATTTACAGTTCCTGAAGGGTTCCCATTGCCTGGTGGCAAAACCTTGTGCCCCTGTGGGTTTGTCTAGTCCCTTTGATGATTCATGGCCCTCCAGTGACCTCAGCACCTACAAGTCGCCGGAAGGTGCAGCAGGGGAACGTATGCCGGAGTGGGCCGCAGAAGTCTGGGACTCGCCCTCCTACCCAGCAGAAAATCTTTCTGGATCCTCTGAAGAGGCAGATGAGCCTTCCAAGGATGGATCAGTGATTGCCAAGTATGTGTTTTGAGGTACTGCTTTATTATGCAAAATGTACCCTCTATCCTGGCATTTGCCCTGGTTATTTCCGTCCCATCTCTTCACTTCATCAAGCAAGATTTAGGGCCTGTAGATTTAGTCTGTGTTTCTATAGACTTGCTGAACTTACTTGAGGCTTCCAGTAGTAGAGTATTAGGACATAAGAAAATCAATAGGGAAACTGGTTTAAGGCTCTTTGGACATGGAAACTGTTAAACGCTCTGAATTATTTTTGTACTTAAAAGTATGGGGGACAGGAGTGGGGATGTATGTTTGAATGTGAGTGATTCGAAGGTTTCAGGAAGGGCGACGGGCAGGACTGATTTAGGTTTAGCACCAAGGATGTACGTGAGAGAAGTGTGGGGCATCAGATAGGCTGGATGAAGTAACATTTAAGAGATGGGACAGCAAAATCCTTTGTCTATGGTGTTGTTTTATGGCTCTGCAGCAGATTACCTGGGTTGTGCATCCTTATTATTAATATCCTTGTTTCTGCCCTTTACTCTTTTACTTCTCTTTTCACCAGTACAAGAGCCATGTCTGATGGCTGTTATGCAAAAGCCTGTTGTATTAATATTAATATCCAAACATCATAGCTAATACCCAAAAAAACACTTTAACAAAGGCAGCAGAAAACTCTACTAGTAGACTGTTCGAAATTCTTAAAACAATCGAAGCCCCCAAAGCTCTATTTACACCTTTCCAACCGTCTCAAGAAGACTGTGACAAAGTGCAGTCAGCCTTGACAGAAAAAATCTAAAAGGCCGGGGACTTACTAAGGAAGGCTCAAATAGAGTCATTGCGTCAATTAGACCCTTCTTTAGGAGTTGAGATTCCAAGACATCAGGAACCTTTTAACTTCAAAAAAGTAACCACAGAAGAAATGTTAAGAACCTTAAACTCGATGAAACCTACCACATGCGCCGAAAACATCATTCCCCCTAAACTCATTCTGGAGAATGCAAACCTCTTCGCCCCCTACTCACCAAGATGGTGACTACCTCATTTTGTGATGGCCATGTCCCGGTAAACATCAAAACGGTTACCGTTACACCCTTAGTTAAAAAAACGGAGTTGAATCAAAGGGACCCAGGAAATTTAAGACCAATCACAAATTGCAATTTCCTTCTCAAGATAAGATTGTCACTTCCCAACTGAAGACATACGTAGAAGCCAATGAGATTCTACACAACCAGAAATCCGGATTTCGTGCTGCCCACAGCACCGAAATGGCTATGCTTGACCTACAGTCTCGTATGTTAAGCATAGTGGAAAGGGAGAGCGCTCGGCTACTTATACTTCTCGATCTCAGAGCAGCGTTTGATCTGTTGGATCACATCCAACTCAGACTCGCACTTGAGAAGGGCGCAAACTTCTCCAAACTGCTCCACAGAAGCAATCAGTTGGCGAACATAATTTCTCTCAGGCAGAAAATCTAATGTCCACCATTGGGGGATAACCTTTCCTTTCAGATCATAAACTGTGGAGTACCACAAGGGTCAAGCCTATCACCGCTGCTTTTCAACTTACACATAAGGTTCCTATGTGTGGTCCTTGATTAAAATCGGTGCATTTTTCACAAACTACGCTGACGACGCCCAGCTAGTAGTAGAACTGAGTGGAACCTACACCGAGGCCAGTGCCACTGTGGAGGCACTCTACAAATCAATTGAGATTTGGATTAACAAAAATTGACTGTCCCTAAATGCCAAGAAGACAGAGCTAATGGTCTTCGGTACACACCAAGCTAGGGCCAAACTTAACCATTAATATGAATCCTTTTTCATTAACGATTCCCAAATAAAGGTGGTCAACAAAGTAAAAACACTAGGGCTCCATATGGAAGCATCCTTGAGTGCAGAGGCGCAGGTTCTGCAATTAAATAAGAACTGCTCCTACTATCTCAGGCTCCTCAGGACAATCTGACCATACCGGAGCAAAGAAAACTGCACAACAATTGCAAGAGCGATCATACTGTCCAGACTGGACTATGGTAATGCACTCTTGCTGGGGGCCAATAAGGAGCATATCACCAAGTGCCAAACAATTCAGAATTGCGCAGTGAGGGTCATAAAAAGGAAAACCTAAAAAGGAACATATCAGTGAAGATAGAAGAAGCTTGCACTGGTTATCCCTGGAGGATAGAATTGAATTTAAGGCCCTGACTCTAACACACGGGTGCCTACATGGGAAAGCCCCAGTCTACCTTAAAAGGAAACTGGTCATCTATAAGCCAGGCCGCGCGCTTAGATCAGATTCAAAAAGCCAAATAGAGGTAGCAAGGTTTAAGAAAGCTGATGGACTGGCCAAAGTTTTCCATATCAAAGCCGCCACCAATTGGAACAATCTGCCATTACAGATCAGGCTGGAACAGATATATACCTTCTTCTGCAAAAAACTCAAAACCCACCTGTTCAGATAATGATCTCCCGACCTAGTCAAATGCCCTTATAATATTATCTGTGTGATCTATGTTGTCTTGTGACCTTGCTGCGTCTGTATCAGTCCTCGTTTTTATGTTGGTGCCCCAATGCTTGCGAGCTTACCGATACAAATAAATAATAAATAACATATGAGGATGAGCTAAGAAAGATTAGCCACTTAAGCCTAATTCCAAATACTTAAAGGAAGCACCCTCACTAGTTCCACAACCTTTCATCCTGAAAGTTACAAGGGGGTTAAGCAAAGATATTGATTGGAATGTTTTTATGAATTTTAGATGGGATAGGAGACCTCCATTGCCGTTTTAGTTAAATGGCCCTAAAAAGCGAGCCATTAGTCCTTTTTCACATGCAGCCTGCTACCTCAAATTTTATTCGAGTAGTGAGGTGCATCAGAACATTTGTTGGTACTGCGACATAGTCTTAACCATACATATAGAAAACAGCCAGGGTTTTAGCCACTGCATGTTAGTCATGACATTTACTAACTAAATTACTTTAGAAACAGGAAGAAATAATTAATATCAAACGAGTATATGACAATGATTTTGATTATATGCTATTCAATGTAATAATAAAAAATGTAATTGCAAAACATTCATTTTTTAAGACTTATTTAAGAACAAATGTATACAAATACCCAATGTCAAGACCTGTAAATGAAAATGTAAATGACACCACACTGTATGTGCAATACTATCATCTTTTTTTAATTTTTTTTTATTTTTATTAATTTGCTCAGTTGATGCATCAACTTTTCAAATTATTAATACAAAAGGTTTTCCTTTACAATTAGAAATGTTAACATTAACATCATGCTCATGCATGAAAAAGAAAACAAAAACAAAAAGGCTGTACAAAATAACTAAAAGAATTAAAAACTTCCCATTAAAAAAAAAGTCAGAATTAAAAGCCATAAACATTCAGGATCAAACTATATCACATTTCTTCGTTGACCCTGCGCACATACAGATTAATAATAATTCTGGCATCTAGAGTTTTAACTTTAAAAATGGACGTCACACTCCCGCATAGCAGCCTAATTGTTATTTCAGGTAAGGCAACAGAGTAATATTGCATGTTCATTCTAAACCCGGATCATTCCATTTACAGCTTTTAAGGCTTAATCACTTGATAAGAAGGTTGGCATTGCTTTTACTCAACATAGACAGAATTCGGTAGGATAACGTCCAAAAATTGAACAATTGCTATTTGTATTATGATTCTTGGGTTAGAGAATGGCATGGTTCTGGAACACTAGTTTATCCTTAAAGCATTTGCTTCGTACACCACTCACTGCCTTGCAGTCAACTAATAGATGTTGCACGGTTTCTATTTGGTTATGTTCAAGCAATAACGGCAATAATTTTGCTCAATGGGGATAATTCTTCTCCTATACAGTATATCACGAGTGGCGCACAAGTTTAACCTGAACCTCATATTCTTTCTGCGAGTGATAGGGCATGGGTGTTTTACAAGATAGTTTGCTGTTATCCCATACCTTTTAATACCATACAAGAAGATGTCAAAATCTTTATGCAATTAACATTTTGCCATATTTTCTGCCCAATCCAAGATTTTTACTTTTACCCGGTCAGGGTTTGAAATGAGTAGATGTATAGTTACAGCTGCATCGCTTAGGGCACTTATAGTGTGCTCAGGCCATTTCTGAGGGAAATAATTCCTCGATGAGAGTACATTGTACGCTATGACCTTTAAAATAGATGGTTTATCTAGGCCAACTAAGGCCTTCCGAAAAAAGGCACATTGTTTCCATGTCACATGCGAATAGAGTGATGAGAGGCTTAGCTCATAGCAAATCAAAGCTATGGGCGTGCCATTTGGCAATTGCAACACTTGTTTCCAATAAATGGACTCTATGCTGTCCCAAAATGTGCGTTCTTTCGGCAGACTAGCCTCCACTCCATACAATAAGATTGGTGTTACTTTCATCTTATAAATCATATGTATCATAGAACACTTTCCAAATTCTTTAGTGAGTATTTTGGTTTGAGACACCAAATAATGCAGTTTGCTTTTAATTTCACATGTGTATTGCATTAAACATTTTCTGTATTGAATTACCACACCTAGGTATCTATACTGGTGTACGTTCTCAAGTTTACACTGCCGTAAAGGCCATTTGTGATTGTATGTTTTGGACTTCTTTCTAGCGTTGCAAATGATAGCTGAGATTTATGAGTATTGATATTTAGATTATTGACCTGAGCATATACGCCAAGTTGTTCCAGCATGTTTTGTAATCCCCTTGGTGTTTGTGATGAGAGAAACAGGTCATCCACATATAATAAGTACGGGATTTGTTGTGTTCCAATTTTTGGGGGATCGCCCACACAATTTGTCAAGGAGTCGTCTATATCTAGTATGTAAAAGTTAAACAAAAAGGAGGCTAAGGCACAGCCTTGCTTCAGGCCCCTGGCGTGATTATTGTTGGTGATAGCATTCCATCTAAAGATATGCGTACACGCATTGACGTGTTCGTATGAAGAAGTGTTATTAATGATAACAAAGAGAGGTGACAATTTGGTTTGTTGAGTTTAAGCAGAAGCACAGACCGATCTGTTGAGTCAAATGCGGCTCTGAAATCAACAAAACCCAAATATAATGGCTGTTCTTGTGTCAATTGGTGGGCCTGAATCATGGAAAGGGCAAATATGTTATGGATGGTGCCCAGACCCTTAACAAAGCCCGATTGGAAAGGATCTAATAGTGATTTCTCTTCAACCCAGGCATTTAATTCCTTGAGTATTATCCTGCAAAAGATTTTGCCAGGAGCGTCCAAAAGCGAGATTGGGCGATAACTGTCCGGAGATGAACGATCGCCTTTTTTATAGATCAGAACCGTTATCGCTTGAGTCCATGTTTGTGGGAGCTTTTGACTATGATTGACAGCAGTAAAAATGTTGAACAAAATGGAGGCCCAGAGTTCCGGGTGCATTTGCATGACAAAATTAGACATGCCATCAGGGCCAACTGCTTTCGATTTATTAGCAGTTCTTATGAGTTGGAGAATCTCAGTTTCATCAAAAGACAATTTGAAAGTGATTGGTATGTTTAATGCATCTAAGCTCAGGCTGTTTACTGGGACTGCATAAAGTTCACTAAAATGTGCGATCCAAAGATGCGTATCAACAGCAGAGGACTGAGTACAGATTTGGTGATGACCCAAGGCTTGGTTCATTACTGCCCACATTTTAGAGATGTTTTTACTAGCAAGGGTGCCAAACATTCCGTCCCCTTTGCCAAGGGAAGAGGGCAGGAGCCCTCTCCTCACCGCAGCAACCAGGAAAACAGCTGTTAAGCTGTGCGACATCACCCGATGCACGCAACAAGGCCTGCCTGACCTTGTCTCGCTTCCCTGCCTGACCCCCACATGCCGGGCGCTTCGCGGCACGAGAACGAGGCTGAGCCTCGCATTTGAATCTGCTTTTCCCGCCGGCAGGCGGATCCGACGGCGGCGCACACGAAAGGCCATACAAAGACCTGTTCCTGCGCCTGTTACGCGCATGGAAGCGTGGCGTGGCCACCCCCCCTGCACAATTTTACTACACTCCAACCGATAGACTACCACTCGGACAATGAAAACGTACTGTAAGTACATGCCGGCACCGGAGACACTATTGTATGTTAGTAATCTTAACCGCTTTACTGAAATGTGCTCCCGGTCTCAAATACTGGTCGCCTACAGACTACATTAGACCGCTGTATTGTGCCCTTTGGTCGCCTACAGACCATATTAGACTGCTGTATTGTGCCCTTTGGTCGCCTACAGACCACTTTAGACCGCTGTATTGTGCCCTTTGGTCGCCTACAGACCACATTAGACCGCTGTATTGTGCCCTTTGGTCGCATACAGACCACATTAGACCGCTGTATTGTGCCCTTTGGTCGCCTACAGACCACATTAGACCGCTGTATTGTGCCCTTTGGTCGCCTACAGACCATATTAGACTGCTGTATTGTGCCCTTTGGTCGCCTACAGACCACATTAGACCGCTGTATTGTGCCCTTCTGTCGCCTACAGACCACATTAGACCGCTGTATTGTGCCCTTTGGTCGCCTACAGACCACATTAGACCGCTGTATTGTTCCCTTGGTCGCCTACAGACCACATTAGACCGCTGTATTG
The DNA here is from genome assembly GCF_040938575.1 of Ambystoma mexicanum. Taxonomy (NCBI): domain Eukaryota; kingdom Metazoa; phylum Chordata; class Amphibia; order Caudata; family Ambystomatidae; genus Ambystoma; species Ambystoma mexicanum. Next base: position 1,173,576,016 of record NC_090921.1, on the reverse strand, counting down.
TGCCCTTTGGTCGCCTACAGACCATATTAGACTGCTGTATTGTGCCCTTTGGTCGCCTACAGACCACATTAGACCGCTGTATTGTGCCCTTTGGTCGCCTACAGACCATATTAGACTGCTGTATTGTGCCCTTTGGTCGCCTACAGACCACATCAGACCGCTGTATTGTGCCCTTTGGTCGCCTACAGACCACTTTGAGGAGCCAGCTTTGTGCCTTATGGTCGCAGCTCGCCCTGACACTAATCCAATATGCATACCTGTTTGCCCCTCATCATGTTCCCGTTCTGCATTCTCCCCAACCACACACCCTGCTTGGGCCACTACTACTGGCCCCATAACAATGGTCTCAACAAGCCGGCATGCCCCCGGCATCACCCTATCCCATGTCCTACACCGTTCCTTCCCTCCACTCCCCCATTCCCAAACAGCCTAAGTCTTACCCCTAGGACCTATCTGAATACCTTCAAGCATCATGCTATCAGCCCTGATCCAATCTCACACGTATTGCCCACTGCAGAGTCACCTCACCACAGCCATACTGAAAAATCCTCTAACCCCGTGACAGGTGCAGCAAGACACTTCCGATTAAGGTCGCGTACTTTCAACCACCCCAACCCAGTCAAATATGAACACACACCTCCCAAACAAACTGGGCCCAGAGTACTTCCCCCTCATCAAAACCATACTCCTAGCCAGAAACCCAACACCACTTCCAAACCAGCCCCGGACACCCCCAATAAATTACTATCCACCTTTAAAGGAGCGCTTATCAATGCCCGCTCCTTAGGGGCGCATGCTATAGAAGTTCACGACCTCATTATGGAATCACAGCTCGACATACTAGTAGTCAGAGTCCTGGCTCCATCAAGCATCAGGTCCACTACTAACTCTGGCAATCCCATCTGACTACACCATATTTAGAACAGATAGGACCCACTCACAAGGAGGCGGTGTTGCTATAATAGCCAAGACTACATTACAGCTTAGATCTTGTCCCATCGAAAGTATTGAAGGGTATGAAACATTACTCGTAAAATTTCCCATAAATGCTAAAACTACGATTAATTTAATAGTAATTTATAGAGCACCTAGCCCCAACAACCACCCAGAGACTGAAATTCCGCTGCTATTAGCTCCATTAATAAAACCTAGCTCTAAATACATCATCCTGGGTGACCTTAACCTAGGTTTCAATGACAGCCAAGATGCCAAAGCAGAATCACTTCACTCCGCCCTGAAGGACATGGGCTTCAGCCAACTAGTTAATGCACCCACACATATCAAAGGCAGGACTCTTGACTGGATCCTCTCCCTTAATACCCCCATAACCATTGAGGCCATCTCCCCTCTTACTTGGACCGATCACCATAACATTGTCTTTACAATCAATCCCTCCGAACCCACACAAAAGAAACCTAAAACCATGACTACCTATGAAACTAGAAACGCCCGCAAACTCACGCCAGAAAACCTCACGCCTCCTCTATCAAAAATCCTAGATTCTACCTCGATCACTAGTGACAACCTCTGTCTCTTAGCAGACATATATCACAACTGCCTCACTGCAACCATTAATGCTATAGCACCGCTCACCACCAAGGCAAAACGCTCAGACAAGCGATCTAGCTTCTGGTTTAATGATGATCTTATCGCCCTCAGAAGAACCAAACGCGCGTGTGAACATGCCTACAGAAAGCATCCTACTGCAGAGGCAGAAAAAGCCTACCAAGAAATAAACAAAACCTATAAAACAGCCACTATTACCTACAACTCTAATGCGTATAATAATAGGATCAGTAATGCGACCTCAGATACCAAGTAACTATTTGCCATTCTAAAAGAATTGGAAAACCCTACCCCAGCCATAAACCCAACCATCCCCAGCAAGGAATGGTGCACCACTATTCAAGACGCACTAACAGCCAAAATTGAACTACTCCAAGTAAAAATCACATCCAAAAAACAATCACTAGCCAACAAACCTGTTCTCTTTAATCTAAATCGACCACATCAGGAATTCACCAGCTCCCCATTCCACTTCACACCAGTATCCCAAAATGTAGTGTTTGACACCATCGCCAAACTTAAAGCCTCCAACTGCAAAGGAGATTCCGTCCCCGCATCAGTAGTCAAATCCTGCGCCCACACCATCACCCCCATTATCACCAACTTCGTGAACGCATCCTTCAATACTAACCTAGTACCAGCTAGCATCAAAGAAGCCTGGGTCACCCCTCTCCTGAAAAAAACCTACCCTAGACCCTACTGTGCCCACTAATTACAGGCCAATAACAACTGTCCCATTTCTCCTCAAAATATTGGATAAATTAGCATACAACCAAGTCCAAACTCACCTTGAACAAAACCACCTCCTTGGGACGAGGCAATCAGGCTTCCGCCCCAACCATAGCACAGAAACGGCACTCCTTGACTTAAAAATCCAGATGGATACCATCCGAGACTCAGGAAAACTCTGCATCCTTCTCCTACTCGATCTCTCCGCAGCGTTTGATTTAGTAGACCATAATAAACTGTGCGCCACACTAGCGAAAGACTTCAACTTCTCCACCGAAGCTACTACCTGGATCAAATCTTTTCTTGCTGACCGCACCTCCAGGGTCGCCATAGGTAAAGAAGCCGCCAACCCCATCATAGTACCCATCGGTGTCCCCCAAGGTTCCTGTCTCGCACCAACATTATACAATGCATACACTAAACTCCTCTTCTCAGCGCTAGACGACATGGGTGTCATCTACACCAACTTTGCAGACGACACCCAGATCCTCATCCCTTTATCTGGAGACTACACTCAAGACACCGACACTATCAACAAAATATATGCCATAATCCAAAATTGGATGGCACTAAATAGCCTCTGTCTCAATGATGAGAAGACTGAGGTTCTCATTGTGGGCTCCCAATCCAAAATAGAAGCATTACATGCTGATTACTCATCCATCAACATCGATGGCACAAACATCTCAGTACTCAAACAAGTAAAAACACTAGGTGTCTACCTAGATGCCAACCTCACCATGACCAAACACATTAACGCCCTCTCTTCCTCTACCTCCTACACCGCAAAACTTATTGCTCTCAGTCGCCAATTCTTGACACCCACCAACTGTATCACGCTGGCAAGAGCTTTAATCCTATCCAGGCTCGACTACTGCAACGCACTCTACCTGGGTACCTCAAAAGCCAATCTAAACAAACTACAGCTTATCCAAAATAAAGCCCTTTGGGCGGCCCTTGGATTAAGGAAATCAGATCACATCTCAAATATTAGAAGAAACCATCACTGGCTCCCCATCAAAGCCAGGGTCATATTCAAAGCCCTGTGCGTCACATTCAAATGCATCCACTCTTGCGCCCCCATCTACCTCAACCACGCCATCACCAAAAAAGTATCAAAGAGGCCCCTCAGATCCAACAGTCAACTACTCCTACCCATCCCCCGCTACAAGACAACCAAGGCAGGAGGCAGTAGTTTCGAATACCTCGCACCCACATATTGGAACACTCTTCCCCTCCCCATCAAAAATGAGCAAACTTTCTCAGGTTTCAAGAAATTCCTGAAAACGTGGCTATTTAACCAAGACTAAGGAAATATCACTGTACTGAAGCCCTGCATTAAATGTCTCGTGTATGATTATTTTGTATTCACTTGCACTGCGCCCGATTGGCAATTTCTAAGAAATGTTTTAACCAAGCTGTCTGTAACATCGCCGTGGTAGCCAAGGGTTTGGGCGAGTAATAAATGCAATAAATAAATAAATAAATAAACATGTCTGCTCCATCTTTCTGATAGAGCAATATCCTGTGCCCCTTTACCCAGTTCCTGTAGTTGTTGTGTAGTTTTTTTGACAATGCCGCTCTGACAGCGGGAGGATGTACAGCGAGTTTTCTCAGTTCGGCACGATATGCAGTTTTTTTGACCGTATCATATTGTCAAAAACATGCAAGTGATTTTGTCGTTTGTTGGCGAACATTTTTGTGTGCTGAAATGCCTGAAACGCATTGCTATATATGATGCCAACACTTTCTAGTGCGTTACCATCACTCGAGTTTGACTTTTTTTTTAAAGTTTCATTAAAGTGTATTAAAGCATCCTCCGACCATCAGACGGCTTCCGCCTGTATTCACCACTAAACATCCCTTCACAGACTCATTCCTAGTGGGATCGCATTTTAACTGTATGCCCAATTCTGTTGATAACATGTTATGATCGCTAGCATCGGAAGTGATGACATTACATTTTTGCACGGTTGGCCACAACGGCGTATTCACATAGATATAATCAATGACTGACGACGATGTACCTTTGTGCCAGGTCGAAACAGGTATATCTGATGCAAAGGCACCATTCAGAACATGCAAGCCTCTATATTGAACCAGGCATCTCCAACGCAAACTCTCTGACTAATATGCCCACTCGTGTTGTCCATGCACTTTAGGTTTAAGTCACCAGCAAGTATTAGAAATCTGGTGTGATGATCTTCAACCACCATATCTAATAAGTTGTTCAAATCCTTAGAAAAACACTCATCGCTTAATGCAGCAGGGTTCCAATACACATTCAAAACAGCATAACCATCAACAGGTGTTTTGACTCTAACCAACAGCATGAATTCATTTGGAACATCCCACAAGTCAGATGTAAGACCATGGCTCTTCTTAACCGCAGTGATAAGCCCTGACATTGGTCTACCCACTGATGACTTGATGGCAGGATTTAAAAATACTTCATAGTCTTCCCAAATTGGGGGTGTGGTTAACCATGTCTCTTGCAGGAGTACTAGATCGTAACTATTTAGCTGATGTTGATTGTTATTTACGAGATGCTTATAACCTCTCGTGTTCCAATTGACAAGGGCGAGTGATTGAGGGCTTGCGGTAGAGCCTAGTTATTTCTGCTCTGTGTTGTGCTGGCAAGTGCACGGCTTATTAGAGGGAGTGTTGTATCTTGTTTTTCTTTGGTCACTGGGGGATTTGATTGGGGCGGATGGGGTTGACTTTGCTGAGATGGAACCGCTTGAGAGGAATGATGATCAATACTGAGGTCAAAGCCCAGTTTGTATAGAGAATCTTTCGCCTGCCAAATTGGGTTCTGCACCACTCTAGATTGCATCCAGAATTTCACTGCGTTTAAATTCCTTTTATCAACAAATTTGACCGATGCTAAGTCAGCAGACACAATATCTTCTAACTGTTGGATGTCTGAGAATATTGCCATCACTGCCCTACGATTTAAATCGTATTGGGTGGAGGGTGACGGTTTGCAAGCTAGAATTGAGGAGTGTGGTGCAGGGTTGATAATGGTGAATTTCCCTTTTGACACGTTTTTGCTCTTGGGCATTTCAGTTTCCATCAATCTTTTTTTTTGGAGAATTGGTGGACTGAAGATTCCCCAGTGCGCTCTCAATCAAGCGAATGACAGCCCCAGAGAGATCGTTCATAGGGGGAGTGTCATTCGCTCGTGTATTTGAGGTTCGAACTGGGAGGCAGTCGCTCAAGATAGAGGCCCGATCCCTATTTTGGGAGTGTCATGGGCTTCTGGAAGTCTCGAGAATGTGCCTGTCGTATCCATCTTTAAAGATGGATCCTGACTGTTAAGTGATTCACTGCATAGGGGACTTTGAGCGGTTGGTTTGGGTTGTGAGCATTCACATGCCTTTTTATACAACTCTAGTTGGGGTTGGGTGTATCCAGACATGTAGGCATAAACCACCTTTCTAATTTCAGCTCTATTCTGATTATCACTTAACGCCTTCTTTGCTTTAGATTTCTTAACCGCACATTGAACCTGACTGTTAGGATCCGTGTTCTCACTAGAAGGAGTAGGACAGGCTGTATTCTGTTGCGTCATCACTTTCAAGAGTTCATTCAAGGGGGGATAGTTGAGCGCTTGTGCAGGTTGAAAGCTCGGCAGGTCCATTTTCTTCTTGATGTGCATTTGCAAAGAGTATTTCTTTTTAATGGCCTTGGAAGCAAGCACATTATTTTTTTTTTGGTAAGGGAAATTGCTTTGAGAAACTGTTTTGTTGACGCTCCTCCTGTATGCTTTGTGGCAGCTTTATTTTTGGATAATTTCTAAATCCAGTTTTCTCATATTCTTGACCCCATTATTCGGTAACTGTTGTACCTCTGCTGAACTCGGTGCAATTGTTTTTTTGTGAGAACTAGAGGCAACTGGAGTAAAAATAGAATAAAGTTTCCCTTGGGGAGTCACGGTAGGCCTAGTAGGCAGACTCACATTTGTCTCTTGAGGCAAATGGTTGGCATTTAATGGTGGGTCATATATGATCGAATTAATGCATGGAAGGACAGACGTGATCCCACTGCTCTCGCCGATCTTTGTGGAGGCGATTGTAGAGGGTCTTTGTTCAGGCACATTATCCGTCTGGCATGCTACAGAAGACAAACTTTGAGTGGCAAAGCAGAGATGTTGAAGGCCAAATGTTGTTGCACCTCATGCTTTGTCAGCTCATGTAACGATAATACTTCCTGCATAGTCTCCTCCTGCATTAATAATCGTTTGCCTACAGATTGATAATTTTCCCAAGTGCCTGAAGAGCCAAATTCATGGCTTGCAAAGTGACATCTAATGACGTCTCAGTTTTATGTATGCATAATGACGTGTTTATTCCCTGTTTATTAGTCTGTATTCCACTAGTTTCAGAGCGTGAAATGGAGGAGACAGTTTCTATTGTGGTATGAGATATCTCAGTGAACATCATTGGGGATTGTGATACATTTTCTGATAGCATTTTATTTGAAAAAACTGAATCATTGAGATCTAAGTCAATCACGGCTTTGTCCTTTGTGGACGGGGTCGAATAGGTGGATTCAATTGGTTGGGCAGTGGTTGGAATATTATTAAGCATAGCCAAATCAGAAATGGAATGATGGGAGTTTGTCAATTTCGCAGGCTGCTCCTGCTCATTTCTTTCTAAGGCAATTGGGTCTGTTAACAATACTTGGGCTGGCATGTCAGACGGAGCACTATCAGGTAACCCATGTTGAATCAAGGCCTGACCCCTTTCCAACCTGGTCCTTGCTCTATGTGCTAATAGAGAGCCACTGCAAAACATACGTATGTCCATGTTGAGCAATCCCCCTCTAATACCTTTACTTCTAACCGGTGTAGAGTTCAGATGCGTTAGAGCTTGGGAGGACTGAGTTGGATTCTCTATAACGTATGGTATGGTGAGACGGGATGGCATGCCTGATTTTAAAGTGAGTACCTTCATAATACTGGCACACCGACTGCTCACTGAGCAACACCGCCCGCAACTGTTTAACGCGTGCACCGATGTAAGCAGAAGTCTCCAGGAAGTATTCCCCGCCCCTCCGCCGCGACGATGAGGCGAAGAGGCTAAGAGGTACTTCCTGGTACTTCGCTCGGTGCGGGCGCGCTAATGCGCGCGGGAGGCTGGTTATGTAGGCGGTGACAAAGTGGGCGTGTCTTCAATGTTGTTACACTGTAAAATGCAAGTAAACAGCTATTAACGTATATTCCTTCAGGTTTATATGTTCAAGTTTATACTGCTACGGTCAATTACCGTTAGTCCGCACAAAAGTCCACAGAAGAACGCCAGAAAGAACAAAGCTTGCACAGGAAGAGTACTGAAGTCCAGGGTCCAGCGGATAGCGTGCAGAGGGTAAGAGGTACTTCGCTCGGTACTAACATCCAAACAACCACTGTACAAAGGATCACACAAATATAATCTACACAAAGCACATTTTGACTATTCAAAACACTGATTCCGCTTGCCCTCTTGCAGAAGCCTTCCTTGCACATGTTTCAGACTTGTATGCTGTGGCGGGTCAGAAGGAGGAAGTGGACACACCAATACCATTTCATTTGATTTTATTAAACAATAATCAAAAGCTCTATTTTTCCCTATTGCTATGGGGTATTCCCAGCCTATATAAATAACTGAGGTGCTCGACAGTCTACCGGAGGTTACCAAAAAAGAATAAGTATGCTGTCCAAAAACGTGTACTATTGACCCTACCACTATTTTTACCAATACTAAAGTCAGGAGAATGTCTCCCTTCTCCTGGTTGTCTCTTTCATAGAATTCTCCTTTGCTTCAAGGATGTTTCTAGTAGGCTCTTTTTAAAACTCTTACGTAAGGTCTTTAGGTTTTCCTTCTTCCCTCTGGAGTGACTTCCAGGAATCCATTGTAGCTCTCTGTCTTCTCCTTTGTTCCAGGCTGATCTGCCTTTTGGAGTTCTTTAACAGACACTTTCTTTTGGGGTTAATGCTTTCTAGACTATTCATGTTTTTCCTCTCCCGAGGTGATTTGATTTGTGTCTCTTTGCTCTTATAGGCTTCACTTGCCGTTTCTTCATAGAGTTCTCATTCCCTTACTGAAGTATTTTCTTCCTCTGATTTGTTTTGATCTTCAGCCTTTAAAGTAATTGGTATTTTCCTTTTGTCCTAGAGTACTTGAAATTGTCTCTCTTTTAAGCTTAAATAAGACACTCTTTCTTAGAATAATGCAGTTGCACTTCATTAACGTTACATTCCAGTTCTCCTCAATTTCAGTGGAACGAGTCTCTTCTGATTTGTAATGATTCCCCGGTGGCCTCATGGTTCTCTTGTTCTCCCTGTTAGCTTGGTATCTGCAGGGGAATGTCTCTGGGGCCGATGCCTGTCTCTTCTTCGTTCGTGTTTGTTCCTGTTCTCTGGCTTCTTGTTTCTACTAGTGTCTCGTTCTGTTGCTCGCTCTCTGTGGTCACGTGTCACTTCTTGTAACCAGCTATCTCATTGATTCCTCGGGCGAGTGGTTTCGGCATTGTTGTACAGGTGCACTGACCACCATGAAGCTGTCGTGGTCACGCCACCACCGGGACCGGAGTTCCTGTCTCCATGGTTTCCCTGGCAGCTTAGCCACCGAACGTCTATCGTCTCTCTCTTACATCCGGAGTGCTTTCAAATGTCATGTGCTCTGCGGCTCTCTCCATGTCTGTCTTGCTCAGGTATTGCGCTATTCGGGGGCTTCCCCTGCGTGCGTACGCCTCTCTCTGCTTCACCACGGCTCTGCGTGTCCTTCATTTCTAGTTTCTTCATCCTAGTTAAATGGTGGTCTTGCCTTAAAGCGACAGCTCCTCTTTCTTGTCCATACCAAGGTGTATGGTCCTTAGTCAAGTATCTGAGTTTTATACAGTTCTCCATATTGGAGGATCCCATATATGTCACCACTGTGAGGTGAGGCCTGTAAGGATGGCATGGTATCAAGAGTAAGACAGACACAAGTGACAACAGTTCAGTGGTGTTTATTGAACTTCAAAAAGGGTTTGAAAAATGTCTATCTAATCCTAAATCTAAAGATGTGAGCAAGCTACGACCATCAAATAATAACACAATCCTGGTGGTGTCTTGTCAAAATTAAAGGGCCCATACTAATAAACCCATTGCCTATCCTTACCTCTAAATACAAATAGTATGGGAAACAGTGTTAGGAAAATGAAACCAGTGTTCACAAAATGATATGTCAGGATGTTCAGGCCATTGTCCTCCCTTCACCACGTTTTCAGCATGGGACAAGGCGGTACACTCGAGTTTAGCACAGTCTCTGGCTTCTCTAGAACGAGGATACAGTTCAATCATCAGCATCCGGTTCTTGCGTGCCCAAGTGTCTTTGCCTTTCAAAGTCTCTTCCTTCAGAGGGCCTGATGCGACAAACAAGCAATACGTTATTTTCCTCTAAGGATTTCACAAGTACTCAATTTCTCAGGTGATTCACTATTCACCTCGGATTCCCTCTACCGGGCTCAGATCCACTTTAACACATGCATCCAATTTCTCGGGTGATTCACGGTTCACCCCGGATCACCCTCAGCCGGGCCCAGTTCCTCTCTAACACAGTGTTCAATTAGTCTCCCTCTGCTGGGCTCGGACCAACTTCATCTACTTGGTCATCAAGATTCTTTACGCTATTAACATCAAAGACTTTTGATTGTGCACAGGATTTTGCTTGAGCCATTGCAGGACCAATTTGATTTACAATTCTTTGTCACTCTTTCGAATGAGCATGCATGTGGTCCTAGACCGCTCTGTCTAAAGTATCGTATCTTGGCTTCAATGGTCAATCACTCATCTGTTGTTCAATTCCTCTCACGTTGATTATCACATATGCTTCAAACTGTTCGCTTCAGCGTTCACTCTACAATGTTGCCGCTTTCAACCTTGGCATCAACACAGGCCGGTCTGGTATCAGTCTCCCCAACTGCCCGCTGTGCTGGCTTCACTGGAGCTGCTTTGTTGTAGGAGCCAAAGACAGTACGACAGAGGAAAGCGATTCTCCCTGCCTTGACTATCGATGCAGGAGAGCCCCGGGTACCTCGACACAATGCAGGATTCTTCAGATTTGTTTCCTTGCCTTATATTTTCTATTCTAAAAGGTTAATTAAAGTTATGGTTCCTTGTCAAAAAGGTCAAGGGCACTTCCCTCCTTGCGATCCCCTTCTGTTTTACCGGCTTTCACCTTGTGTTAAACTACCATCTTGGAACTTCTGCTTCCTCGTGTGCTTTACCTCCCTCAGTGTGTGATCCCGACCATGGGGGGTGGTCAAGCGAGGGAGGATCACCTGAGTGAAGGGTCAAAAGGGATGGGAGGAGGATTCCCAAGGGCGAGACATGGTATTCCCCTAGTCCCAATATACTCTCCCTCGTCCTTCATCGGGTATTTTCAATCTCACCCCATCTCCCCCACCCCATTTCCAACAAATGCTGAGACCAGGAGGAGGCAACTAAGAGCAGTAAAGATTATCCAAAGATTATCCATAGAAACAACATGGGAAAAGTGCGGGAAACCTACCATAGAAAGAACTCAAGTTGTCCCATTAATAGTCAGGTTCAGGCATTCGATAATGACCACCCACACCTGACTATCTTTTTCACTATAAAAGGTGTGGTTTCACACAAGTAAGTGGGCGAGCTGGGGAGGCATTCTGGACCAGAGAAGCCAAGGAGCCTCAGAAAGAAGAATCCAGAGGAGAACGGTGTGCCGTGACGCTGGCCCAGTATTTGTGAGGGGCTGCAGCGTGGCTAGGGTGCCATGTCTCCAGAAAGCCAGAGCTAAGAATCTGGTATCCTGCTGGCAGTGTCCGTGTAATTGCCTGTTCCCTTTGGCCATTTGCTGGGCCCACGGGTGTTTGAGGGGCAGGTGATGAGACCTTGACCTCAACCCAAAGCCTGCAGGAGAGATCGCTCACCAGTGCTACGCTACCGGGTTAGTTTTGCTTCAGAGAGAGAGAGAGAAACTCTGGAGCGTGCGGGTAGCTGGAGCGGGAAAGGTAAAGGGAGAAAAGCAAGAATTGTGAAGCGGCACAGAGTGAAAAGCGAGAAGGACAGTTTAATGAAACAGAATAAGAAAGAAGGAACAAGGAAAGCAGTAGAAAGTGCGCTAGTGTTGGAGACAGAAGTAAAAAGCGAAGTCCAGAGTAAAAGAAAATGGTGCGAACGACCCGGAAAGAAGGATACAAGTGCAGATTTGCATGGAAGAGTGAAAGAAGTGTGCAAGAAGCACAATAGGAAAAGGACAGGTGCAAGCGCGCATCGCAGGATGGAAGTGTGCAAGAGCCACAACACTGAGAAAGTAAAGTAAGGTGCAAGTGTGCGTGACAAAGTGAAAGGAACACAGATAGATTAAACGGGTGCAGGAAGCATCTTAAGATAAAAAGCATAAAGGAAAGCGATTGTAAGAAATAAAGAGAGGGGCAAAGGATCAGAGTGGTCGCACTTAGGAAGAGCAAAGAGTCTGGTGTTTTCGAAAGCCTCATATTCTAGCTCATGAAAAGATTGCATGTGAGCCAAACTGTATAGGTACATCCTGACAAGCTGAGCTGGTGTTTGAAATTGAAAGGGGCCGAAGCTTTGGGAAGGGAACCCTGAGAGAGCTACCAAAGAAAGCAAAGTGCACCCTGATAAAACTGAATTTGTGTTGGAAGACTGGAAGGGGCCTGAGCTTTCCGAAGGGACCCCTGAGAGGCTAAAACTAAGTTGGAGACTTATTGTTTTTTTGTAGTGTTGAAAGGATTGAAGCTTGGGGAAGGGAACCCTGAGAAGCTTCAAAATGAACTGTTATATTTCTTTTGTGGCGTTTGGAACTTGAACAAGTTGAAGCTTGGGGAAGGGACCACCAAGGAACCCAAAGACACTGAAGGTATTTGAAACCACTGCCCTTTTTGATTTAACTCAATTTTGCGACATTGACAAACTACAGCTGGTGAGAAGGCCACCTGAAACCAACTTTGGTTTCCAATTTTCTGTTGAACCGCTAGTTTCGTTTTTCAAAGACTTCCTATCACATACACAGACGGACTTTTATTTTGGACTATTTGACAGCAACGGCCTTTAGAAACATCAGAGTTAGGGCCAGTCAGGCATTACACCAACCAAGGAAACTTAGTAAATAAAGGTTTTAAAACAAACACCTTTGAGTTTGTCTCTCTCTCGATACCATGCCTGTCTCAGAATACTCATTTAAGAAATTAGAAGTGCTACTTGTGGTTCTCGACACTGGTTATTTGTAAAAAGGATGTTTTTCCTAAATATGTTATAAAAGATTTTTTGCAATAACATTTGTATTATTACATTGAAAAGCTTGGAACAAAAATCACTGGTATACACTCTTTTGGTATTCATCTTTCTTCCTGTTTCTAAAGTAATTTCAATAATGACATTGTTCCCTGCCAAACTAGGGGGATCTTTAGTGGGTCGACCAAAACCAGCGGGGCCCTCCACTGTCTAAGTGATGATGGATCTGGTGGGAGGTATGGTCACCCACACTTTGTCCTCACTATTTTCCAGGTGCCAGCCACATGGGCCTCACCCCCAGAATTGCGGTAGCATGAGAGACCCTTTCCTAAACAGTAAAGTTGTCACAAACTTTGTCACCGGGTAGCTAGAGGATGGATTGGGGTGGAAGCTTCCTGCGGTCAATGCATGTGTGAGAGAGGAAGCTGCTCTGCTGTCAGTCTGGCAATCCCACGTATGTGTGGCAGTGGGAGTTGTCAACCCAGCATGGCTGGCCAGGCTTTTAGAGCCTTGGTCTGTGCTACAAGGAAAACTAGCTGTTGGGGGTAGAATTCCATTTTTGGGAGTTCTGCAGTCTCTTTTTATGGGACTACCGCCTGTTTTGCTTTTTCCCTCTGTATTTGTGGGCGTTTCTAATTTGTTTTGGTGGCCAGAGGGGCTTCTACTGAAGTCCCCCTGCCACTACATCCTTTTGTACCCTAATTAAAGGAATAAGGTTTTGGGTCGTCCATAAGGTGTCCAGTCTCCAAAGTGCCTCTCAGGCTCCCCATTATAGATCCAAATGGGTTTTTATTGCACTACCTTAGTTTGAAGGGGTAAACAGGTGTACGCTAATATTAATTTTGGCTGCATCAGGGGTACAAGCCTATTTACCACTTTAATACGCAAATGTACCTTTATGGAAAACCATTGGGGTGCACATTTGTTTTCGAAGACCTACTCTTGGTCATTTTGTTTTAGGGGCATCTTTTGTTCCAGAAAACCATGTGTCAGGTCTTACATTGGCCACTCTGCGCACTTGAGCTCTTCGTGAGCCCAAGATAAAAGCCTCCACAGTGGTTTGGGCTGGTTTAACTATAGCATTTAGTATGAGATGGAGAAAGTAATGTGACCGTTCAAGAGGCTCAATGATACTTCACGAATCAATAAGCATGTATAAAATGTAATTTATTATATTGCAAACAAAATCCTAAAACATACATATCTAATATGTAGAACAACCTTACGATACTCCATCGGTCTGTGACTTTGTAACGAGAGCGCTTCACAGATACAGATTATGGACAACTACAGCAAGTCAATGCCACAGACTCACAGGCATGAGTGTATACATCTATACATAGAGCTCCCTAGAGGCACGACAACTACAGTAATCACCAACAGACCTAGTGTATCATACGACACCCCCAGCCACAGAGGGAGCCCGGACTGAGATTCTATCTCGCCGCACACTGGACCTAAGGACCTGAGAGAACCCTAGTGACATCACCACCAGATTGCCCAAAGTAAGACTACTACTAAGTCTTCTCAACAATAACAACCAGTATTGTTCGCCCCCACAGAACCTGTTCAGATCAAGAGTTATAACTAAGTACTTAAGAAATTAACGGTGATATCCATATAACCACTACATAAAGTGACTGCATGGTGAAATCTCCAGATGAATCTTCGCTAGTAAACCGACAATGAACAGAAAAATGTCGAGACCATAACCCTCTGTATTAGTACATAGGAATAAGACTAGTTAGAGGATATAACAGCCCCCACCAGCCGAGTTCATAGTTTCACGGACCGGACGCATTTAACTGTTTTGAATAAGCTGACAACATCGTGTGTCTTTAACAAGCCAATTTCATCTTTGTTTATTGTTGAATTTTACAACGTAGTTACTGATGTTTTTGGGCCCTCTTCTGGCCATACTTCCCCGATGCAGTGGTCTGGGCATATCTGTTTTGGGTTTTTCCCCGCTAGGTGCCCTTCCAGAGATTTCTTCATTCTGCTACTGGTCCTCACCTGTTGAGGCTAGATCTTCAATCTTGGGACTATTTCCCAGGCTGCTTTACGTCAATTCATCCGATCATCCCATTTTGACTGCAGAGCGAAATTGGAAATTTCCAGCTTTTTCCTGTCTTAAATTTAAAGTTTTCCCTCCTGAATTTTTTTTTTATTTTAATTTTTTTATTTTAAAGTATTTTGGGTCCCAAAGAAAATGAAATTTCAAGAAAAAAATAAATTTGCAAGCAAAAAGATATCCTGCAAAAAATGTGGCAGAACATGGGGGGGCTGAACACTGACCGGTGAACAGAATTGGTTGTGAATTCACCAATTTCCTTTCACCAGGTGTAATTTTACTCATCTCTAGCCTCTGATCACCGCTGCTATTGTGTTGCTGCAGGGTCTGTTTTTGCCGTTGTGCAATCCACGTTTGCCTGCTCAGCTAATCTGGTATGCTGTGTACAGTGTGCGCCGTGTGCTGGTTCCTCTGTCCTCCTGAAGCCATCTCCATTATTGATCCTACTTTTTAAATGGTGGTCCCCCACTCCTGTGAAGGATGATTTTACTACTTTTATGCTTTCAGGATCTTCGTTGGCTCAGAGTGCAAGACCGGATCCTTTATCTTGCCCTTTACAAACTGGTAAATAAAGGCGCCTTTACTTACCAGGTTGTTTTGCCTTTTGAGAACCCACTTTCTGGAACCAAACACTGTAAGTACTTGCCTCCAGGCCCCGGGGTACCGGGTTATTCAAGATACTCACCCCCCGGGGTTCCCTGGGGTACGTGGTCATCGGCTTCTGCAGGTCCTGCTCGTTCGCATTTCCTCATTGGTTAACCTTGGGGGCTGTATCCTGCTCTGCTTTTCTGCTCCTGGCGCTGCTGGTTCTTGAACCCTCTGGATCTCTTCTTCTGAGTCTCCATTGGTTTCCCCTGGGGTTGATTGCTTCTTTCCACTGGTGTCTAGAAGAAAGTAGAGACTTATCTTTTTTTGTTGTTCCCTATGGGGTACTGTTCTCAACACCTGGAGAACCTACAAGTGACACTGCAAGGTACTTATCTGAACGTTGTCATTTTTCTAGGGTCCCTGGAGCTCCTGACCAATCCCTAGATTTTTAGACTCTATGCCCCCCCACCCTCTGATTTATATGAGATTTATTTTTTCATTTTTGTATTACGCTCCTGCATAGGATATACATTGTATCAATGTTTCCCTCCTTATTTGTAATGTGCTCGTCTATGTTTAGGGTGGGTTGAACATTGTTCACTACAATAGATAGTTCATTTATAATGTAGTAGGAAACTGGTGCTAAATTATGTGTGTTACCCTTGGATCCTGAACATGATGGCAATGACTGTGTGTAATGTTATCTAGGAGATCTACTCTTTAACACACCGCTGGAAAGTCTATATGTATTATCCACCACCAGGAGGCTTGTAGGAGTAAGGACATTAAAGGTGATGGTGTGTCTGGTGAAGAGATTCAGCAGAAAAAGGGTGGAGAAAGTGGTCCAGAGAAGGGGGCAGGAAGGAAGACTAGGAATAAATGAGGCAAGGAGCCCAAAGAAAGGGTAAAGAAGGAAATAAATCTTGCTTGCATGAGGGAGGTACTCAAAGCGTTGATGAAGAAAGGAGAGAAATAAGAGATGTGGAGAGCGAGAAAAGTAGATAAAAGGTGGTTTATAAAAGGCAGAGTTGGAGAAAAGAGACAAGAAGTTTGTAGAGGAGTTAACAGAAAAGGTGGAAGAATGGAGAACCAGAGAATGATCAGTGGAACTGGAACCAGAGGTTGTGAATAAAGAAGTAGCCAAGCAGGGTATAGCGGTATTTGATAGACAGTCAATAAACCTGTGGGGGCTAAGTACAAGGTAAGGGTTGGGTGAGAAATTAGAAACATGGCATTGGGGAGCAGACCAAACCTGTGAAGGTGCTGAAGGAAAATATCACACATTTAAAGGGGAAGATATGGTTGAGACCAGTCTGATTGAAGAAGTTGAAGAAAGTGACTAGAAGAGTATTGAGGAAATCTGTAAGGAGAGTGGAGAGATTGACTTGGATGTGAGGCACCAGTAGTAAGTTAGACATCAAGAAAATTATTGTGGTATTGATGTGAACACAGAGGCCTCAAGGGGTTAACCGTAAATCGGAGGAAGGACAAGTGCCCAAGGAAGTAAAAGGTTGCTGGGCACAGGAGTTGGAACCCCGTGGCTGAGAGGTATAGTCCGAGTAGTTGGCCACCCAGTCAACCTACCTGCCCATTTTAGACTGCACCTGGGTTTTTGGGAGTTGTGGTGTCCTCTGCCAAGAAGCCCTAGCCATTTGCCTTGGTGGCCTGGGTCCAAAGCAGAGGGGATCATCAATGAGGAGTAAGTCATTGCAGTTTGTCCCAAAGAAGTAAGAGGAAAAATGGGGAGACGTCCCCTTGAGTGTTACTGGAATGTGGTCTTCAAAGAGCCCCGAAAGGAGACGAGAACCTGTTATTGTGAAATCCAGGGATTTGTATAGACCCTGCCAGGAAGGGAATGCTGGTAGTAACCAGACTTTGAAGAAAAGGCATATTGAACTTGATCCCACAACTCGTGGTCGATTCTAGTCATTGGATGAATCCTGACAATTCTGTTGAGCTTACTGCATCACTGTTTGTCATTTTGTCAAACAATATAAAGAGCCCTTATCAAATCAGACAAAACTCAAGTTAGTATTCTTGTCTGGTCATTTGATCCATGTCACTGATATGACAGAACCTACACTCCAAAATTCTGCAAAACAATTAATGCAACTTCCCAGTACATTAGTTTGTTCAACAGTTGATCTGTTTTCAGTTGTCAGAGAGAGCCAAGTTCCCCTTTCAGCTAACTCTTTCAATAAAGCAATACACTGTTCCCCATGTTTAGACCTGAGTGAAGTTGGTACTTTTATACATGCATCTACCATTAAAAAATTCTAAAGTCTGCTGCCTTTGCTTCTTACTGAGAGCAACGTTAAACAGAAGTAAATCAAGAGGTGTGGGGTGGGAGTTCTTGAGAAACGTTACCAAATCGCCTTTATTGTAGCTCATCAAGACATCTCTCAGGGGGTGTTCCCCAGTTTGTGGTGCCTGTCACTTTGAGGCTGAGGAGGAGTCATGAGAGAACTGATGGGGAAAGTACCTATTAAAATTGTGCACAACTCTTTGCCAAAAGTGCTCAATTAATACTAACAATGAATGAAATAAAGAATTAGGCTGTTTTGGGGGTTGTTGCGATGCATATCTAGGCACCCTCACCCCCAAAGCGGTTCAGGTTGAGAATAATGTATTAACAATTCATAGTAACGTAGAAGGGCGGTTGTAGGGGGGATGCCCTGTAGGGGATCTAGATTATTATTATATAGTAAGAAAGGACAGGTGAGCCCTTTTAGCGTTACATCAATGAGCACAGAACTATCACCATGCCTAGATTAGGTCCTAGGATGGTCAGGCCTTAGCAGTAGTACACCACAGTAGCGCGGCACCAATGCACGTCCCCTTCCCTGCCCACAGCCCAGACTGCAGACGAAAAGGCTTTCACACCAAACCGATACAACTATCCCATTGTCCCACACGGTAGACCTATGCAACTAGAAAGAAATGTGAATAGCTAGGCGCACGCACGGCTTCGCCTGTCCCTGAAGGACGATCCCCTGGGAGCCAGGGCAGAGGTCTTGCTCTGACAAAACAGCCTTGTTTAGAATTGGGGCCCTGTTAACCCCATGATACTGGTCATCTCGTTTGAACTACCACATGCCCACCATAAGAGCTCTTAAATCGCTCACATGGTGATTGATTAGTGTGGTCCTGGTACCGTTCAGGTGAAGGTCCAGGGAGGGGGCGACTGCCAATGGGCAAAGGGGGAAGCAATGAGCAGGATGTCTTGTGATTTGTACTACAAGGTGCGCAGTGTTAGGATAACAAATCCATGTCGGTGCTGGGAAGGCTTGGTGGGGGCACCTGCATGTCTGGGATACAAAGAAGTGCCACCCATTTCAGAGCGCTAAGTTGATCTCGAGAGTATTCACTGAGCTCATGTACAACTACCAGGTGCACATCATGTGAGGTGTTTGTGGGGAGAGAAGTGTTCATAATTGGGGATCCAATCATATCACAGGAACCCAGAGTAGCAAGGTCAAAGACCATGTGTAAAGAGATTGATACACTGACCTGAGCACCAATAGTTTGGCAGTCCATATGCAACGGGTGCTATGTCTATATGGGAGGGCCAATGGGCGAGGAGAGCTAACACTGTATATTGCTTACATCACTTGTGAAGACATTGTGCCTTAATACATACTGTTCTCCAGCATGGGGTCTGGCATGGATTCACATGCTCATGAATATTCCCCGTCGTCAGGCTGGGAATCCTCGGTAAAGAAAAATCAGCATCAGTTTCGTTTCTGATCTGTCTTTCGTAGTAGTAACCAATCGCTGATCTCTGCGTCATACTGACCACAGCCAATGACTGACATCTCTCTAAGCCTCGCCCCTGGCAGCCATCTTCAGATTTTTATCGCACGTTCAAGTGTTGGGAGTCCTCGTGCTTAGCTTTCGAGCTTTTGCTGCGTTTTCGCGCTTTTTCAGGCATCAACATCCTGGAACTCCGAGCCGTGTTCTGGGCTCTCAAATCGTTCCTCCCGTCGCTCAAGGGCAAGGTGATGCGGATCTTCACGGACAACACCACGACAATGTTTTACATACGGAAGCAGGGAGGCACCAGATCCCCAGCCCCATCCAAGGAGGCACAGGATCTGTGCCACTGGGCGGTCGCCCAGGGGATGTTCCTGGTTCCCTTCCACCTGGCAGGAGAAAGAAACACCATCGCCGACTCGCTCAGCAGGGAGCTGCGCTCGTGTCACGAGTGGGAACTGCGCCAGGATCAGGTGGATCAACTCTTCCGACGATGGGGCAAACCCCAAATCGACCTGTTCGCAACAGCGACGAACTCGAAGTGCCAGAGGTTCGCCAGCAGGTTTCCCCAGCCGAGAAGCATGGGCGATGCGTTCTCGTTCCCCTGGGACGGCCTATACCTGTATGCGTTCGTTCCGTTGCCGTTGCTGCTTCGACTCATCAACCAGCTCAAGAGGTCCCGGTGCAGGATGATCCTCGTCGCACCGGCGTGGCCGAGTCAGATCTGGTTCCCGGACCTTCTGGACTTGTCAACGTCCCCTCCCATCAAGCTGGCGGCGGACGCGGATCTTCTCTCCAGAGAAGAAGGCGCCATCTTCCACCACGACCCAGCGTCGCTGAACCTGCAGGCTTGGCTCCTGCAGCGCTAGAGTTTGGAGGGTACGATATACCGGCCGACTGCAGGGAGGTTCTTGCAAAGGCCAGGGCGTCCTCGACTCTCAAATGCTACGGTCACAAGTGGAAGAGGTTCTCTATCTGGTGCCGAGCACAGAAGATCAACCCCCTACGGATTACGGCCCCTCAAGTGCTGCCGTACCTACTATCGCTGGCAAAGGCTGGGCTAGCTAAGTTAATGAAGTTAAGATTCATCTGGCGGCAATCTCCAGATATACCAGAACCACAGGACGGGCGTCCCTATGGTCCCATCGACTGGTAAAAGAGTTTATGAAAGGACTGTTCCGGTCGTTCCCGCCGGTGAAGGCCCCGGCCCCGGTGTGGGAACTTAACGTGGTGCTGACCAGGCTCATGGGGCCCCCATTCGAGCCGATGCACCCCGCACCGATGAAGTTTGTGTCGTGGAAGACTGCATTCCTGGTGGCCATTACCTCCGCACGACGAGTGGGAGAGATCCAGGCCCTATCCTGCAAAGCACCGTACTTGACTTTCCATGCCTCGAGGGTGGTGCTTAGGACGCACCCCTCCTTTATGCCCAAGGTGCCGTCGGACTTCCATCTTAACAAGCCCCTTTTGTTACCTGTTTTCTTCCCGTCTCCTTCGTCGCCAGCCGAGAGGACTTTGCACTCGCTGGATGTGGCTAGAGCGCTGAAGTTCTACGTGGACCGCACGAAGAGTTTTCGGAGGACATCACAGCTATTCGTGAACTTTGGACCTGTGAATCAAGGGAAGGCTCTCTCGAAGTCTTCTATTTCCAGATGGCTCTCGGGCTGCATCATGCACTGCCACCAGTTGGCCAACCGACCGCTGCCAGGCCGTCCGAGAGCCCATTCGACCAGAGCGATCGCTGCTACTACGGCGTTCCTATCTGGTGTGCCCCTGCTGGACATCTGCAGAGCTGCTACGTGGAGGTCGACGCACACCTTCACGAGATTCTACTGCGTCGATCGGGATTCCAGGGAGGAGTCCAGGGTCGCCAAGCAGTGCTGCGCAACCTGTTCGCTTAAGGTGAGCCTGGTGAGGAGGCAAGAGATGCTTAATGTTGAGTTTTTTGTATTGCTTAATGTTGAGCCTTTTGCCACCTCCCGTGGTTGTGCATGTGTGTACTGCTATTCATGAGCATGTGAATCCATGCCAGACCTCATGCTGGAGAAGGAACAAGTTACTTACCTGTAACTGTTGTTCTCCAGCATGGGTCTGGCATGAATTCACATGCGAACCCTCCCGCCTACCCCTCTGCGGCTCTTCACTTGGTCATACTGCCACTTCACGTGCTACCAAATCTGAAGATGGCTGCCAGAGGCGGGGCTTAGGGAGATGGCAGTCATTGGCTGTGGTCAGTATGACGCAGAGATCAGTGATTGTTTACTACTACGAAAGACAGATCAGAAACAAAACTGATACTGATTTTTCTTTACCGAGGATTCACAGCCTGACGACAGGGAATATTCATGAGCATGTGTATCCATGCCAGACCCATGCTGGAGAACAACAGTTACAGGTAAGTAACTTGTTCCTTTCCACCTGAAATAACCAGTGCACGCTCCATGGCAGTCGGGATTGAATGCCCCTACTGGCATGTTATGACTTTATCTGGGAAATAAAACTTGGCTATCCCTGCAAGATATGTACCAAGCATTTCTCACTGGTTGTTTGTGGTCCTTCCTACAAGGCACTGAATAATGGGAGTTAAAAGTGAGAGAAAAGAGAACAATGGAGAGTGGCATTACAGGCTGGTGAAGACCACATCAGTTTTTTCTCTTCAATAACATGTTCACTACCATGATCACAGGTATATAGACCGGTTCCGACATGGACGTCCTTCCAGCCGCAAGGAGCGTTCAGCGCCAGTGTTACAAGAAGGAAAGCATTTTTGGTGGCTGCAGTCCTCACTAGAAAAGAATTCCAGTGCTGGAGGTGAGCGCTTCTCAGGCAGGAGAATCATTTATTTTTAATGTCTTGAAACAGCAGAGCGGTTGAAAGCAATATCACGCCAATAACTAGTCAGGATTTGCCAGCATCTCTTCTGCACCTACCTATTGTATTATTTTGTGGTTGGCAGTATACCTTTTTGTCACGTAAACTCAGTGTATTGCTTTGAGATATCACATTCACAGCCAGTCACTCCCCTCTGTTACCTCACATAGCTGCCTATTATCTCTGCCTTCAATTGTGTTATTTGGGTTACCTTCTAAAACCATTGGGGAAACCTTCCCTCCCCTCCCTGCTAACCCTGTTACATACTTGTCAATTTCTTTCTATCTACTTTGTTTACCTTTGTGATATGTTTGTCTAATGAAAAACATTTTAGTAAACCCCCTTTTGAATGGATTGTGTCCTCCCACGTATTCCTTATCTTGATATTTCCTAATATCCAGATTGCTGCTCGGGAAACATTTTTTCAGTAAATAGCACTTCGTGTCGATGTCCCCCAAAGGCCTCCGTCTCAACGTAATCGCAGGCATAAATAGCTTGCACAGCATCCGTTGCTCAGTTCCGTTTTTCAGCGCTTTACAGCTTCGGTGACAAAACGCTCGGTTCCATGTTAGTAACAGAATAGCAACGAATTTCCAGTCAAAATCTTCAACGAGATGGCTTCCTCATCGGCTCCAACTAAGCCTCGGTCCGGTTTTTAAAAAATGCTGTGACTGCGGGGCTAAGATGTCAATGACGGACCCACACAGAGGGTCTGTCTGTGGTACCTGGGGGCAGAGCATCCGTGTTCCGAATGCGATGAGCGCCTTTCCATGACGCCCAATGCATTGAGGGAGCGCAGAGGGAAACTGGAGAGAGGTAAGCCTCAGAAATCAGTTATCCCTTCCATAGGCAAATCTTCCATTGAGTCGAGGCCTTTGTCTCCTTGTCATAAGAAACCTAAACACTCCTGATCACGTTCTCTAAGTGGATCTCATCTTCCTCGTCTTCGAGGCATAGCAAGAAAAGGTGTCATAGGTCGCCGTCCACTTCAAGTTCACCCGAAAGGGTTATATGCCCTTCGAAAGATAGTACCCCAGCACAGGAATTCAGGAAAAGTATGTTGAAGGTGTTCGAGAACGTGGCCTTTTCCCCCCCTCGAAGACACCTAGAGGCGATACCCCAGATGAAAGGCCTGGGAAGCACAGGAGCCGTGAGTCCTCGACCTCGGCTGTGGAACTCCTTGAGCGAGAGAGAGAGCTACTCCTTCCAGTTGAGAGAAAGTCTCTGCGATGCACAAAAAGTCGTCACTATCGACCCATGCGGCTAAATCGAAGAGTGCGTCATCGATGCCCTCTGCGCCTTCATCGAAGGTGAAGCCATTGGTGCCTCGCGTGTCTACCTCCTCGACACCGTACACGGCAGTGACATCAACGTTTTCACTGAAGACCTCGACAGTGGTGTCGATCCCATTGACGACTTCGGAGAAGTCAAAGCCGCTGACAATTTTGTCGAAGACGTCATCTTAGATTTTGACAATTTCAGCCCCAATTACGACATCTATATCTCCTTCTTCCTCTTTTGAGAGGATTTACACACTGCAACCTTGTTCAGCTGATCCAGGAGATCACGCTGAAGGAAATTACAGGCAGCTCATGAATAGAGTGATGGAGTACATGGGATGGGCTAGACCCACGCCTGTTTTTCGAACAGGATGTCTTAACAGACATTCTCGACAAAGGACCACAGGAGGACCCTATTGTCCCATTTCACAAAGCTTTACACAAGAGAGTATTTTCCAACCGGGAAACAGCTGATGTTGTCCCAGTAGTTAACAAGAGGTTAGCAGCAAAATATAGAGCATCAGCTTCAGACCCTCTGTCTGTCGAAGCATCCAACACCTGAAAGCCTGGTGGTACAGGATGCAACCTCTTCTGGCAAACAAAATGCCTATCCCACAATCCCGCAAGACAGGGATGACAGGAAATATGATGCCATGGCCACGAAAGCTTTCTCAGGCAGGTAGTATAGCGTTAAAGTCTGCTTATGCCACATGCATGCTGGCGAGGGTTACCCACACCCTTTGGGATTGTATTTCGATGGCAGCTGACCACATCCCCAAAGGGGAGAGAGAGACGGTTTCCTGAACCTTATCAAGGATGGAAAGGAAGCTATGTGCAAATCCCTCATGACCAGTCTCAACTCTGTTGACCGCATCAGCAGAGCCATGGTGGCTAGTACGACAATCTGCAGATTTGCTTGGTTGCGAAGTCAGGATTTGCCCCAGACATGCAGTCCAGATCTCTGAATATGCCCTTTGACGGCACACATCTATTTGGAAGAAAGCGGATGACAGTTTGGAGAAGTTGCAAACTTCCAAGGCGGCAGCCAAATCCCTTGGAGCTGCAATAAGGCAAACTCCGAACCGCCCCACAGGTGCACCCTGGAGCGGTAGGTCCTTTCACTATTATTCCGCATTCGGAAAGGGCAGAGGACAGCTGGCTCAAATAGGTCAAAGACGTACCCCTGTGGTGGACGGGGTAGGGGTACTAAGACTGCAACAGCAGGAGCTGTTTTACCCTCAGCCTCTGCCACCCCAAAACCTCTCTGAGTTCTTACTTCACAACACAACAGTAGGAGGCAGGTTAACTCAACATCTGACAAAATGGCAGGCTATTACTTCAGATGCTTGGGCATTGGAGACAATTGCACAAGGTTACTGCCTGCCTTTTCTACAAACACCTCCGTCATCCACCGGGGAACAACTCTTAGCGGATTCCAGATCCGCTTCTTATGCAGGAGATTTTAACCATGCTAGAGAAAGGTGCTATAGAACTAGTACCTGTAGCGGAGAGGAAGAAGGGTTGGTACTCCCCATATTTTCTAATTCAGAAAAAGAACAGAGGAGAGAGATCCATCTTGGACTCACCAGAATTGAACAAGTTCCTCAGGAAGGACTAGTTCAAGATGGTTACCCTTTCTCAGATCCTTGAGGCTTTCCAGCTTCAGGACTGATTGGTATCATTGGACCTCCAGGACGCGTACTTTCATGTGCCAGTCCATCTCATGCACAGAAGGTACCTGAGGTCCACCGTTGGCAACTCTCACTATCGGTTTCGGGTTCTGCCATTTGGGCTAACCTCCGCCTCAAGGGTTTTCACCAAGCTAATGGCGGTTGTGGCAGCGCGTCTCAGGAGAGTGGGGATTCACGTCTACCCATTCCTGGACGATTGGTTGATCAGGGCCGGTTCCCGGAAAAGGCTCTGGATCATCTTCACTATGTTTGCCACACCCTCCACAGGCTGGGCTTATCCCTCAATTTCAAGAATTCCCACATGATACCATCACAAAGACTCCAATTTATCGGAGCAGTCCTGGATGCATCCCTGGAAAAAGCTTTGCAACCAGAGGTGAAGGCTCAAGACTTTCTGCAGAGGGAGAAAACATTCCAAAATGCCCAACATCTTCCCGCCTTTGATTTTCTGAGATTGCTTGGCCTGATGGCATCCTGCATCTTTTTGGTGCTGCAGGCTTGCCTGAGAATGAGATCTCTCCAGGACCCAGTAATCGCAGTTCTCAGGAAGAATGTCCGATCTCCTACAAATCCCAAACAGTCTCGCAGGACCTTCACTGGTGGGCCTGTCAGGAAAACATCTTAAAAGGAGAACCCTTTTGGCAACCATGGCAGGAGAAATCCGTAGTGACGGACGCCTCACTTACGGGGTGGGGATCCCATACCAACAGCTTGACCATCAGCGGTCGTTGGTCTCCATCGGAGTTCAAACTATGTATCGACCTTTTAGAGCTGAGGGAAATCAGACTAGCGCTGAAGGCCTTTCTACCCTCTGTACGGGGAAAGAATGTCCTGATAATGACGGACATCACATTGGCCATGTCAACAAAAGAGGTGGTGTAGGGTCACTACCATTGTGCAGAGAGGCAATGCAGCTCTGGTTCTGGGCAATACAAGAAGGAATCTCTCTGCTGGCAGCTCACCTAGCCGGAGAGAATAACACGACAGCGGATGCTCTGAGCAGGCAGCGCACAGTCTCACGAGTGGGAACTAGCTTAGGAAGTCCTTCAAGAGATCTTCACTGTTTGGGGAACCCCTCAAGTGGATCTGTTTGCGGCCAATGCCAACCGGAAGTGTGAAGTTTACTGCTAAAGAGAATTTCCCCTGAGAGGAGCTCTACGAGACTTGTTCGTGGTAGACTGGGAATTTCCCCAGTCTCTGTCATTCCTCACGTAATAAGGAGGTTGAGAAGGTTCAAGAAAACCATGATCCTAATTGCCCTGGATTGGGCCAGGAGAACGTGGTACCTGGACCTTCTGGACATGTCCATCTGCCCTCCGAGGATCTTCTCTTGCGAGTGAAGGGTCAGGTTCTCTATCCGGATATCAGGACTCAGAGCCTTCACGCTTGGTTTCTGAGAAGCTGAGATACAAGGAGTGGGACCTCCCGGATGACGTAATGGAGGTTTTGCTTTCGGCCGGAAGACCAGCAACCAAATCCTTATACCGCTGCTGTTGGAATAAGCTCTGCAGCTGGTGTAGGGACAAGAATGTTGACACTTTTACATGCAAAACAGCGATGTTGTTATCTTTGCTTTTGCACTCGGTAAATCTGGGGCTCCAGATTGGTATGATGAAAGATTACCTAGCAGCGCTTTCCATCTTCAAGCGCACTACTGAAGAAGTCTCTTTTAAATATGTTTGGTAATACAATTCTTGAAGGGGCTAACTAATGTTTATTCCCCAACTCCCTTTCAGGTACCCTTGTGGGATCTAAATTTGGTCTTAAACTTTCTAATGGGTACACACTTTGAACCCCTTCATTCGTGCCTGTTAAGACTTCTTACCCTCAAAACAGTCTTTTTAGTGGCAATAACATCTGCCCAAAGGGTGAGGGAGGTACAGGCTTTATCTTGCAAGCCTCCTCACGCTGTCTTCCACAAGGACAGAGTGGTATTACAGGTGAAGCCTAACTTCCTCCTCATGGTTGTTTCTGGATTTCATATCAACCAGAAAATAACTTTGCCATCCTTTTACCCTCCTCCACATCCGGGGAAGGAGGAAGAAAGGCTGCACAGACTCAATCTGAGGCGTGCTTTGAGTTTTTACATTAGCAGACTTGCAAAACTGAGACAAATTGACCAATTATTTGTGGGTTACACAGGCCATAAGTTGGGCCTAACCATCACCAATGAAACCATCTCAAGGTGGATTATTTTATCTATTGCAGAATGTTACAAATTGGCCGGTAAAGACCCTCCAGAGCATTTAATGGCTAACTCGACCAGAGGTATTGCAGCTTCGTCAGCTCTTCAAAGCAGTGTTCCAATAAGATATATGTGCATGCAGCTGCCACATGGTCGTCTGCACACACCTTCACAAGATACTATAATCTGGATTCCTACACCAGCCAAGAATCAAAATTTGGAAAAGCAGTATTGCACTCTGTGCATACTTAACGGTTTAAATTTTACTCCCTCTTCAGGATTATATTACTGCTTTGGGAGTGTATCTAAGATAAGGACTACTTTGGAGGACACAATCCATTTGAAGAGCAAGTTACTTACCCATGGTAACGTTCTTTTGACTGGATTTTCCTCCCACTTATTCCTTATCCCCCCTCCCATCCTTCCCCACAGTAAAACTTCCCTTGTGGTTACAGTCTGCGCTCCCTCAAGGGTAGTAACTGTCTACCTCTGGACAGTGCTTTGCTCTTCAAAACGGAACTGCTCAACGGACGCTGCATGCGCTATTTATACCTGTGATGACGTCGCTGTTGAGACAGAGGACTTTGAAGGACATTGACTCGACAAGCCTCGACACACAGCGCCCTATACGGAAAAAGAAATTCCAATACAGCAAGCTGGATATTAGGAAATATCAAGATAAGGAATACGTGGGAGAAACATCCAGTCGAAAGAACATTACCATGGGTAAGTAACTTGTTCTTCTGAACACTACCAGCCACTACTCATTGTCTGCTCTGTAGAAGTTGTCGCCAGTGTCTTTTGCTGTCAGTGAAATGAGGAGTAAACTAATATGTTGTCTTGCAGAATATGGCTTTTCTGACTCGACAGGAAAGTCTCGGGGAGTCCCTGCAAAGAATGAAAGTCTACAGCATGACAAAGTTCTCTCTTTAAAGGTCAGTATTTGACTGTAGTTCTCATCAATGGTTTGTTGGAGGATACAGAAGTAAGATTCCATGTGGTCAGTGAAGTATCTGTTAATATGCAGCAAGTGTTTTGCCACTCGGCAGGTGTGCACTTTTGGATACTGTTTAGCTATTCGGAGGAAGGAGCAGGACACTGGGAAGACATGGTTTAATTCTTTAAATAAGTCATAAGCAGAAGGCCTAACTTGCCTTATCACTAAAAGGAAATACCCTACCTATTTAGAGAAACTAAAGGTGATCATCCGTTGTCATAGTCCAAAATAAAATATGTCCTACTGTCCGAACTACCTCATGTGGCCCTGCCACTAATCTTAACTAACTTAAATAGACCAAGAAAATGAGTTGTCGTTGCCTGGTCTCTCCTCCAGTTCATTCAATATCTTCTTGAGTTATACGTCCTCTTGGTAGAACAAATAGTCTCTGCGATCAACTCTTTTAGTTCCTCGAGAACAAACTGCTTTCTCGTGCTTTCTGTAGTCTCCTTTTTAGGCTGTCCTCAAAGATAACCTTTCTTAATACTTAGGTTATTTGTGGTTTCGTCCCAGGCTTTCTCTCCGGAAGTACTTGGTCAGGGATTTCCTCTGCCCCTTTCTAAGCTTGTATTATCACCAGTAACAGTTAATCTTACAATATCTCTGGCTTGATTGGTTGTATCCCAGCCGTATTGATTCAACGTTTCTCTTCTAGGCTTTTCCCCCTCTGTGTTGTACGGAACTCATGGTGGCAACAGTAAAGACAGACACAAGTGATCACAGTTCAAGGGTGTTTATTGAACTTTTATACTGGGTAAGATAAACACCTAATCTAAACCTAAATCTTAGATTGTGAGCAAGCTACGACCATCAAATAATAAGGCAGTCCTAGTGGAGTCCTGCCCAATAAAAAGGGTCCATTCTAAAAATCCTATTGCCAATCCTTACCACTACGTTACAAAAAGAGTGTGGGATAATGTTCACCAGAAAAGAAAGAAGTGTTCACAAAATAAGTCAGGATGGTATGGCTGGATCTCCCTTACCCATGTTTTTAGCACAGGACAAGGCGGGACTCTGAGCACAGCACACTCCTGGACCTCTCCAGCACGAGGCTCACAATTCCAGTTCAACAATACCAGAACCTTCAGGGGCCAAGTCTCTTCTCTGCAAGGTCTCGTGCCTTAGAAGGCCTGATGGATCAAAACAACAAACAAACAAAAGTTCCTTCTGTAATCTTCTACCTTGGATGATTATTTTCACCCCTTGGATCTCCCTCCGCCGTCTCGGATCCTTTTTGCAACTTGGGGCTCCCTCTGCCTAGTTCACTATGGCCTTTCAAATGGAGCTTGCAATATTCAAGAGTCTTAATGTCTCTACAAACAACTTCCCTCTGTGGACAATCCAGGGCCGGGGGTTCACTCTTGTCTACACAATGTTCACGGGTGTATTACTCTTCATCCCAACTGGCAGGCATCCCTCAACCGGGTTCACGTTTGCCAAATATACAGTTCACTTTACTTTCTCACGATGCAGGATTCACTTCCCTTAGCTTTCTCTTGGCAATGGGTCAGAGACTTTAGAGTGTGTAAGGGATTTGACGTGACCCTTGTAGGACCACTCCGACACCTCATGCCGCCCTTTCCTAGGGCCTTCTGGTACTTGCAGTTTCAATGCAAAAGGGGCCAGCGAGAGTCCTTCAAATGAGCACACTTGCGGCGCCGGACCACTCTGCAGCTGTCCCTTCTCTGGGCTTACCACAAAAGTTCAAACAGACACAAGTTCTTTGCTCTCAAGTTCTTGCGTTCATCCAATGTTGCCACTTGCAACCTTGGGCTCAACACAGTTTGGTTTGCTGTCAGCTTCCTCCGACTCACTGATTTGGTTGGGTCCACTGGCTTGGCTTGCTTCTGGAGTCAAGGACGGTACCACGGTAGCCAGCATGCCTCCCCGCCTGTGTTATGAATGCGGGAGGCCCCTGTGTACCGTTGATATCTGTTACTCCAAACGTCAGCTGTACTTCCCGGTCTTATAATTCCCTTTTCGGTGGCTTTGTGGGTCTGAGTTGAAAAGGGCAAGGCAGTTCCCCCTTTGTCATGCCTCCTGGTCTCGCCACCTTTCTCCTCTGTTTGAACTGCCGGTTCGGTGTAGCCGTTTCCTCGTGCGACTTTGCCTGACCCTTGTGTTGGGACATGTCGGGTAAACGGCTCTGGTGTTAGTCCATTGTCTGTTATGGTGTAAAAGTGTTTGTGCCGGGAAAGAGAGGGAGTGGGGGGGGTAGAGTTTCAAAATATTCTACAGGGTAGGATGGGGAAAAGGTGTTACAAGGAAGGGGGTGCCACGTCTCAACCTTCAGTGTCCCACCTCCACTCCCTGAAGACCCCTCATCCAGGTGGTAATCCCCCACTGGTCCACCCCCAGGAACTGGATCCAATAGCGATGGCCGTGTCCTAGCCACCTGGATGACAGATATCCAGGGACCAGCGTGTGAGACCCCTTCTGATGTCTGTGTTCAAGATCTCTTTGCTTATTGGTTACACCATGCTTGTATGGAATCAGCCCTTCTCATCTAGGCATTTTAGTTATTATTTGGTTTTGTTGTGCATTAGATAGCTTGTTCTTTTTACTGCGACAAAGTGACCGCTTCATGGAATAACTCTTTCCTCTCTTGGTCACTCGTTATTTGTCTCAGACTCCCATCATGTAACCTTAGCCCTGCTGTTTCATTTGTGTGACTGAGACACATTTTCTGTTAGTGATGTCGATATCCTGCGATCCTCCAGCTTCTTCCAGTCCCCCAGGTACCTCTTACTTGGTAGGGGCTGGTGGTTGGGCTCTTCTCTCGCTCAGAACTGTTCTCGCTTTCTCTCTGCTTCTCACCTTCATGTTCTCAGGTCGACTTTGTACTCCTGCTTTGAACTGGCGCTGCTCGCTGGAAGCTTGCCGCGCTTCCTTCAGGGGTCGCATCAGCATTGTTCTTGGGGCTTCCCGCCCACCACTTCCAACTCCTTGTCACGCCACCACCAAACTACTTGCTCCTTTCTCGGTCAACCCGAGACTCTTCCTGCATCTGCACATGGCAGTTCTCTGGCGTCTCATCCTCACGTTTTCTATCTCACCACAAGCTGTGGGCACCGCCACTAGCTTGAGCTATGCCTCCTACTGGCGGAATTATGTCAGGGGGCTTCTCCTGCGCATCAGGTTCCTCTCTCCTCTTCCTCCTCGGCACAATTAAATATGCTTCTCACATTGAAGAGACATCCTCCTTTTCTTGTGCCATTGGGTTTACTCTTTCATTGCCTTTAGCCAAAGACAATGATGCGAGATCCAGTCAGATAGCACAGTAAGCTAAGCGCTCAACCCTGATGTCTGTGCGCAGCGTGCTGTGGCAGGTTTGAATCCTGGCAGGGTCAACTCAGCCCTTCATCCTTCCGAGGTTCTTAAATTGAGGACCACTCTGTTGGATAATATCTTCTGTTATTTCAGCGCTCTGAGACATATGGGTGTGTAGCGCTATATCATAAATACATTGTTTATTTATTATTATAGGGTTTATCAGTTAGTCCCATGTATGCCATTAAATATGTTGATGTAGGGAATTCCTCACAGGAATGGGAGTCCTTGTCCCCAAAGGGGGAAGTCTCTCCTGGTGAGGTCCCACTTATCTCAACTCCTACCAAGGGTTTTGCAGAGCAGTCTCACCTCCCTAGCCTTACAGGGTGGGGGAGAAGGGTCCCCTTTGGGCACTGAAAGTTGTAATTTGAAGAATCTGTACCTACATCGTATGGGATGATGCAAACATTGGTTGTCAAAGTAACAAAAAAAATGGTTTTGCAGAATATGAGAAACAGGACTTGGTCAGAGTTGGCTAAAGAGCAGTTGATGTGCATGAGATTCAGGGTCTGTGAAGTGCAGCACAGGTTTAGTTCTCTTCACTATGAGGCATACAGGAGCAGGATACACAGAAGTGGGATACATCTGGCAGAATGCTTTCCTATTTAACTGAGAGGGAAGAGCCCAGACAGGAGATCATCTCGGAAATTGATAAAGCTTGGGAACTGGTGCATACGCAGTAACAGATACATTATCCAATTAAATTATTCTATGCATAGCTCCACAGACAATCTACCTTACACAATGTATAGCAGATAATAGAATGTTTTCAGTAAGCTTATCTTAAACAGCTGTCTGAGGCATATAAGATGAAGCTTGGCTAACCATTGTCAATTCAGTACAACAGACTAACCTTGGTGCAGTCACAATCCAGTGTACTGATGACTTTCCAGGCATGTTTTAAGCCACTTTCCCAGCGTCCCTCGCACCTGAATTGCTCAAAGTCCATGAGGCGCCTTGGAAAGTGCCTCTGTGCTTCACGCACAAAGTAATACAAATGTATTGTTAATAAAGTGGAAGAGTCTGCCCCACTGTGGCTTGTATACATCATATCTTTAGTTTAGATTATACAATTTTTAGTAAATTGATTGCTAACAAAATAGAGCGGTTAATTGTGAAATTGATGCACTCTAACCAGTCAGTTTAGTACAGGCAGAAACACCACATTCGTTTCCTGGAAGGCTGTTTCATGTAGTTGGAGGCTCTGCACAGGCAGTCACCTCAGTAGATGCTGAAAAGGCTTGAGTCGTGGGGCAGTAGTCCTGGGGAACATGAATTCCATTCCTCCAATTTGGACATGGAGAAAACTACAAGCCCACCACAGGAAAGCACAATGGAAGAACAATCTCAAAAGCCTGGTGAGAGATAGAGGGGCAATCACAGGGATGCCCTCTGTCTCAGTTTCACTTTGAAATTGTCGTTCAGTTCAGTGGCAGTAGATGAATGCAATCAAAATATATGGTAGGTGATGCACCTGTATTCTGATGGTCTGTTGCTTTATTTATGTAATCCAGTGGCTTGCCTCCTTCTCCTACAAGTAATTGACTGACACAAAATGCAGGTTTTATACCTTTTATTGGTCTAACTGGAAATATTATGCAGAGATGGAACACCATACATTCGATTTTGAATTCCCATAGGCTTCTTCATCAGATGGTGCAGAGTGAAATGATCAGAAAAACACCCATTGGTCAGTTTATTATTTTTTGTATTGATAATCATTTTCAGTTTAAAATCCATTGGGTGAAAGAATCATATGCAGGGCTAAGAAACCCGAGCAAAGGAGAACTAGGAGAGCAGTGGTGTGACCATTGGGAGGTGGACTGTTCAGTCCAATTACCACAGCAAAACCGTTTCTGCACGGGCCACACCGGCCCACGAAGAAGAACCAAGAAGTTTCGGAGTGAATTCATGAACGGTTCAGACTCCAAGTGTCGTCCCGATCCTGGAGAAAGACCCGGTGACGAGAGGTGGGAGAGCCAGCAGGTGATACGGGGACCACAGACACACAGAGCATACTCGTCCCCGTGAAAGAACAAGTGTTCATAAGAGCGAGAACCGCTTCAACAATCGACGTATTTGTCCCAGTGAGAGGTCAAGTGCCTATAAAAGGGAGAATAACTCTGGTTACTCGTCCCAGTGAAGGGTCTAATACCCATCAGAAGGAAAATCACAATCAAACCTGCCTCGCTCAGTACAACAGGACAGGAACTGAACAGGAGAGCAAATCTAGTTGCTTGGACTGCTGTATGTGATCTAAGGAGAAGGGCAGTTTGTCAGAACAAGATGAATGTGATAGACATATTAATTATGCAGAAACACAGCAAAGAGACAACGTCTAATTCATGAAAAAAGAGGGACACCAGAAAAGTGGACATGTCCTCTAGACAAACTGTACAAATGAATACAATAAATAGCCAAGAACTATTTAAGAATCAGCTAGTAGGGCTGAGGAAAGCCTATCCAGGAGAAGTGTCATTCTCCTGGACTTTTTGTTTCTCTTCGTGGTAGGGTCCGGATAGATTAGCTTTGAGACGGGAGGACATACTGTTTACTTTTTGGGCTCAAAGCTGACGACCAACACCCTAGTTAGTTTTGTTAGATAGGGCAACCCATAGAAAGTAGTTTATCTCCTTCTGACCTACCACAACCTCTTTTTCTCACCACTAGTGGGATTGCAACACCTCTGTGAGTACCAGAGTGGTTGTTCTCTCCATTGCCTCCTGGGGTTGATGAAGTGGAAAAAGGGCGAAAATAAATTCGCCAAACTTACTCACTAAATGTACATACTAGCTAAAAAGATGATTGGCTTATTCAGGAAATCAAGTAGGGGCCCCATATGAGTCCTGAGTCAAGGACCTTATACATGGTCCAAGGCCAAACCTTCCACTCCTTGAACATATGCTCTCGGCCTCTCCACAGAAGGGGTCAGCAGTGTGAGCTGGGGTATCCTACGCAGTGCTTGAAGAAGATACGACAGAATGCAATGCAGGGTCTTGTTTTTAGAATTAATATGTTAAATCTTCCCATATACTCTTTGATGGATGTTGGTATTAAGTGAGCCTCTCTGAAGATAAAGTATTTAGGTACAGGAATGATGGTGTTGGCAATGTGAGAAAGGCAGTACTCTGAGGAGTACTCTGTAGACCTGACAATCTGGCCTGCTATGGCACTTAGGCCAATGCAGGGAGCTACCTGGAGGAATTAATAGGTGGTATCCCCATAACAGTCATATGAATGTTCAGGTGAGGGCAATCATGCCTCCCTCTACCCTTTTCCCAGCCTCACTTCATTCTACATTAATTAAAACAATACATCCTGCTCCGGACTGCCTTATGAGGGACACAGCATTGGCGGTGTGGAAGGCACGAGGGAACCCAAAGTTTATGAAAGTATGGGAGTCATTCACTCTCTGGGGCCCCTTTCCCAGAAGGACTGTGTGCCTGCTTTGTAAACAGACCCACAGCCTGCCACTTGCCACAGGGACTGTCCAGTGTATCACTGCTAAAGGACCTGGGGTCCTTGGGAGAACATGGTGGACTTCTGCCTGTTAGGGAGAATTCTCTCTTTAGGCTGAATTTCCTAACCTAGTGAGTCCCCCAGCAGCTTTGCTGGATTTCTGGAGTTTGTTTTTTTTCCTGCCAAGAGTGAGACTATTTTTCTCCCACTCTTGGACATGATTTATGGTGTTCCTTTGACTGTTTGTGTTTTATGGGCTATGGGGTCCTTTACTCCATAGGGCTCATGTGTTTTTACTATGTGTGTTACACAGCACCCTCCGTGCAGTGACACAGGGGTGTCATAATGACACTCCACCATAGACTTCATACCCTGGGACTGACTACTGTCTCCCAGGGCATGTAAAGTCACCATTGGCTTTACTAGTCCCAAATTATTAACAGAAACCGGTACAAACCATCATATTGTGGACGTACTGGTCGGGGCAATTTGATTGGACATTTGACGAATAACATTAGTTTTAGTTGGTTAGGCTGGCAATTACCGCCATAGCGTTAGGGCTAGATGGGCGTTTTTCTGATTTAAATAAACACCCTTAAGCATCGCACATCTTAGTCTGACTCCTTCTTTTGCTTCGTCACAGGGCCTTCAAGGAATGGGAACCATTATATCTTGGTGATTGTTTACTTCATCACCCAATACCCAGAGCTCTTTCTATTTCCACTGCAGGCTCATGCTTTACACTCACCTCAACTCGTCGGAAGCAGCCGGCTCTCTGGTGCGGCTTGACTGGATGCTGAGAGCCTATGGGATCATTTCCTCTAGCGCGGCATCTGCTGCTGCTGGCGTGTGATGGGGGATTGCTGAACTCAGACTACCTGCCCAGTCTTGCCTGTCGGTGCCAGCATTTTGCATCTACTTTCTACCGGGCTGTGTGCGCCAACCATCTTGGTCCTGTGGGAGCCATGTGAGTTGTTGTGCGGCGAGGTGGGCTGTTTGAGTTCTGCTTATCTGCTTAGCTGTACCCATTATTAAGGTAGTGATCCCTGCATTATATTTTACACTAATTTGGTGGCAGGTGTGTATCAATCTTTGTGTTTCTCTGAGGGCTTTGGGACAGAGGAGGCTCCTATTTGGATAGTAGGCTTATATTGAGAATTGTGCTTTTTTTTCTTTTTTTCATTATGCCCGTTCCCAAAGCAACCAGAGCACACGTCTCTAAACTACTAGGAGATCATATCTACCGAAGTAATGCTGCTGATGCTGTTAACCTGGGATGTGTGGGTCAAACAGTAGTGGAAACCAGCCTGCTGCTTAGGCGTGCAGAGTTGAATAATAGTCAGTTGGCAGCAGTGCCAGCGACGAGCTCCAGGAGAAGGCAGTGGCTTAATGAAGAAGAGGGAGAACAGTCTGAACAAAGAGAATAGATCTTTTATGGCCATGTCAACGCCTAGGGTCAAACAGGACAAGGGAGAAAGTATTTCTCAGAAAGATGATTTGAGCTTGGCGAATGGAATATTGGTAGAAATGCAAGGGGGTTCTTAGCTTTGTCTAATGCCTTACATTCCCCAACGAAGAGTATGGAAAATGTCATTGCACAAGTTCATGCGCAAATTCCTCCGATGAATATCATGTTTGCTAATGGAAATAGTCATATGGTAAGTTGCCAATATATCTCTTGATAAGATTGCAATACAGGTTTTAGGGTAGATAAGCAGTGTCAAACAGATCTTAACATAACCCAGTTACACCCTCCCATGATGGATGTAGCTTGCCAAACCAACCTGGTCACCCTGCCGGCCCTATTAAGGCAGGCAGTGCTGCCAGTGTTTTTCAGACTTTTGCTGTGGAGGACGTCCCGAAATAAATATCACCAGTGACTTGCGATTTGAAAGCGACAGGAAAATGGATTGTGGATATTCCGAGTCTTCTCAAGAATTCCACGGCTAGCACTACAGGAAGGGACATCTACATGTGGAAGTCGAGTTTGGGGGGGGATTCAGGACGATAATTTGAGAGGAAACTTTATATTAACTAATTTAGGAAAGCCTGAATGATGGGAATCATGAGAGGCCCTGAGAAATAAGGTCCTAATTTGGCTACAAGCAAGACTAGTGCCTGGCCGTATTGGAGTGCAGGACCTTAGTTTTTTGTGAAGGACTCAAATTAAGGGCTGGTCCATGGAGAATGACTGACTGTATTATCGTAGGTTGTGGTCGGAGCAACTTGCCTTTTTCTGAGCCGTTCTAAGTCCTGGAGTACTTCGAATGTTTTAGACAAGCTGCATGTACCTTTAGATAGTATGTAGTTCCTGCATCCTGTTTTTATTCTGTTTTGATTTGGGGTTTTTATTGGTTTGTTTTTTAATTTAGGCTCATGACATATAATGATTTCTGTTTTGCATGCCATATTGCCATGCCTTTTGTATTTGTTTTTTTGTTTGTTTACCTTTTATGTTTGCGCCTTTATGCCTCTGGGCCAGTGTCTTGGCGGGTTATAAATAAATTAAATGAAATTTAGAGCCAGTGCCACTCCAAACATCCTGAAGTATTGGATACCTTACTGCACCCCAGTGAACTTCACAAAAGAGATCCTGATCAATCAGTGTTCTTGTTACATCTATGAGCTCATGGTTGGGATTAGGAGTCTTTTGAAAATCAAGACCATGGCGGCTTCCATGTATTTCCCGTAGATAGATTGGTAGAATGGTTTATTGCTAAATGTAAACCATCTCCTGATTGAGTTTCAGATGTATTGCTCCCCCTTAGCCATGAGGAAAACACATTGCGCAGCTACTGGGTTTGCACCATTTGAGTTGGTTTGCAAATTAAATCCTATTATGATACGCAATCTTCTACATGTAAGTTGAGCGGTGTAGAGGAATAATGCCTTGGACCCATCTTGGTTTGTCCAGAGGACCCAGGGTTATTGACCAAATCATCTATGAGAAACTGAGCTATGGCCATCTAAGATGGGAGATGGAGTTTGATCCTTCTCTCTACCACTGAAAATACATTTCTGGACAGAAGGCATTGTCTACTGAGCAGTATTTGAGAAGATAACTATTTATTACAACATTCCAGCAAACAATGAATATTTATTCCATAACAGTTGGTTTAAAGCATGGAAGAACAACGCTAACCACACACCAATAAGCCAAAGCCAGGGTTCTACAGATAAAACCTAACCCTGAAACTGAGAGGAAGAAACCAATGTCTCCATACTTATAGCAAGATAGTTGAGTAATGGAAAGGACAAGCCCCACCTCCCTCCCACAAGAGCAAAGCTTGACCCGCTTTTCCACGTCACCCTTGTGAGCACCGTGCTGCAAAAAGGTAAGAAGGAGCTTAAAGTTAAGGAAGGCATGAGAGTCATCCCAGCACTCTGGATAGGATTTTGAAGTGGGACTATTTTACTTCCTATTTTTTCATATTGGGAGTAAAATGAATTATTAGGGAGTCAAAAAGTAAGTCCCATTCCCAATGAAAGTGTTTTAGAAGTAAGTAAAAATATGCTTTAAATGTGATATAGAGATGTTTTCGTGATATTTCTTTGTGCCTAGTTATTAATGTACATTAAAAGGTACATGTTTACCCCTACAGATCAGGCAGTTCCTTCCTGTGAATCTACTACTGGTCCAGAAATATCAATGGGACCGTGGCTGAAAGAATGGGACAGGCTCCTATGTGTCCGCTTCCTAGTTTCTGTTGGTAGTATTTTTACTGTCTATTTTTAGGGACTAAAAGGGGATGATACATCCCCTATCTTTTAAAGTTGCCTTCTCCACTGTGGGCATCCTTCATGGAAGGATATTGTTCTTGCTTCACATCAGACCTTACTTACACTCCGCAACCTGATCCAGAGCATGATACTCTCCACTGGAAACAGGCCCACAACTCAACACAGGGACCCTAATGTTGTTCACCACCATAGTGTTTGGAGGAACGTCATACATCCCACACTTGAGAGGAAATACAAACTAAGAAAACCCATGAAGCAAGAGTCAGAACACACATCAAAGGCCAAAGGTCTAGGCCGCAAGCAGATTACCATGTCATTTCCACCATACCCCTCGACGAGAGAGAAAATGGAGAACAGAAACACACACATGCATTATAGGTGGAGGTGTGCCGAAAGACGGCAAACACAATGAACCAACAGATAGGTGCCAAGAGTCAATGTGGCATGCAGTAGGCTCAAGAGGCAAGAAGCGCGATAGGAGCTAGAGTAAACATTTATTAGATAAAGCAAGTTGTAATAGACTTAGGCTATGAACATGACACATCAGTAGTAGGGATAGTTCTCTTTGTTGCATGAGTGATGGCAGCCAGCAAAATGCATATGCAAAGATAGATGGGGGTTTCTAAGCGTGGACCCGGGATTCGAACCTGTAGAAAGAAAATTAAAAGAAACCAGAGTGACAGATTCCAAATTATTTAGATTACGCTCTATGGATCTTCTTTTTTTATTTTCAAGCATCAAATCTTATTTTTCAGGTATGTACAGCGTACAAATTATTTGAGCAAACACTTAACATTTTGATTTAATAAGATTTTTAATTCTCTCGTTTTTTTAATGTAAAGTATTTGATCAAAAACACACTTGATCACATTGTTATTAACAGTATCCAAGCCTCTTGAACCTCAAAGTGGGTTTCTAGGAGTATCTGGTTTAAGTAACCATATTGCCAAAATTGAGGCGAAATCTTGTTATTATGACCGTATATCTTTCTTCGATCAATTGGAGCTATGACCCAGATATGTTCAATACTCCCATCAAGGCCAGTTTTAGGACGCACCTCAGAGTGATCTTATTAAGCTGCGTTCTCCTGGTCTGGTCTATTTTATTCCATCTCTACGGTTGGATATTTTGCCAGTCTTGGGCTACACTGGTGCCTGGGCAGGAATGCCTAGAGAGATGAGACTCTGTAGAATTTGCGTGTAAGTTGTAGAGACTGCACGACATATCCTAATGCATTGTCCTAGACTTCGCTGTTTGTACGATAAAGAATATGCCAAGTTCAGGAATGTTGAACATGACCATTTCTGGAGCCTGTTATATGGGGCAGAATCGCTTGTTGTAACATCATGGGCGCTCCATATTTGGAACATTGTGAAAACTAGATTATTGTGATGAGTGTGTTAAATCATGCTGTTTTTAATGAGATTTACATTTTTATATTTATTATTGAACTGTCATGAATGAACGAAGTTAAGATGTCATCTTTTTGCTTCTTTATCTTGAATTTTTATATCTGAAAGGTTATGTTGACTTAATGCACTTAATAAAAATAAAAATGAACCGTATCAAACAAAAAAGTGGTCACCCATGAAGGGGACATTATATAAGAAGAGACACAGGACAAATGAAATCCAAGATCAACAGGGTAAAAACTAACTACAGTGTTTCTTAAAAAAAAAAAAACACACAACTTAATTGTGAAGTAGTCCACGCAGACTCACAACACTGCTTTCAGCAGAATTAAGTGTTCCGCCTTCTTCAGGTCAAAGAACCGTGATGGAGATGAAAAGGGTTGAAAAGAGAGAAAAAGAAAGATTTGTTATACACTAAGCTGTAACCTGATAGAGAAAATCCCAATATAAAGCTAACGCGGGCGCAGAGTATCTCACCAGTTTCCAAACACATAAACACACGTTAGCGTAGATTATAACAACTGAGAAACACATCAGGTAGTTAGGAGTATGTGGTAGCAACACTAAGTAATAGAGAATATAACACATGATAAAGATGTATACAAATAAACGTGCACCCATTAACACTCTATAAGTACCTAATAATAATTAGGCATTTATATAGCGCTACGAACCCTCAGGTATCTGAGCGCTGCTTATTATTATCCACGGTGTGTGGTGCTCATTTATCGACCTCGGAAGGATGAAAGGCTGAGTTTGGCCCTGCTGGGATTCGAACCTGCGTTAACGGGCACTGCACGGTTGTCAAAGCGAGCGCTCTACTCGCTGTGCCAGTATGCCTCAGGACTGAAGGCAATGCATAAGCCATTCGAATAACGGCCCTTGGAGCATTAGAAATGGTCTCACACAGCAAAAGGCAGTCAGTTCAAGACATTGGAAAAGAATGCATTGCCAAGGTCGGCAGCCTTTTCAGCACAGTGTAAAGTTGTGCAGCAATTGGATTGAAGTATGAGGTGAAGCCCTTTCGCAGACAAAGTACAAGGAAACATGGAATAATCAGATGTTGCTAAAGGCAGCAGGGTACACGAGGGGAAGGGGCAGAATGATGTGTAGTGATTGGCTGTGAAGAAGAAAGCTAAATCCAGTCCCACAAATCCAGCAAGTGAAACATATAACCAATAGAAGTTCTGCCCATGTTTTTAACACTAACAAATACCTGGTCATAGCCCTGGTGAGGACAAGACTACGTGCAGAGACATGCACAGGGCAAAGTCATTCAGACAGAAGAGACACATCTCCCTGTTGGAAAATATCTGCACAAGACTGGAGACGCATATAGTGGGAAGTCGGCTTCCAGCCCAGGTAGAACCCAATATACAAAGGTTCAAAGGCCCTAGCTAAACATCAACGATGCACATAAATGTGCATCAATTAGGACCCCTCAATTAATTACAGGACTGATTTAAGTTGTCATATCACACATTCACATAAAAGTAAAACGCACATAGTCTCGACAAGTGTTCGGTCCAGAGCAAAGCACCTCAGAGCACACCACATGAGGTCATGCATATGAACCACGAGAAAGGAAAGAGCCGAGTTGCATGCTTCCATTCAGAAGTTGCAGTAATATGCTGGCGGTTGACGCAGTTTGAAGGGTAAGAACAGTAAGATGGTGCCAATGTTTAATTCCCATCACAATAGGATGTGAAAAATACAATTGTTGCCACACTGTTCGCATCTCACAATTTCATTGTTCAACAATGATCGAAGTGGCCCACCCCAGGATGGCCAAAGGCGCTCCACCAATTAAACGCCACGGAGTCAAAGCAACAATATTTAACATGGACTGTCCAGTAGTAAGCCTGAGAAAGCGGATATCACCACTGTGCAGTCATTATTATGAGGTAAATAATAGAATGGTCACGAGGGATAGGATAGGCCAATAGAGCACGGCATTGCATATATTCACCTATAGAGCAACCATGATCGTCCAATCAGCGAATTACATTGTCAAAGCATTCTGAAACGGGGGGCGCTGTGGAGCAGCCTGCAATATGGCTGCCTACCCATTGAGCTCAGTGCCCAGACAACGGTAATCGAATCGCATCAGCCGCTGGAAGCACCATTCTGCATAATGAACCGTAGCCATGGGTAGCGGCGGTCCAAGGCTACATTTACGTCCAATTTGGGCGAAAATCAGACATCCAAAGGTCTTGTTTCGGAGGCTTGCTGGCTGGCCTGGGCGTGCTGCGGAGGGGCCTGCCCTGGACCCTGCTGCAGGTGGACGCTGCGTGCCTTCCGGAGCGCGGCCCTTTGGCGTGGCTGGCCGCCCGCCGCCTAGGACACAGATTGCTGCAGCACCTGCATTAGATTGTCTCCTCCCCTCCCCCGCCTGTGTGCCTGCTGTGGGGCCGCCGGGGCTGGTCCCCCTGCTGCGGCGTGCTGTGCCCACGGCTGTAGCCGGAGCTAATCGTAGTGGGCTGGGCCTCCCTCCTGGCTTGGGGGCCTCCCGCCTGTGCTTCGCCTGCCACGTGCGGCCCGGTCCTGATGCTGGGGGCACCAGGCTGGGCGGTGCGCGACCCCGCCTGATCCCGTGCTGCGGGAGGATTCGGAGTTGGCCTCCTGGGGCGGGCTCCTCTTCACGGACCATCCGGACCTGATAACACTGCAGGTGAGGAGCCAGGGGCTGCCTGACCGGGGCTGCGTGCCCCCTGCTGACTGCCTGTGCTGGCCTGCTCCCCCCCAGGGGGCAAAACAATACCACCGGGGGGCCTGCGCCACTGCTGGCTGCTGCGTGATCCGCCGCTGGGGCCTGCCGCGTCACCTACCTGGACAGCGCGGTTTGCCCCCAGTGAGGGCTGCACACATTCGCTGCACAGGCAGCCCCAAACGCACTCTCTGAGCTGGTGACCGCGGCAGCCCACTTCCCCCGACTTCCTGCTCTGCACTGCGGCCGCCAAGCAAGCAACAACCATAGACTTGATGGGGAGATCCACCCCTGCCTGAGGGTCCACACTGCCCTTATCTGCGGGTGTACATCATCAGACACCTACGTTGTGACACCAGTTGCCCGTATCGGGTTCTACCCCGCGCTTCATATCCTGACCTTCATACCTGCACTGCGCGGGTCGGCTGGGCGGGCCGGCGCTGCCCTGCCTCGCTTGCCCCCCTCTGCTGCCTCCTCTTGCCTGAAGCTGGCTCTCCCTTCCCTCTGAGTACTTCCTACTTGCCCTATACTGACCCAGAGGGCTTGAGTGGTGTTTCTGGACCCTGGGTTAGGTGACCCTGGCAGGACCTCCCCCTGGTACCCATTGCGGGATATCCACTAACGGGTACATTGGCCCCCTTTCACACCTTAACCAGTGCCTGCTCCTACCGACTCCTCACATCACCGATTGAGGGTCCTGGAGGACCTGCTCCCTGGGCCACATCAGCGGCACCTGCCTACGTCTGCACTTATCATTCACCCTCAGAATTTCAAATAGGTCCCGTCGAACCACCAAGGCTGGGGCTATAGATAAGTTTGCCAAACCAGCACCCAGGGCGGAGCAGGGGGCCACCTCCTCGAACCATGCAGACATGGAGGCGCCATCAGACCTCCCCCCCCCAACCCGACCTCACAGCAATGATGGAGTCCATGGCAAAGAACTTTGCCTCATTTCATGAGAAATTAGGTGATATAAATGCAAACGTTGCCTCTCTCAGGACGAAGCTGGACCAGCATGGCACTAGAACAGGGGTGCACAACTGATTTTGACAGAGGGCCGAAAGTACCTTACATGAGGGCTATAGTGGGCCGAAAAGTAAAAGTGGGCGGGGCGGTAGGCGGGACATGTCAGGAGGCTTTTTCAACCCCCAATTTGTATTAAACACATGGAAAAAGATATGTTTTTGAGGGGTAACGATTTTTATTGCATTTCAAACTTACATTTTGTACTACAAATTTTCCATTGCTATCATTTATTTCGATTTAGTTATTGTATATC
Source organism: Ambystoma mexicanum (assembly GCF_040938575.1). Lineage (NCBI taxonomy): Eukaryota > Metazoa > Chordata > Amphibia > Caudata > Ambystomatidae > Ambystoma > Ambystoma mexicanum. The sequence continues at coordinate 1,173,532,099 of NC_090921.1, read as the reverse complement.
GTCTGTTTAATTAAATTATATATATTTTATTGACCCTTGATTGGACATTCCGTTATTTTGGACTGCTATTGTTTGCTGTTTGGGTTACCCAAGAGGAGTATGGCCTTCGTTGAGTCAGGTTTCCTCAAAAAAGCAAAGGATGTACATCTCCTAACTGTACCTGTTTTAGCTTTATTATTGAGTTCACTCTTGGAGTGCAACACTATGCCCCATGGCTCCCATCCCCAACCAAACACTATGCCCCCTGTCCCTCACCCCCCAAGCAAACACTATGCCCCCTGTCCCTCACCCCCAACCAAACACTATGCCCCATGGCCCCCTTACCCCCAACCAAACACTATGCCCCATGGCCCCCTCACCCCCAACCAAACACTATGCCCCATGGCCCCCTTCACCCCCAACCAAACACTATGCCCCATGGCCCCCTCACCCCCAACCAAACACTATGCCCCCTGTCCCTCACCGGCAACCAAACACTATGCCCCACGGCCCCCTCACCCCCAACCAAACACTATGCCCCATGGCCCCCTCACCCACCTAACCCCCAACCAAACACTATGCCCCATGGCTCCCACCTCCAACCAAACACTATGCCCCCTGTCCCTCATCCCCCAACCAAACACTATGTCCCCTGTCTCTCACCGCCAACCAAACACTATGCCCCATGGCCCCCACCCCCAACCAAACACTATGCCCCCTTTCCCTCACCGCCAACCAAACACTATGCCCCATGGCTCCCAACCCCAAACAAACACTATGCCCCATGGCCCCCTCACCCCCAACCAAACACTATGCCCCATGGCTCCCTCCCCACCCAAACACTATGCCCCGTGGCCCCCTCACCCCCAACCAAACACTATGCCCCGTGGCCCCCTCACCCCCAACCAAACCCTATGCCCCATGGCCCCCACCCCCAACCAAACACTATGCACCCTGTCCCTCACCCCCAAGCAAACACTATGCCCCCTGTCCCTCACCCCCAACCAAACACTATGCCCCATGGCCCCCTCACCCCCAACCAAACACTATGCCCCATGGCCCCCACCCCCAACCAAACACTATGCCCCATGGCCCCCACCTCCAACCAAACACTATGCCCCCTGTCCCTCACCCCCCAAGCAAACACTATGCCCCCTATCCCTCACCCCCAAGCAAACACTATGCCCCCTGTCCCTCACCCCCAACCAAACCCTATGCCCCATGGCCCCCACCCCCAACCAAACACTATGCCCCCTGTCCCTCACCCCCAAGCAAACACTATGCCCCCTGTCCCTCACCCCCAACCAAACACTATGCCCCATGGCCCCCTTCACCCCCAACCAAACACTATGCCCCATGGCCCCCTCACCCCCAACCAAACACTATGCCCCCTGTCCCTCACCGGCAACCAAACACTATGCCCCACGGCCCCCTCACCCCCAACCAAACACTATGCCCCATGGCCCCCTCACCCACCTAACCCCCAACCAAACACTATGCCCCATGGCTCCCACCTCCAACCAAACACTATGCCCCCTGCCCCTCATCCCCCAACCAAACACTATGTCCCCTGTCTCTCACCGCCAACCAAACACTATGCCCCATGGCCCCCACCCCCAACCAAACACTATGCCCCCTTTCCCTCACCGCCAACCAAACACTATGCCCCATGGCTCCCAACCCCAAACAAACACTATGCCCCATGGCCCCCTCACCCCCAACCAAACACTATGCCCCATGGCTCCCTCCCCACCCAAACACTATGCCCCGTGGCCCCCTCACCCCCAACCAAACACTATGCCCCGTGGCCCCCTCACCCCCAACCAAACCCTATGCCCCATGGCCCCCACCCCCAACCAAACACTATGCCCCCTGTCCCTCACCCCCAAGCAAACACTATGCCCCCTGTCCCTCACCCCCAACCAAACACTATGCCCCATGGCCCCCTCACCCCCAACCAAACACTATGCCCCATGGCCCCCACCCCCAACCAAACACTATGCCCCATGGCCCCCACCTCCAACCAAACACTATGCCCCCTGTCCCTCACCCCCCAAGCAAACACTATGCCCCCTGTCCCTCACCCCCCAAGCAAACACTATGCCCCCTGTCCCTCACCCCCAACCAAACACTATGCCCCATGGCCCCCTCACCCCAACCAAACACTATGCCCCATGGCCCCCTCACCCCCAACCAAACACTATGCCCCATGGCCCCCTCACCCCCCTAACCCCCAACCAAACACTATGCCCCATGGCTCCCACCTCCAACCAAACACTATGCCCCCTGTCCCTCACCCCCCAAGCAAACACTATGCCCCCTGTCGCTCACCGCCAACCAAACACTATGCCCCATGGCCCCCTCACCCCCAACCAAACACTATGCCCCATGGCCCCCACCCACAACCAAACACTATGCCCCATGGCCCCCACCCCCAACCAAACACTATGCCCCCTGTCCCTCACCCCCAAGCAAACACTATGCCCCCTGTCCCTCATCCCCCAAGCAAACACTATGCCCACTGTCCCTCACCCCCAACCAAACACTATGCCCCATGGCCCCCTCACCCCCAACCAAACACTATGCCCCATGGCCCCCACCCCCAAGCAAACACTATGCCCCATGGCCCCCACCCCCAAGCAAACACTATGCCCCATGGCCCCCACCCCCAACCAAACACTATGCCCCCTGTCCCTCACCCCCAACCAAACACTATGCCCCATGGCCCCCTCACCCCCAACCAAACACTATGCCCCATGGCCCCCTCAGCCCCAACCAAACACTATGCCCCAAACACACTCAAGCATGCACCCATACAGACCTGAACCCCCCACCCCCCAAATCAACACACACACAAACATGCACCCATACAGACCCGAACCCCCCACCCCCAACTCAGCACACACACACACTCAAGCATGCACCCATACAGACCTGAACCCCCACCCCCCAAATCAACACACACACAAACATGCACCCATACAGACCCGAACCCCCCACCCCCCAAATCAACACACACACAAACATGCACCCATACAGACCGAACCCCCAACTCAGCACACACACAAACATGCACCCATACAGACCCCAACCCCCCACCCCCAACTCAGCACACAAAAAACATTCAAATCAAAACATTCATACACATCCGACACCCCCCGACCCCCGCATCTCAACATACACACAAAATACATTCAAATACAAACATTCACACCCCCCACATATCAACATACACACAAAATACATTCAAATACAAACATTCATACACATCCGACACACACCCCCACCCCCGCATCTCAACATACACACAAAATACATTCAAATACAAACATTCATACACATCCGACACACACCCCCACCCCCGCATCTCAACATACTCAAAATACATTCAAACACAAACATTCATACACATCCGACACACCCCCTCACCCCTGCATCTCAACATACACTCAAAATACATTCAAACACAAACATTCATACACATCCGACACACCCCCTCACCCCCGCATCTCAACATACACTCAAAATACATTCAAATACAAACATTCATACACATCCGACACACTCCCCAACCCCCGCATCTCAACATACTCAAAATACATTCAAACACAAACATTCATACACATCCGACACACCCCCCCACCCCCGCATCTCAACATACACTCAAAATACATTCAGACACAAACATTCATACACATCCGACACACCCCCTCACCCCCGCATCTCAACATATACACAAAATACATTCAAACACAAACATTCATACACATCCGACACACCCCCTCACCCCCGCATCTCAACATATACACAAAATACATTCAAACACAAACATTCATACACATCCGACACACCCCCCCACCCCCGCATCTCAACATACACTCAAATACATTCAAACACAAACATTCATACAGATCCGACACACCCCCTCACCTCAACATATACACAAAATACATTCAAACACAAACATTCATACACATCCGACACACCCCCCCACCCCCGAATCTCAACATACTCAAAATACATTCAAACACAAACATTCATACACATCCGACACACCCCCCCACCCCCGCATCTCAACATATACACAAAATACATTCAAACACAAACATTCATACACACAAACATAAAGCAAAACAAACCCGACACACAAACACAAACAGACCACTTACCGGAGACGTGCTGGAAGGCAGGTAAGCTGGAAGTCGCTGGAATCGCACTACGGCTGGCATGGTCCAAGGCTGAAATGCCTTCCGGCATCAAGCCTTATGGGCCACGCCAGCCGTAGTGCTGGCCCTCCATTGGTGCAGCACACACGCATTACATGGCTCATAGGAGCGACGTGATGCGTGTGTGTGCTGAGCCAATGAGGGCCAGTGTTTTCACCGGCCCGGAAGACAACAAAGACTTTCCTAATGGAGGGCGGCCGCGGGCCGCCCTCCATTAGGAAAGTCTTTGTGCCTCGCGGGCCGGTCAAAAGGGCATGGCGGGCCGCAACTGGCCCGCGGGCCGTATGTTGTGCACCCATGCACTAGAATAACCGAGGCTGAAACCAGAATTGGGGCTAATGAAGATGGCGTGCTCGCCCTCCAGAACACGGTTACGGAGCTGGTGCGCAATATGAAGAATGTTAAGGCCAAGTGCGATGACCTTGAGTCAAGGTCGCGCAGAAATAAAATCCACATCGTAGGAGTTCCTGAGTCCGCACTCAAGGGTCGAATGGAGCTGGCAGTGGAAACCCTCCTCAAAGACCTCCTTGGCGACCCTCCGCTTTCCCCGTTCTTCACAGTTGAGCTGGCACATCGTTCGCTAGCTCCCTGCTGCAAGCCTGGTGACATCCCCAGGCCAATAATAGCTAAGATTCTCAGCTACAGGGATAGGGACCACATACACGTGAGAGGGGTGAACTGAGGATGTATTTGCAAATCATCAGAATCTCTCCGGACTTCTCCGTTGGGGTTCAGGCAGAGCGCAGACAATTTAATGGTGTGAAAAAAATGCTTGGGGAAAGGAAAATCGAATATGCAATGCTATTCCCGGCAGGCTTGAAATTTACCCACCACAACAAACTGTAATTCACGGTTCCGGACGGAGCAGTGAAATTTATTGAATCACAGATCCCACTGAGGGATCCTGGCGTCGACCCAGTGGACAATGACTGAGGTGGCTTCTACTTCCGACTAAAGGGGGGAACCCCCGGGCACGTCCACACCCACTGGCGTGAGCTCCTCCTTCCTCCTACGCTACATTGTGCCACTCCACCTTCGTCGAATTGGCGACAGTCCCTATTTGCCTTTCCCTCTGGCGGACCTCCTTTTTCTCTTCACTATCGCCGCTGCGTGGATGGGCTGTGCCCCTCGACCTTTGGTTCCCCCTCCTACAGAGTCGTAACAATCAGTCATGCCACTACTAAAGGCATTCTCATCTCTTTTTGTCTGTCACCATCCCACAAAATGCCTCTTTTGTAACACTGCACACAGAAATGCCGCTGATGTATTAGGGGTGCTTGTTGCACCGTACTATCTGCTATATTGCTTACATGCCAGTGCCGACGCCCACTGCAATTGCAATACCCGTTTTGATGGTTTGTCCCTGGTTGTGCCCCCGTTGGGCAGGTGAGCTGGTGTTGCCATGTTGGGTATGGCACTCTGGCTCCTGTGTTCTGGGTGGGAAATACTACACTGCTGGGAGGGGGGTGGTCAAGGTCAGGGACGGTTGAGTGAAAACAGCATGGGAGCGGGGGCAGTGGCTACAAGGCGGTGCGACATCACCGTGGCTGTGCGCTTGGTACGGAATGGTTGCAAATATTACTGCAGGGACGTACCATAACACGGCACCATGGCTGTTAATATTATGACCTGGAACGTCTGGGGGTTAAGTAACTTTACTAAAGGCCGCAGGATAACTGCATATGCCCAGCGGCATGGAATAAACCTACTTCTACTTCAAGAAACACAGGCCTTGGGGCGCCTAGCAACATGCCTGGCTCCCACCTGGGTCCCCAACAGATAATACACAAAATATTCAACCCAGTCCAGGGGAGTGCTCACCTTGGTCCACAAATCAGTCCCCTTCGTACTGCGCACTAGCCATATAGACCAGGAGGGCAGATGCGTAATCCTTCATTGCTTTAGCCAACATGGAATGTCTCCTCGTGAACACATACGCCCCAAACTTTGACGCCCCAGATTTCTTTAATGAGGTGACCACCATACTTATGAGATACGTTGGAGTCCCAATTATATGGGGAGGGTACATGAATTTGATCCTGGACAACGAGCTGGACAGATCTGGCACGGCCGGCAGGGCTACATCGCACGCAGCCAACCATTTACAAATGCACGCGGCCACACTGGGCCTTAGGGATGTGTGGCGGGCTCTCCACCCATGCACTAGAGACTATACTTTTTTACTCCTCAGTACATGATAGCCTGTCGAGAATAGACCTTTTTCTCACATCAATCGGGTTAGTGGGCAAGACCATAGATACACAGATACTACCGCGCACACTTTCAGATCACTCCCCGGTAACACTGCGGATCAAACTGGGACATGACCGGCCTTCCCGCCCTACCTGGCGCTTCAAGTCAGAGGCATTGAGGGATATTAAAGCTGAAATCCTAGCTGACATACACTTTTTTCGACACCAACAAAAGACACGATACATCCGATGGGACCCTGTGGGAGGCGTTTAAGGTCTTTATCAGAGGGATGTGTAGTTCCAGGGAGGCCGGGGTCCTCCAAGACATAAATAGCCTACAGCGCTCTGAAACAAAGCTTAAAGAATTTGAGAGGGTGTACATCACTGCACCTTCCCCTGCCATACTGGCACAGATGAGATCTGAACTGGAGGCATTTGAGGCTCATGCCCAGAGGGAGGTACAATACTATGTCCGCCCCCTGGCGGTGCGGAAGTACGGCGAGGGAGATAGACCGGGGAGAACTCTATCCGGGCTGGTTCACGCAGATGGGGGTAAAACCCGCATAGACTGCATCAAGGATGCAGGGGGCGTCCAGCAATGGTCGGACAAACTCATCCTCGAGACATTCACTGAATTCTACGCGGCCCTGTATGCTCCTCAGCAGGAACATAGTATACATGATACAAACCTCCTTCTGGATCAGATCCCCATGACCCTTCTTTCCCAAGCCACCAGAGGGCAGCTGGATACACCGATCACCCTTGATGAGATCACTGAAGCTATCTTGGGTCTCCCGAAGGGCAAGGCCCCCGGCCCAGACGGGCTCACCTCGGAGTTTTAATCAAGAGCCCATCGCCATCCTTGCACCCAGACTCCTCGAGGTCTGGAATGAGTCGCTCAGTCTGGCCACTCTGCTCCAGTCCATGCGCGAGGCCCTCATAACCGTGCTAACTAAGCCGGGCAAGCTGCCAGATGAATGTGGGTCATACAGACCTCGATCTCTAATTAACACCGATATGAAAATCTTTGCCAAGATAATCGCTAGTAGGTTCCTCCCCATAATGACTCACTTAGTCCATCCAGATCAGAGCTGCTTCGTCCCCGGTCGATCAACGGCCCTCAACATCCGCCGGCTGTTCAATGTCATGTCTAGAATTGATCCCAATGCCAAGGTGGTTGCGGTCACTCTCGATGCTCAGAAGGCATTTGACCTGGTGTCTTGGCAATATATGTGGGCCGTGCTGCATAAAATGGGAATTGGCCCTAGTATGATATCATATATTAAACTACTGTATACCAACCCGGTGGCTAGAGCCCTAATTAACTCCCAGACATTATCCCCCTTCACGCTCCATAGGGGTACTCGTCAGGGTTGCCCGTTCTCCCCAATACTGTTTGCGTTGGCTATTGAACCCATGGCTGACAATGTTAGAAACAGACATACCTGAAAGGGTGTATGCCTGTGGGACAAACCAGAGATAATTTCACTGTAGGCCGATGATGTACTTCTTTATGTCAGAGACCCGTCCGTCCATCTTGACCCGATTATTCGCGACATAACCAAGATTGGTACATTGTCGGGCTTCGCTATAAACTACACTAAATCTGAAATATTTCCACTCACCCTGGCAACCCCCAACCAATGTGTGAATTCCCTCTCCGCTGGTCCCCAGGTGGCATCAGATATCTTGGGGTCCAGATATCCCTCACCAGACCGTCACTATTGGCCAACAACTACATGGCCTCGGATGTTGAATTGGCGCAACCTCCCGCTCTCCCTATCCGGCAGGCTGTCCCTAATCAAAATGATAATAGTCCCTAAGCTTCTTTATATTTTTGTGAACGTCCCGATATGGCCTGGGAAACAATACTTCAAGAACCTACATTCTGCCTGCGCCCAATTCCTATGGCACCCTGGCGCGGTCCGCAAGAAGTGGCGACACATGGCACTTCCATATGAGAAAGGGGGCTTCACGGCCCCTGACCTCGCCCGATACTGACTGCTGCACAGGCTCAGCACGCCACACACTGGTATGCACACCCAGACCCTCTGACGCATGTGAAACTTGGGAAGCTAGCCAGTGAAGAAGTTTACACCTTGTCTCTTATCCTCCATCAGACCTACTGCGCCGACGCCCCGGCAGATCCCGTGGCTGTCACGACCATGGCATGGAAGTGTCTACTGCAGCCCCGTCCTAACTACCATCCATACTATAAGTGGCTGCCCATCTGGCAGTTCCCGGGCCTTAATCCCACTCATGATAAACTCCTCATACGACACTGGCACGATCTTGGCTATCGGGCACTACCCGACCTATACCCTGACTCTGGCGGCACTGGAGCTACTGTAGTATTTCAGGTGGAGGGCGGCGGTTCGTACCATGTGGCCCTCTTATCCCGACAAGCCCCCAGACTCACCTGAAATCCACTTTATTATCAATCAGCCGGGGTTAATGGCATAACATCCTCCCTGTAAAAAATGCTGCTGGGAAAATTAGATGATGCACCCCAGACACTGCGGGACACATGGAGCGGCGAACTGGGCCTGGTACTCACTGTTACTATGTGGGGTAGGATGTGCTTGCATACACGCAAGGTCTCCCTTAATGCCAGACTCTGATGTATGCAATACAAGCTCCTGAACCATTTATACTACACGCCGCACAGGGTGGGGAGATTTGCGCACAGCAGGCCCATGCTTGCCCGAGATGTAAGTCCATGGAAGCAGACCACACACACATGTTTTGGTCCGGCGATGCGCTGGGCCCGTATGGAATGCCATCATGTAAGCCCTCTCTGAGATAGTTGGGATCCGGATTGACGCTGACCCATTGGCTGCCCTGTTTGGAATATGGGATGGGCCTGAGGCGAGGAAGGTGTCCAAGTTTTTGAATATTGGAACAATGGTGGCCAAAAAATGCATACTACAGTGTTGGAAACGCCGTTCCCCTCCCTCATTCGAGATGTGGCTGAAGGCCCTCACTTGGACCCAAATGTGCGAAGAGGACTACATTAACACCCTCCCCATGACCTCTCATCCCAGAAATGTATGGTCTGATTTTTGCAGCTACCTGAACAGTAAAGATGATATTGAACTGCTTTCCTCCCCTCCCCCCGCCAGACATCTAGACCTTGCTATTCCCCAAAATACGCTACGTCATTTCCTGAAAACCCATGTATGTAATACCATTCATGTACTTGCAATGTTATCTGCTTCTGCACCGTACTGTTTGCCTGTTCTTGCTTCATGACAATAAAGAAAAGTTAAAAAAATAAAAAAAAAGCATTCTGAAACATTGTTTACGATGACACTCCACTCTACTATAAAACTCCACCAATTTTGTATCGATCGCTGAATGATTTTTTCTAATTGTTCCGGACTGCCGTTGAATGTAATACATTTTGTTTTTCTTGCTCCCGTGCACTTTAGTGACTCGTTTGGATTACTTTCATTATTGGTTTTTGGGTCTCACCTACATTAGGACATGGATCTACCAAACAATGTGGTGCAAATTCAGGCAGACCATGACATGACCTGGGCTGGATTCAGGAGGCAGGACTTCTGCCTCACCTAAAGATGGGCAACAGGCCCAACTGATCCAGTTTACAGTTTCCAACGCCATCTGAAAAAAGCAGGATAACCTGAGTTTTTTTTTTTAGTTTTAAATATAACATTGTTTTTGAAAGTTGGATCTTTCAAAAATCAAACCCCACTTTCATAATGATTCATGCCATAAAGCATAGTGCCCACATGTGGCTTGTTGTGGCAGTCTTAACAGCATCCACTAGCAGCAGCCTTGCAGTGGCAACAGAGCAAGTTCAACAGTTGCATATGCATTTCTGCACACAGCTGCTGGAAACTAAAGTTCGAGCCGGTTTCAAAAGAGGTTGTTCAGCCTTAAAGTACTGTTGGCGATTCCGGGATTGTTATTAGATAATTAGTTGCAATTTATGAGATCGGTTGCAGTCAGATTCTAGATACTGAGGCTGACCAGTATCCTAATAAGATTCAAAAAATGAGAAGAAGAATCCGATAGCTTGCACCAAACTTTGTTTTATTCAGAAGAAAAACAGAAGTCCCTCTTAAATATTGTGCGCCAATGATCTTTGTCTGACTGCCAGCAAGACGGAGATCCTCATCGGCACACCTTCACCATCCTTTCCCCTCACTCTCTGGCTGGCTTCCCTTGGCCCTTCTTCTACCCCCACCTGCGACGCTAAGAACCTCGGGGTCATCTTTGACTCCACCCTTTCCTTCTCCGCCCACATCTCTAAGGTCTCTAAAAAGTCACATTTCCTACTGAACCTCCTCGGAGGTACTCTGCCTTTCCTCTCCTTCCCCCAGAAGCTCATGGTATCCCAAGCTCTGGTTCTCTCTAGTTTGGACTATTGTAACAGCCTCTTTCTAAATCTACCTGCCTCTACTCTCCACCCTCTGCAACTAATCCAGAACAGGACTGCAAGACTTGTCCTTGGCCTCAAGCCCTGGGATCGTATCTCTCCAGCTCTGAAATCTCTCCATTGGCTCCCAGTGGATGCAAGGATTAAATTCAAAACCTTCTGCATTGTCCACAAGGCTTTCTGCGGCCTGGCTCCAAAATACCTTCAGCTATCCCTCCGCAAATACCTCCCCTCTCGAGCTCTTCGCTCCTCTACCTCGAAGTCCCTCAGGGTCAGTCGTTTTTCTAAGAAACAAGCTGGGGGTAGATCTGTCTTCGGCTGGGGCCTCCCTCTGGAACAGCCGCCCAGCCACTCTAAAACTTGAGGAGAACCATCCCCCGAAGTACCTCAAGACCTTCCTCTTTTCTTCTGCCTTCGCTCCCACTCTCCCCTGCTGATCTGTTCTCTTTTGGCACCGTGCACCTGGCCACCCTCTGTCCTCCGGGCCCAGGTACCTGCTCACCCTGCCACCCTCCCGCACTGCCTCCGGGCCACCACTTGCACTGGGGTCTGTATCTGTACCCATACAGCCCCCCCTTTCTGTTCCTGCACTTATCACACCTACCCTGTCTGCTGCCTTAAACCTAGCACTTGCAAATTGCTGGCTGCACTACTGTTTGTTGCCTTTATTGTTTATTTATTTATTATTATTTATCTGTTTCTCCTCTGATTTGCACTTTCCACTTCTCCCCCCTTCCATGCACTTTTCCCCTCGCCCCTATCCCATGCACTTGCGTGTTATCAATGTCACTGGGCTCTGAAAGACTTGTGTACGAGTGCGATAAAAATAAAATATCAATATCAAGAAATAAAAATATCAATATCTCCAAATCAAAAAGTCCCTTGACACGTGTTTCTCCACCTACTGGTGGTTCATCAGGAGGGTTATGTCAATACTTTGACTTAGTGCCTAAAATAAAATGTGATTGATTGGATTATTGTTTGTGTTTTATACACTTACAAGGGTGTATCATACTTTGCTTCAGACTCTAATATCGACATCCTCGCGCTATGGAGGTAAGATACTTGCACGTTATGAGTCTTCAAGATCCAAGGTAGAGTTGTTTTCATCAGATAATTTTAAAGCTCCTTATTTTGTCTATTCACCTGTTTTTGGCAAGCGTGTTGCTAAGGATAAATAGTAACACACTATTTTGAGTTGTCTTTTATATAGGTCCCGAATTGCAGTATGTATTGCATTTGCAAAAATTAACTAATCATAAAGCTTAAGCTCAATGGTTTGCTTACCTAGTAATTTTTGAAGTTTTCGCATAGGTTTCCCCTTCCGAATTCGTCCTTACGGCATGCTAACCATAGCAAATTCAAAATGGCTGCATATTTATAATGCCGTGATGATGCGATCACGTTCGTTACGTGCGATCACGTTTTCGCCATCTTGCTTTGGGTTCAGTTACTAAATCTGACCTCAAAGTTTTTCCTCAATTACCTGGTCCCATAAATAAAGTATTTTCTTGGGTCCTAATGAATTACAGGTATATGCTACATTATTATACTCTGATTAATATAGTCAATCTAGAGTCTGAGGCAAACCTATTTTACCACCTCTTGATACTTTTTGTTATCACATGGGGGAGCCATGTACAGCGCTCTGCCCCTTCTTGTTACAATCATATATAATCATGCATATAGTTCAAAGATTACATCACATGGTATTTACAACAATAGACAAGAAAATTCAGTGTTTTTGAAAGTTCCAGCAGACAAAGGTGGCTTTTTAACTGTATGCAATTTTGGTTTAAAATATAATAATTGTGTACCTAAGTAGGCTGCAGACAGTTGGTTTAAAATGTATAAGCCATGTCTGGTTTTGACATGGTGGCTACTGGGATTACGCAGTTATTCAGCCACAAACAATTGATGTCATTTTATTGTCCGCTTTGTGAACAGTGACTCATTTATGACAGTGTTTGATATGTATTAAGCTGTCTGGGCTGGCTGTATCCACAACAGCTATGTGGATCCCACCCAGGAAGCCCTCCATTTGATCCCTCTGTGAAGGCTTGTCATGTCCCTCAGGGGACAAACCCTTCATCTGAGTTCAACATGGAACCAGTTCTTAAAAGGCATTTCTGTCATTGCAATGGCCTCCTCTCACCAGGCTGCTGATCACTGAGGGCATGTTGATGTAGACCGACCCGGGAAGGGGATGGAATTAGAGTAGCCCAGGAGGGCACTTCAATCGACGGAGGAACATCTTGGATTTTCTTGGGGCTCCCAAGCTTCCTGTTCCCACCTCCTCACTTCCTGCAAACCAAGCATTCTGGGTATGACATCAGGAGGCAAAGGACGCTTGTTGTAGCACCTCAGTTGGGCTCTTAACAGGCTTTGTATGGACAACTTGAGGTGCATCTTGCCTATATAAGATTAATCTTTGGAACACTTTTTACGCAAGATTCGCCTGGAACTTGTTTGGGAGTACAGTCTGCTGCAAAGTCCTCAGCCAGAGATGTGACAAACAGATTCTCCCATGCAAAAGGCAAGCTCTTATCCCAAACTATCCCAAAGGTATCTTTTAGGTGGAGCGCTTTGTGGACCAAGGCCTTACCTGAAAAGGAGACCATTTGTACCGAAGACCCTGCCACTGGAAGGGACCGTACTGTGCAAGGGCTCTATACAAGATTTCTGGTTTGGAAGGGCAGAAGAAAGGACTCCTCTTGTCCCCAAGACCCTGGACTGGGTCTTCCAGCGACCAGAAAGCCCATAAACTGCCCAAAGCCTGTTTACCGCCTCTGCACTTTTTGAGATGGCTTAACTAACTTGAGCATCTACAGGACCTGCTGTGCTGTCTTTGGCACTTCAAGCACTTCAATCCACTTACCTGCTCTTCAAGCCATTTCAATGCTGATTTGATCCATCGAAGCTGATTGTCCTAGCTCCACTTCCCTGCGAGTTCCACTCCTTGGAAGAAACTGGATCACTGTGTCTCGACCACCGACTTGATCCAACCGAAACACTGTCTCGACTCAAACCAGCAATAGCCTAGTCTCGACCGCCAACTGATTCTGCAGAAGGCGCTCGACTTAAATAGTCTCAACTGCGGTTTACCATCAGAAAAGCATGCCTCAGTCGCCTCAGTACCAGTTCGACTGCCGTACAGCCCCCACACAAGCCTGGTTTAACAGTATTGACCCCTGAAAGACAAGAAATAAAGGTATTTATAGTGACCCTGTTCCTCTGGGCTGCCTTAAAGATCCCTAGTGACGTGCAAGCCCTCCTTCTGTATCTTTTGAAATACATATTCAATAACTGTGATATTTTACTGCTAAATTGTTTGCTTGAGCACTCTTGTGTACAAGCCCTTTATTTTAAGTCTGCTTTCTGTTTTTCCTTACAGATGTGAACCAGTAGTGTTTTTATTGTGTGCATATTTTTAAAGATCCTACTTTTATAGGACCTTGATGTGTAATTCTTTTATTTTGCTACCACAGTACTATTGTTTGATTGAGTTCTGAACACCCCTCCTGAAGAGTATAGCCTTCTCACAGCCTGGGTTACCTCAGAGGCGAATGAGGTAGGTCCGGCTGTTCTGGTTTCCCCTTCTTGAGTGGGATCAGGGCTGGTTTAGTAGTAGTTGGGGCTGAGCAAGAGTTTTATTCACTTCCCATCCCTGTAATCCTGCATTACAGCAGTCATTCGGTCGCAGTGTCCTTTGGGCATGGCCAGTGTAAAGCATTGTTAATAACCAGAGGTGACCTCGATATGTGTAAAAAGGCCCCAGAAAGGAGGAAATGGTGTGGCACTTTACTGAGATAGACACCAAGGAAGACAATAATCATAATTGATATATAGATAAAGGAAGGTCATAATTCCAATCCACAAAAAGCAAATCGTCCAATCCAACCAACTATGTCCCAGTATCCATGAGCAGTGTTGGTATTACTCACAAATTCAAGATTCGGATAGGTTGATGAGAAGGATCAACCAAGAGCAGGGAGAGTTCTTGGTGTGTGGGGAGCGGGGGTCAGAGATCACTGGTCAGGGACTTATTTTAGTCCTTTTTTTTCGTATGAAATAAGTCAAACTAGCAGTTAGCCTGAGGTTCTCCCCTTTGTTCCTCTTAGCACCTGCCCACACCCCCTACCACCCATATATCCTGCACTTCTCCTCACTGCACTTGCACCGCCAAATGCCACAAGACCTAGTAGGACCATGACTGTATTTGACTGTTTTGCTATTGTTTTTTCCCCTGTACCCTTCCCATTTAGCCTTGTGGCGCTTTGAAACACTATTCAGTTGTATAAGCACCTAACAAAGGGGGGGGGGGGTGGCCTGAGCACGGGATGTGAGGACGTGTTGCGACGAGGCTCTCGTCTAGATCCTCAACTGATCCTTTAATTCTATGGCATGAGGCCCACAGGAGAAGCTAAAAGGCAGATATTGTTGCAGTGGAACCAACACTGCATTGTTGGTGGGGAAAAACACAAAGCGAATCAGACCCTGCAAGCAGACAAACAGCGCTGCCGAAGAAGCGCCTCGGAGGACACCAAGATGGCGGGCGTAGCGGAGGTCCGAGGCCAAAGACAGTAAGGGGACAGCGCATGGAGGGCAACCCCTGCTGGCGTAAGAAGAGCGGACGCCACCAGAAGCGACCTGAAGCGGCCTGGCCAGATGCCAAGGAGATGGACGGAGGCAGCCTGACAGCCTGGGAGAGCAGAGGGGTCAGAGACCAAACCGCAGTGTAGCATCGAGGAAGGTGACACCATGGGGAGCGGCCCGAGCTTCCCAGAGGACAGCAGCGGAGTACGATAGCACTGGACAGAAGACAGCCCGCAACGCCTACAGCGGCACAAGACGAGAGGTGAGAGAATGGGGCCCAGGCCGCGGGGTGAGTGTCCGGAAGACAGGGGAGGCCTGGCCTGCCCAGAGCGACGCAGCCCGCGAAGAGGGGATAAGCGGAGGTGGGGGGACAGAGCAGGAGGGTGCACCCTGAACAGCGCCACCCTGTAAAAGCACAATGTACACTCTGGGGGAGGCGACCAATGCCCATAATACCAACCGGACGGTCCACGTCCGCGGTGCGGACCCGCCGCCCCCCTCCTGAGGCACCCTGGACAGGGAAATAAGGCTCTGCAATACCCCCAAGCAAACCACCAAGGGATGCCACACTGCGCCCATCAATGGGTACAGGACACATAATACGTAGTCTACAGCAGCTGAAGGACACGGAGCACAATTACCTAGCCCCCACGCAACCACCCGCGGAGCAAGTTGGGTGCGAAACGAATAACTAAGGAAAACGCTGGGTCCAACTGCACCTGCTGACCGCAAGCCCATACTAGGGGGCGGCCAGCCTGCATCCGTGGCCGTGGGCCTGCACCATTTGTCGGCCAGACAGCACCTGAAAACCGTGTGCCGGCACCCACTTGGGTCTACACGGCCCCACCAGGACGGATGGCGACTCAACACAAGTGTGACTGCGACAAGCAGAACCAAGAGACACACTACAAGGGCACAACAACACGGGGATACAGCTCCACTGGCCCTGGTGCAAACACCAAATAGCAAGGCGGGCAGACGTGAAAGCCCACCTCACTCAACTCCCTGTCGAGGTGATAACTCCCGCAGGACAGCCAACAACAACAAGATAGGTCCTTATCAGGGACCCCCGGAGAGGAACGCACAGAGGCACACATACAAACTGATCCCAAGTAAGGGCTGGGCAGCTCCGGCAGGCGACCCATCACAGCCCCAGCCTGCGGCACATGGACATGTCCCCTCCCAAAGGGAAAAACAAAAGCAGCATCATGGAATCCTTTGCTACAGTTAGACCGAAGGAACAAAGACCAGAGACCAAAGGGACGGAACCAGCCCAACAAGCTCCAGAGGAACACCCTAAAGATAAACAAATGTTAGAGGCTATATCTAGGCTGCGCACCTTTATCGACACCAAGGTAGAGGAGGTGAGATCAGACATGCAACTACTACGCCAAGATATGCGCAACCTTGCGGCACGAGTAACAACCACTGAGGCAGAGCAACGCGTAATGTCCACAACGCTAAATGATGTCCAAGAGAGTATTGGGGAATTGGAGAGACGCAACAAAATAATGGAAGAAAGGGCCGAAGATGCGGAAGGCCGATCCAGAAGCAACAACATCCGTCTGCTTGGTGTTCCAGAGGGACTTGAGGGCCCTAACCCCACTAACTTCGTAGAAACCTTACTACAGCAGGAAATCGCCACTGGTCACCTCTCGCAAGGGTTTGCAGTTAAAAGAGCGCACAGGGCCCTCCAGAAAAAGCCGCCACCACCAGGTTCGTACCCCCGCCCGATCATAGCTAGGATCCTCAACTTCCAAGACAGGGAAGTCATATTACGCCTTTTGCGCGAGGGGGGGTACAATAAGCAGAGACACGCTAAGATCACAATAAATCCAGACTACACCCCAGCCGTTCAGAGAGCGAGAAACTTCTTCTCCCCAGTCAAAGCCAGACTACGACAGCTGAACCTTAAGTACATGCTGCTCTACCCGTCCAGACTCAAGATTATACACAAAGGCAGCAGCCAACATGTTGCTCAAACACAATAACATGGCAAGCGGAGAAGAGACAGGGAGACAGAATACTGACCGCTGCGGAGCCCTGCCGAGGGCAGACGGCCCCTAAAGAGAAAATCAACCACGCCAATTTTCTTGCCAAAGGACGGGAAAACTGTTGCACCGCCTGACCTGAGCAGGATGGCACAACCCCGTGAAAAGACTGGTGCCGGCCTGTTGTTGGTGCACCACTACCTGCCAAAGACGACCTGGAGCGGTCGAGACGTGGTGGGAGCACGTGAGCATCGCCCACGTGGCGCAACTGCTAGGTGCAGTTGGTTAAGTTTACAGAGTTGTGAACAATGGACACCGGAACTGATAAAATGGACACTGCAACACAAGGATGACGGCTGACATGGAATGTCAGGGGGTTGGGCTCCTACATGCGTAGGAACAGGATCAGATCCTTCCCGAAGAGAAAATACGTTTCAATTGCACTCCTGCAAGAGACTCATTTAAATGCTGAGAGCACTGCCAAGGTGACCGAGTGGTGGGGGGGGACAATGCTTTGGTACGGCGTTATCCAAATACACGAGCGCAGTGTACACATGGATAGACGGCGCAATACCGTTTAAGCTGCTGTCGAAGAGGTGGACGCAGACGGGAGGTGCTTGATACTAAGAGGCAGCATTGAACAACTGGATATATGCATCGTCAACTCCTACCTCCCCAACAACGGGACCTCAGCATACTTGACCAAGTTAAGTGCCAGGCTAGCATCCTATCGAGACTGATTTTTCATATGGGGAGGGGATTTCAACTGTATATGTGACTACACACTGGACAGCTCGAATCCCCCAATGCTACAACCTATCCCAATCCACTCCACTTTAAACAAGGTAATGGAGAACTTGGACCTAGGAGAGGTCTGGAGGGAGCTACACCCGAATGATGGAGAATACTCTTCTCATCACCCCACACACTCTACACCCAAATTGATTACTTAATAGACGAGCAACACCTACCCCAGGTGGAGGCGATATCTATCTTGGGAAGATCGATATCGGACCACTCCCCACTCCTCATGGAGTGGAAAGCATGGGGGCCTAAACCACCCATTCCAATATGGCGAATGCCAACAGAAGCCCTCATAGACTGCGCCTTTAGAGAAGGACTCTGAGACAAAATACAAGAATACCTAGACACCAATGTGGGTGGCGTGAAGGGCTGGGACACAATCTGGGAAGCATTAAAAGGGGTGGTTAGGGGGTAGCCATTGCCAGTGTCGGGGCATCAGGAAAACACTGAGGAACGAACTAGAGGTGGGAGAGAGTCGGATCACACAGCTGGAAGCTACCGCACCTAAGACAAGGGAGGCTGAGGAGGAACTTTCCGCAGTTAGAAGCGACTGTCAAAATGCATGTGCCAGATTAGCTAAGTTTGACTACATAATCAAGACTACAAGAGCATATGCTGAGGGTGATAAACCGAGTAGGCTCTTGTCGTGGTTGTGCAGGAGGGAACACCCGAAAACCCTGATTACCGAAATTAAAGACTCCACTGGCGAGGTTCACACATCGGAGCTGGATGTCAACAATGTGTTCAAGCAATTCTACTCCTGGATGTACAGCCACGCCATGGTGGTATCACAGGGGGAGGTCTTAGACACGCTGGATGAGATGGGCCTGCCAACATTTAATGCGGCTCAGCGGGCCTCTCTAAATGGGGACCTGACAGTGGAAGACATAATTGAGGCAATTAAATCATTGTCCACGAGTAAGACCCCGGGCAGTGACTGGTTGTCCCCCGAGTTCTACAAAGCATACAACGCTGACCTAGCCCCCACCCTCGTGTAAGTGTTTAACAAATCATATGAGAAAGGGACAATGCTGAAAAGCATGAGGGAGACACTAGTGGTACCGATACCCAAGCCAGGGAAACCAAAAGATGAATGCGGCTCATACAGGCCACTGGCCATGGTCAACTATGACATCAAAATATTAACAACCATATTGGCCAAGGCTGACAAAAATGATAGGAACACTAATAAACATAGACCAAAATGGGTTTATACCGGGCCAGAACACTGCTGCGAATCTACGTAGGCTACAACACATAGTGGCACAAACAAGCGACTCACAAGAATCATATGCGGTGGTATCCCTAGATGCCACAAAAGCCTTTGACTCCATATACTGGGAGTGGTTGTTAGAGGTCCTAAGGCAGTTCGGCTTGGGGGAATCCTTTATCCAATGGATAAAAATACTTTACCAATCACCGGTGGCCAGGGTAAAGACTGGGAGGATAGTGTCAGGATTGTGGGATATCCAGAGGGGCACCAGACAGGGCTGCCCATTGTCCCCAATGCTCTATATTCTGGGCCTAGAACCATTAGCCATATACATGAGGAAACAGTTATTTGATGCTGGCATCAGAATAGGGGGCGAATACCACATTGTCTCACTGTACACAGACGATGTACTACTATACCTGACGGACCCCCATTTCAACCTACCAACAATCCTAGCGGTCTTAGAGAATTTTGCTCGAGTGTCGGGGATTGCCTTTAACAGAGTGAAGTCATGCGCATTCCTGCTGGCGGGACTGGTTGGGGAAGATGTGGCCGACCTCCCAACAGTGGGTGTCCAATGGAAACCACACATTCAGATACCTGGGGGTCAAGATCTGGCACACACCTGAACTGATGCACGGGGTAATACCCAGGTCGCAGTGCATGGGCTAAGAAAACCAATGAAGTTCTGGTCCAAACTACCACTATCGTTGATGGGCAGAGCTGCGGTGGTCAAAATGATAGTATTACCAAGGTTCCTATACCTCTTCCACAACGTACACTGCTACATCCGGCCTCCTTCTTCCGATTACTAGAAAAGTTAATAAGAGGGCTACTATGGGGCAACACCAGGCACAAAATCTCCCTCCGCACGCTAGCACTACCATATAATGCAGGTGGCATCCAACTACCAGACCTCGAAAGGTACTACCTGGCAGCCCAAATGAGCCATGTGGCCAAGTGGCTTGCGGATGATACTACCTCCGAAACCAGATTGCTCAGGCAGCCAGTGTCACCAGCGAACCT
Organism: Ambystoma mexicanum; assembly: GCF_040938575.1. Lineage (NCBI taxonomy): Eukaryota > Metazoa > Chordata > Amphibia > Caudata > Ambystomatidae > Ambystoma > Ambystoma mexicanum. Next base: position 1,173,511,670 of record NC_090921.1, on the reverse strand, counting down.
GAAAGATATACTATGGGTCTCCGGGGAATGCCTAGGCAGGACCCGATGTTGGCTGAACTGGGCAGGAAGATCTGGGACAGGACCCTAAAACTCACAGGGGGTGGGGTGCATCCCTACTCTTCAGACATCCCAATTGCTGCAGGGGTGTGCAAAGGGAAAGCAGACCTGGCCCAGATGAGAAAATGGGAGGGATACAGCATGTACACCTGGGGGGGACACATACGAAGATGGGACTTTCAGACACTTTGAATCCATGGCAGAGAAGGAGGGCCTACCCAAAGGACAATTCCTGTGGTACAGGAGAGTCAGGGTGGGGGCTAAGAGGCAGTTGAAATGGTGGCCAGGAGAACCTGAACAAGACCCACTGCTAACACTACTATACAATCTGGGGGACGGATGGAAACCAATGTCTAGGCTCTATGCCCAACTCGCGGATAGACCCAACCTTAAAAGCGAGGCCCTGAAAAAGAAGTGGGACGCGGACTTGGGAATGTACCCCCGAGAGGTGTCAAGGAACGCAAGATTCAGACTAATCCAATTACAGATCCTATATAGAACATATATGACGCCAGGCAGGATAGCCAAATTCAGTCAAAACACTAACCCCCTATGCCCCCAATGCAACTCAGAGGGGGCGGGAATGGCACACATGTTCTGGAGCTGCCCGAGAACTCAGACCTTCTGGGCCAGAATCAAACAGACTTTTAGGAGAGCAGGGGTGGTGCAATATGAATGGTCCCCGAAAGAATGCCTCCTGGGAGGATATCCAAGAATAAGCAAGCTAAAACCTGTAGTGAAAATTATGGACATGGTATGCGTGCTAGCCAAAAGAACTATAGCTATGTCATGGAAATCGGCGAGAGGTCCGCAGTACGATAGGTGGCACAAGGAACTTGAGCACTGGACAGGAGCGGAAACGACAGTATGGGGGAGAAGGAGTGGCCAAAGTGGGAGGAGAGGCAAGCCCAGCATACGAGGACTGGAAGGCCCTAATATGGGACATGTTTCGCCTGTCTGATGACAAACCCCCCTGAGCTGCCCCTACCCACCAGAACTGCAATTAATGAACAGTCAACACCCAGGGCCCAGCTGGGGAGCATTTAGACACGGCACCTCTGGTCTGATCAGCACCAATAAGTTCCTGAAGTCCGGAATGTCCAATAAGAGACGCTTCTTATATGCGCCCATTCAGATGTCCTTTTTCACCCCTTTGCGCAAATCAGGGGGCGTTTCTGTGCATTTAAAAGCACATCCCAAATTGACAAGGAAGATGCACTTTTAAATGTGCAGAAATTGTAGGCCACTCTATGCGCCCACTTTAAATCCGTGCACGAGGGGCGCCACTGCTTTATAGGGTCTTTACTGACCCGGGTCACTCATGCACTACTTAAAAGTGTGATAGCTGCTGTCTCACTTGAATTTCTGTTCCCCAAATGGGATGGAAATTTGTATTTTTGGGTTCCATTTTACAGTGGCAGGACCCTTAAGGGCCAGTCACGGTGAAATGACCGGGGAGCCTGTAGACCATTGTCGGGAGAGCGTTTCTAACACAAATGTATTCAACGTGGCTGGCCAGCGCATCATTTACGCTACAGCTCTGCCCCGTGGAAATGCGCAGGTCACCTTTGAAATTAAGGTGGCCTGCTCATTTGCAAAAATGGCTTATCTAAAAACATCACATATTCTGCTCTATTTTTAGATGCCCCATTTTTCTAGAACAAAATCCTGAGTTTTCTTCAAAAATTGAAAAATGGTCACTATATGTTGGAGAAAGGAATGAGAGGGGAGTGATGGGTGAGCGGTGGCGTGGTAGGCAAGAAAGCAAAGGGAGATCAGAGGGAGAGCAGTGGGTCAGAGGGGGAAGCAGTGGGCAAGAGAGCAGAGCGGATGCAGTGGGGCTGTGGGCCAGAAATCGGAGGGATAGGAGTTACAGAAAGTGGAAGGAACGTGGGCTCAGGGGTAGTAGTGGGCTGCAGATTGGGAGAAAGGATGAGGGAAGCGTGTGATAGAATTGGAGAAAGGATGAAAGATGCAGAAGTAGCATGCAAGAATGAGCGAGTGTATACTACAGGAGGAATTCGGGAGCGTACAGTGTGAGTTGGGAGTATGATTTGGAGTTTGGCAGGGACTAGAGAGCGCAAATTGTGACTTGGCAATGTGACGGAGCATGTGAGTATGTGTATGACTGAGCGTGAGGTTCAAAAATACAAGTTGTGATGGGGAGTTGGTGAGACGTGTGAGGTGTGTTGGGTGAGAGAGGTGCGTGGGCGTTTGCGGGATTGGGGAACATAGAAGGGGAACATTTTCAGCATTACAACTGATAATGATTAATAACGTTAATAATATTAAATAGGCATGGACATTGAACCAAAAAACATAGCAAAAACAAACACTGTTCTGCCAAGCCAGAGACATCTAGGACTCTTCCCATTTGATATAAAAGATACATCTATTGACACCCTGGCTCTCTTGTAGCCTTACACACGGCCTCTTTCCTGCAATGTAGTAATCTTGCACCCTCCAGTCAATAAAAATTGTGCTGCAAAAATGCCGCCATAAATAATGGTTTATGCTGCAAAATTTGCCATTTCATGCTGCAAAATCCCGGAGGGTCTGGTTATTGGGCCAATCGATCAGGCATGTATTTTAGAACATACATGGATCATTCTTAAAAACAATTCCAATGCAACTTACCCAAGTTTTTCTTACTTTAACACATGCGAAAACAATGGGTTGTGTACCGCCATCTTGTTCTAATCTTATCCGTTGATCCATCGCCCCAAGTTCAAGTGCCCTCCCGGCACTAATTCAGATCATCCGCCCCTAACCCTGACATCACTAGACGCTTATGCCCCATTTCACAACCCAGATTTACGTCTCATGTCAACTTCCGCTGTGTGCAATCTATTGACATATATCCAATGAAATGCCAAGACGCTTCGTTCCTCGACAAGTGTAAACAAACCCTTTCTGATCACACAACGTTGGAGTTTCTTTTTCTTTTGTGTCCGTGTATTTCATTTCGATCTTCCCTAACTTGTTTCTGCTCTATTCAGCTATCTGCCACATACGACACACTAAGAACCGGTACTAATGCTGCCTAAAACGAATTAACTCAGTAGTTGCTTTTCATTTCTTATATTATGGACAAATGTCTTTACAAAACCTTATTTAAACATTAGTCCTTGCAAACTTTTAAAGTTTCAGCCTATAAACTCTTGTCTTTTCACTATGTTTTTGTAACCTAGCTGTTTCTTCATTTGTCTTTCTTTAAAATTCAGTGTTAATGGGAAACCTCTTTTCTTTTCATGTATACAAACAAAAACGTGTTTATGTACCTCACTGTTGATTCTGTGTTCAGCAACTATGGCAACAATTCCGCCCTCCCTGTACGAACCTGAATAGTCAGAGGAAATCCTTGAAAGAGAAAAAACTTGAGACAATGTGGAATCAGATGAAAGTCACGAGTATCACATGGAACATGTTTCCCCATGGTGTACCTGCCATTGTTGTGAGCATATGCCTACTCTGGTGGCGAACTGCTGTTGCAGAGAAAACTCTGGCTGCTTTACCTGCATTGCCTAAGAAGAGACACCACTGCTATGCATTACCGAGCTGCATCACTCAGGGCTGCCTGCCTCACAAGATCCGCGTTGCGAATGATGATGGTCCTTATGCATGAACATCGAGCTACAGTTCGCCCTCATAATCCAAGTAACGAGTATGTTCACTATATATATATATATATAATATAGTGTGTTGAAGACCGAGACGGCATTCATAATATGTTGTTCCCCTACATCAATATAACTTAGATGGATCACTGACGAAAGAATTTTTTTTTTTAAACTTTGGTTTTATTGGTGGTTTTTCGAAGAAAAATACAAACGGCAACGCTGGGAGCGTTGTAATCATCATTATTTAACATTGTCATTAAACCCCCAGATTCCCTCTCCCCCCTTCCCCCCACGCCAACTCCTCCCCTCCCCCCAGATCAGAGTCACTTCAAAAGTCGAACAGCTGGAGCTGTCGTCGTCGCTCGTTGTGCGTTGCCACAGAGGTATGCTATACTCTCGCGTCCAAATTGGCTGAGTGAGATCCGGCATCTCCCGGGTCCTGGGCTACTCCTACATCCCTGAGTAAAGCATTCCAAACCCACCCCCGCCATTCTGCCAGAGTGTACTCATATTGTCAGTGGGGGTCCCAGCCCCATACCCCATAGACCCCATACCAGTTAGCCTGAAAGGAGCCCAATTCGTTATTTACCATGGCCGTCAATTTGTCCATTAAGAACATGTTTTTTAGTTTCTTAAGCCAATCTTCCTTGGACGCGGTCTCTGGGCTCTTCCACCTTTGTGCCAGGGCCACTCTGCCCGCTCGCAACATCGTCTCCCACATTCTTGGGTACCTATACAGTTCAGTGTCCTCCGGGGGGAGGCCCAGCAACATTGTTAGGGGGTTGAGTGGGATTAGCTCCTCTGTGACCTCGACCATCCACCCCCGTACCTTCTCCCAGAACTCCTGCGCCTTGGAGCAGGACCACCACATATGCCCCCTCGATCCCACTTGGCCACAACCCCTTGGGCATCTGGGGGGCACTCCCGAAAACATCTTGGACAGTTTCAACGGGTCCCTATGCCAGCCCTGTAGAATCTTGAAGTTGTGCTCCATGTCCGATGTAAATAGGTTCCCATGGAATGCTATCTTAAAGACTTTGGACCACGCCTCCTCCGTGAGTGGTTCTCCTGCCAGGTCGTCCCAAAACCCCCGAAACCCTCTTCTCCCCTCCAAGTTAACAGTGTTCAGTATTTGGTACATTTTGGAGACCGCCCCCTTCCTTGATGTGGCCGTGTCCAGAAACTTTTCGAAGGGGGTCAGCTGTCTCCGTAGGTTCTGGCCCCATGTTTGGTCACAAAGGATGCCCTTCAGGCGCAGATATTCAAAGATTGAAAGGGACTCCCGCCCCAGTGCATCTCGCAGGGCCTCGTATTCGAGGAACTCGCCCTCTTTGAACAGTTGTCCCGCCCATTCCAGACCCCCGTCCGACCATGACTGGGCATTCCTGAATCCCCTGCTACCTAATTTGAGCGGGTGGCCCCAAAGCGAAGACATTGGAGAGGGCCATGTCGTGAGGTATCCGGTTGTGGGTCCCTCTTTCCAGATTGTCCAAAGTATTCCCAGGGTTGGGTGGGCTTTCAGTTTGCCAGGGATGAGTCTACGCGGCAGCCACAGGAGGTCGCGCACTTTCAGAGGGTGGGCGTCCATGTCCTCCAGGTATGACCAGTAGGTGCCCATCCCCTCCTTCATGTGCTCCAGCAAGACCCGCAGCTGGGCGGCCCGGTAGTAAAGGAGAAAGTCCGGTAGTCCGAACCCGCCCTCCTCTCTGGGTAGCGTTAGGGTGGCCTTTCCTATTCTCGGGGCCCTCCCTTGCCATACAAACTCGCGTATTGCTTTTTGTAGATCACGGAGCAACTGGGCGGGGACCTCCGTTGGGAGCGCGGTGAATAAATATAGTAATCTCGGTAGTACGTTCATCTTTATCGCTGTCATGCGCCCATACCAGGACAGAATCATACCATCCCATCTCCTCAGGTCAGACGTAACACCCGCCAGGATAGGCCCATAGTTCTCCGGGGCCAATCTCGAGAGATCTCTAGTCAGGGTTACCCCCAAGTACCTGATGGAATCCCTCCCCACCGCAATCCCCGCACACCTGTCCCAGGGGTCCAACCACGGGTCCTGGGCCCTCATGGGTAGGAGCTTTGACTTAGCTGCATTTATTTTTAGTCCCGAGAACTGCCCGAAGGCTGTCCTCAGACGCAGGAGGGGGGGAGCGAGGAACTGGGCTTCACCAAGTACGCTAGGATGTCGTCAGCGAACAGGGAGAGTTTGAACTCTACTTCTCCCCTTTTGATCCCTTTGATGTCAGGGTGGGCCCGGACTGCTATGGCCAGAGGTTCCATCGTCAGGACGTAGATTAACGGAGAGAGTGGGCACCCCTGTCGTGTTCCCCTCGTGAGGGGGAATGAGTCGGAGAGTTCCCCGTTCACCTGCACTCTCGCTGTTGGGGCTCTATAGAGGGCGGAGACCCAGGTCCTAACGTGAGGCCCAAAGCCCATTCGACGGAGGAGGAGTTGCATGTACCTCCACTCGACTCTGTCAAATGCCTTCTCGGAGTCCAAGGAAAGCAAACTCGCCTCCAGGTCTGATTCCTGGGCATAGTGGATTAGGTCTATGGTCTTCCTGATATTATCCGAGCCCTGCCTGCCCTTCACAAACCCCACTTGATCCCCGTGTACTAACTTGGGCATTATCCCCTCCAACCGTTTACCCATCACCTTAGCTAGGATCTTGACATCTGTATTTAGGAGGGAGATCGGGCGGTAGGAGGAGCAGTCAGTGGGGTCTTTTCCTTCCTTGGGCAATACCACTATGATGGCTCTCATCAACGTTTCCGGCAGGGTGCCCCCCTCCAGTACTGCATTGAATACCCTCGCCAGGTGTGTGGCCAAAATGGACCGGAACCTCTTGTAGAAGTATACTGAGAACCCATCTTCCCCCGGGGACGTTCCTGCCTTCATCCCACCGATTGCATTCTCCACCTCCTCCTCTGTGACCCCTCCCTCTAGACCCTCTGCCATCTCGCCTGTCAGGGATGGGATCTGGATGGAGTCCAGGAACTCCTCAATCAGAGTGTCTTCCCCGGCATATTCTGACGAATATAGTTGTTCATAGTAGCGTCGAAAGGCCGCTCCTATGACTGGGGTGCTATGGTCTAGTGAGCCCCGTTCGTTCCTGATTGCCCTCACCATTCTGCTCCTCTGGACCTCTCTACGTTTCCAGGCCAGGATTTTATCAGCTCTGTCCCCCTTCTCATAATATTTTTGTTTCACTAGCTGGAGGTTGCGCTCAGTTTTGTGCAACAAGAGATCTTTCAATTGTAGTTTGTAATTTTCTAGGGCTGTGATTTGATCCATAGCTAAGGGTGCCTCCGGGGGGCCTCCCGGCTGGAGCTGTGCGATCTTTTCCCTAAGGGATTTTTCTTGGGCCTCCCTCTCCCTTTTTTTCTGTGCCCCCATTCTTATGAGAACCCCACGTAAGGTCGCCTTGAAGGCGTCCCACAGCACATGCGCACCCACCTCGCCATTGTCGTTCAGCTTGAAGTATTCCGTAATGGCATCCTGCACTTCCTGCGCCAGGACATCGTCCTTCAGCAGGGAGTCATTGCACTTCCATCGCCCTTTTCTGCCACCTCGCCATTCCCCGCCACCTCGCCATTCCCCTATAATGGTGGTACGGACCAGGTCATGGTCGGACCAGGGGACCGGGTCAACCTCATAGCCGGAGACATATGGGCGCAGGGGTTCGTCTACCAGGATGTAGTCTATTCGGGAGTATGATGTGTGGATTGCAGAATAGTATGTGAAGGAGGGGTGTTCTGCCCTAGGGGTCGGGATGGTGTCCACTAGGCCCAGCTCTGTGTTGATCCGTTGGAAGGAGCGGGCCATAATTTCATCTGCAGCCCTGGTGGGTTGGGGTTCCAAGCGTTTCCTATCAACTTTCGGGTCCAGGACCATGTTAAAGTCCCCCCCCACCACCATCAACCCGCGTACGAAAAATTTCAATCTGTTCTTCACTCCCTCCCAGAATTGCGCCTGGCCTTCGTTGGGGCCGTACACAACTGCAAGTGTTAAGGGGGAGCCCCGCAGGGAGCCCCTCGCCAGCAGGAACCGCCCCTCCGGGTCTTTCAATGTGGCTTCTACTTCAAATCCAATGTCCCTCGCTAGCACTATGGCCACCCCCCTTTTCTTGGTCTTGTGGGAGGCGCTGAGGACTTCCCCAATCTCCCCCCCCCGTAGCCTCGGTTCTTTCCCCCTCGCCCAGTGCGTCTCCTGAAGGAAAAGCACGTCTAGTTTAGCCCTCCTGAATTCCCTGCAGACCAGGGATCTTTTGGTGGGGGTGTTCAGCCCCCTCACGTTTAGGGAGCCCACGCCCAGGGTAGGTAGATCTTCGGCCAGTGTCTAAAAAAAACCTGCTACTGGATAGCTGACTCGTGGCACTTTCCTTGTCCGGCTCTTTTCGTGTTATCCTCTGATCTCCCGTTTTCTTTCCCCCGCCTCCCCCCCAGGTGGTCCTGAAACCTTTCCCCAACTGACCCCTGGTCCCCCCTGTGAACGTAACCACATCAACAAACCCCCTACCCCCCTCCCCCCACCCCGGCGTCCAGCCAGACAGTTCTACCATTGTTGGTAACCGGCCGGACCACCAGCCTACCGCCTCCTGCTGGGTGAATAACCAAATTCGATCCTCCGTGAGCCCCCCCTACCCCCCCCCCCTCAATGTAACTCTCATACTTGCTGTTCCGTGAGGATCCATATAAGTTCGGACCCCCTGGTCCTGGAGTTCAGCCTGTCTTCGGGCCGGATCAGATGGCGAGTCCCCGTGGTGAGATCTTTACACATATCCCCCGAGGCTGATGTCGCCTGCCGTGAGATGCCTCAGCACCCTTCCTCCCCCAGGTCCGACAGGCTCGCTCCACCCTGGCCGGGTTCTGTGTCATTCCTGTCCGTCGATGGGGACGGTGGGTTCAATTTTTTAAATTTCCGTGGGCCTGTCTTTTTTTCTCCTCTCTCCTCGTGATCGGCACGCACTGGCTTCATCCGCAGCGAACCCGGAGGGTTCCCTCCGCGGGGTCGGGTCCGTTGCATATTCCTGTATGGCTCCCCTTATATCTTCCTCTGTAATCAGGTTCACTCGTTGGCCTTCGTATTCAAACATGAGGGAAAAGGGGTACCCCCATCTGTAGCGCACCCCCTTCGTTTTCAGCATCTGGGTCAGCGGGCGGCACATCCTACGTTTGGCCAGCGTGTATGATGAGAGGTCCTGGAAAATGGCCACCTGTGCGTTGTTGTAAGTTATCTCTCGGGATTTCCTGGCCTCCTCCAGGACCTTCGCTTTTTCAGTGTAGTAGTGGAAGCGGACCAGAATAGACCGGGGGCCCCCGGCTCTTCCCCCCCGCTCTATGGATCCGATCAAACGTCGGTTCGGTTGTCATCTCATCCGCGAAGAGGAGGGCGATGATGTCCCTCACCACCCGGGTCAAGTCTCTTTCCGTCTCCCCCTCCGACTCCGGCACCCCAAAAAATCTGAGGTTGTTCCTCCGCTCTCTGTTTTCAAATTCGTCCATTTGTCTTGCCCTCTCCTCATCTCTCTTTTCCAGGGCCGTTAGTCTCAGAGCCGTGTCCAGCTCCTGGGTCGCTGTTGAGGACTGGTTGGACTCTAGTTGAGACAGTCTATCCTCGACTTTGTCCACTCTGCGGTCCATGTTTTCCATTTTTTGGGCAATGTCTGCCCGCATGTCCCTAATCTCCTGCAAGACCGAGGCAAAGCCCTTTTCCATGGTAAGGGCGGGCAGGGGTGGGGTCTCGGAATGGGCCATGTCGGTCCGTCGGCCCGGGTCGCTGTTCTCCCTGCTGGTGACTTGGTAGCGGTATTCCTGGAGGGTATGGCGCCAACTCATTCGGTCCTCCTACTGCTCCCCTCTGCTGATGCACCCCTGGGGGCAGGGGGCAGAGCCCTGTCGGGGAGCGCGCTCTCTTTCCTTCTGGTGTGGCCCTTTGTGGGGGGCCTCTCGTGGGTGGGCACTTGCCCCACCAGACCTCCGGTGGGGGCCTCACACCCCTTCCCCCCCTTGTTGTGTCCTCTGTTTTTGGTCTGCAGTTCTTAGGGTGGGGGGGGGCGGTTAATGATGTCCAATAGCGGTCTGTTGGAGGGCTCTCTGGTGCGGTTCCTCCAGCGAGAGCTCCCAGGCGGGCACTCGCCCTGGGAAGGAACCCAGGGGCCACCACCCAGGGATGTGATGCGTTCGAGGGTACTCTCCTCCGAATGGACTGGGGATGTTTTCCCCCTCGTCTTCCTTGCTTTTTCTTATTTATTTATTTTTTATATTTTTTTGGGGGGGGGCTTGACAGGGGGGGGCGGGGCCGACTCGCCCCTCCGCGCCGTCCGATGCGCCCCGCGACTGGTCCCCCGGAGTCCTTTAGGGTTGCGTGGGGGCTGGGGCGGGCTCCCCCCACCTACCTCGGCTCCGAATTCGGGAGCGCGGGCAGGCCGCCTTTCCTTAAGCGGGTCGCGGTCCGCGTCTCGTCCGGCTCCTCAACGGGGGACTTCCCCTCCGCGACGGCTCCTTGTTCGGGTGCTGCAGGGGTGTTGCCGGCGGGTCTTCTGCCGGGGCGCCGGCGCGCTCCGTGTTCGGGGTGGAGAGGGGGTCGTGCGCTCCCACTAATCCAGGCCGCCAGCGTGCGCCACTTCCTCCTACGATGGTTGGGACGCTGCCTGGGGCTCTCCGGGGCTCCTCCCTTCGGGCCTCAGAGCTCGTTCTCGGGCTCTCGGGGGTTCCCAGATGCCGCTCTTTCGCCCCGGGGGGCACCCGAGGTTCACGGGTTCCGCGGACCGTGAATGTCCCGTGGGGGGGTAGCGGGGGGGGGCTCAATCCCTCTGCGTAGCCCAGTTACGGCGGGAGCGGCGTGTTCAGGCTGCCATTGCCTGTGCGCCCCCTGGTGGCCTCCTGACGAAAGAATTTTACTGTAAATTGAATGTTACTCATTGTAATCTGAAAACAAAGTGTTCATCTTTAGATTGATCAAGTTTCTTTTACTTGGAAGTATCTCCCATACTGTTTTTGCTGGAATGTGCGTTCTTTGAGAAACCTGAAGGTGTCTCACCTGCTAGTCCCCAGGGATCTGTCATCCAGGTGGCCAGGACACAACCTTCGCTACTGGATCCTGTTCCTGGGGATGGACCAGTGCGGGAGGATCACCTGGATGGGGGGGGGGTCTTCAGGGAGTGGAAGTGGGACACTGAAGGGTGAGACGCGGTATCCCCTTCATTATGACACCGTTTCCCCATCCAACCAGGTAGGATGTCTAGAAACTCAACCCCCCGCCCCTCTTTTGCGACACAAACACTTTCTCACGAGCAGTTCGTGAGCTACAACGGGCTAACACCAGAGGCGTATACCTAACATGTCCCAGCAGAAGGGTAAGCAGAGTCAGGCAGTTACTGATAACTACACACACCTGACTTCCATCACACTTCCCCACACGGATAAAAGGCGGAGCATGAAAGCACACTCTGAGCAAAGCCAAACGCACGAGGAAGCAGCTATTCCAGGGTTGGCAGTTTAAATTGAGGATAAAGGCGGGGAGACCAGAAAGGGCGACAATGAGGGAGTTACCCTTGCCCTGTTCAAGAAAGGATTGCCACTTTCGAGAAACCTAAAGGAAGAGAAACGTAAGACCAGAAATTACAGCTAACGAGCGGTGTAGCGTGTGTCAAAGGTACACAGGTCCCTCCCACGTTGATAGCCAAGCGGGGAGAAGCAATTGCCACAATGGTACTGTCCATGACTCTTGCAGCAAAGCAACGCCAATGAGCTCAGCACAGCTGGTGAGTCGGGAGAAACTGATAGCAGACCGGACTGTTATGTTAAAAATTGCAAGCAGCAACATAATATAAACAAAGAACTTGTGTGCGATTGAACTTTATGAACGCAAGTTAGGTACCAGACACAGAGTGGTCTGGCGCAACGTGGGTGCTCACTCAAAGGTCTCTGTTTGGTACCCCCCCCAGACCGTGTAAATATTGAATGGTGAAATCGAAGTAGTCTTGCAGCGAGTTAAGATACATCCTGTACACATTTGAAAACCTTAAATTGCCTACCAACTGAAATTGGTCTGAGCCCGGGAGAGGGGGATCTGGGGTGAACAACTAAATTCACCCGTGAAGATATTGATGTGGCAAATGTGAACCCGACAGAGGGATGCCTGCGAATTAAAGTTGGTCCAAACCCGACTGAGGGAGGCTAATTGTGAAAGAAGGATCTGAGCCCGGCTGAGGGGGATCCCGGGCAAAGAGTAAACTGCCTGACTTGAATATTTTGAAAGGAACTTTTCAGTTTCTGGTACATCAGGCCCTTTGAAGCAAGAGACTTTGAACGAAAGTGACTTCGGTACAGAAGGGCCTGATGTTGGTAAAAGGCACTGTGACATTTTGCCAAAGAAGACCAAGGGTGTGCTGTGCCCGAGTGACCCGCCTTGTCCCGTGCAAAAAACGTGGAGAAGGGAGGCCAATGGCCTAAACATCCTGACTTATCATTTTGTGAACACTTCTTTCTTTTTGTGAACATTATCCCACAGTATTTTGTAGCATAGCGGTAAGGTTAGGTTTTTTTTTTTTTTTTTAAAGTATAGGCCCTTTTTATTTGACTAGACTCCACTAGGACTGTATTATTATTATTTGATGGTCGTAGCTTGCTCCCATCTTAGATTTAGGTTTAGATAGGTGTTTTTCACATCCATGATAAAGTTCAATAAACACCCTTGAACTGTGATCACTTGTCTGTCTTACTTTGATACCATGCCTTCCTTACAGTTCACATTTCAAATTGATCCCTACTTGAAATCACAAATAATGTCAGAACTTGGCACAGAAAGGTACTTTTTAAAGCATAACAGGCCTTACATTTTATGAGGTAGTGCAAAAGAAAAAATGCAATTATTGGTTTAATTCTAGTAAATTATTTCTGTATCTCTTACACAGGTGGTACAGACTTGTGGCATATCGTGCCTTTACATGGTGGATTCATGGAAGACTGGGATTTTGCGTTCGACGAGTAATTCCTGCCTGTGTGGTTCGAGCCATTTGTGATGAATTCCCCAGTCACCACGCACAATACCATGGATTTATACAGACAGTACCTTGACCGCAGCAGTATAATTTGTAGTGTAATTGCCATGTACTTGACCAAACGAAATAAAAAAAAAAAGTTAATCTGAACAGTTGTTAGATTTTTTTTTTTGTAAGTCCATAAAACATCAAAAAATCTAAGAGTATCGTCGTAAATGATTGGTGTTTTTTAACAAGTTTACTGGCCTGTGGATGCGCTCCCTGCGTCCACATCCATCAGCCTCCGCTATCAATGACAGTATGCACCTGTGGGCGTGTGCTTGCAAGAGGGCTTGTAGGATGGGAACGCTCAAGGTGCTGAATACCATGTGCACCACAAACTGTTCTTTTGCATGGGGACCCTTATCCACCCCATACCAAGTGTGTACAGACTCCCCTTTGAAGACCCTATCCCTGCAATTAGCATATGTCTATGTCCTATGACTGTGTTCCAGCCTGTCGCGCTCGCCTCATCCACATCCACCCCCCTCCGCTATCAATGACAGTTCGCACCTGTGGGCATGTGCTCGCCAGGGGGCTGCACTGGCGGGATTGAAGAGGTCACACATTGTCATAGAGGCATGGTGGGTGTGAACTAACACATCAGACATTCACTTACACAACCACTTGTAATCCTTTATAAGCATTGTGGGAGTTAACAAAAAACATCTGTGAGATCGACAACGGATATCATCAGATCTCCACTTTTTACCTTGCTTGCTCAGTCGGCTCATCTGTTCTTCTGAGTAATGGTTAATCAACTTTTACTATTGTTTTCTGTAGTGTCAATGTTCTCTGCTAGGTCACTTTCTATTGCTTTATACTCATGTACACCCTATTCTCATTTTATTTTATTCAAAAAGTCTACACCATTATCAACCGTCCTATACATTTTTATCTCTGTAATTAGTACATAAGATTGCAGAGTTTTGTTTCCAAATGTTATCTTTTGTAGTACGTGTTTTCAATGCATGTTTGCTTTAGGTGCTATTTTTTTTTTTTATAAAATACATTTTTTTATTATCAAAGGAATATATTGTTTGATTTACTCACTTTGATACTTTTTTTTAATAGTACTATTTATTTATATTTCTTTAACAGATCATAGGGACAATCCAATAATGCCTTCTTGTATCGTGTGTTCGGTTTCTGACGTTGCCATGACGTGCAGGTGGATTGTGGTATGAGGCTTCGCGTTCTGTAACGCTCACCTGATATCCACGGGGACGCCACTCAGCCCTGGTTGGACCACATGCACTCTCAAACCCCTCCCTTGGAATTTGTTTGGTCGAGGATTGTGCCTGCAATACAGGAATATCGGATTTAAAACCTTATCTCTTGTTGCTTGGCTCCCACCTCCCTTGAGGACCAAACCTTCCCCTTAAACTTTCTCCTTACCTTATTTTTTTGTATGATGTGCTCTCCGTCCTGCTTCTCGGTGCAGGGGCCCGTAGCTGGTGCGGGCGTGTCGCGACCTAGTTGCTTCACTGGTGCGGGCCCTGTTCGAGTCCAGACCTGCTGTGACTCCAGTTTCGTTAAGGTAAGTGTGCTGTTTTTCTTTACAGTCTTGTTAATCTGTCCTTTTCTCTTATCCCTTGATAATGTCTGTTACTTCCCCTATGTGCAGGAAGAGGTTATTGTCGTGCTGATTGGGATTGAGCACGAGGCGGTGAGTGAATGCGCGATGCGCAGCGCTATTTGTCTTTTCTTGTGCTGACCTGTGTCTCCCCTCTTTCTTGCAGGCCGCTGTAATGTTCCAGAATGGATGCTGACTGAGAGAGCACTAAGCGGTGAGTGAATGCGCGATGTACGGCACCTTGCTAACCTGTGTTTTCTCAATTTTGTAGGTCGTTGTGTGGTTCTGGAATGGGTGCTGACCAAGAGCGGCTCGAATTCAGGTAAGCGTCTGATGGTTCTTGCTGCTTTCCGAATTGAAATATGGAAATGCTTACTAATGCTGTTTTCACTCCCTTCTTTCCAGGTTGCGGTGCTCCGGAGATGGATGTGGCGCCGAGATGCTGTGTTCACTGGACCGGGGGAGTGATGGATTACGAACAGGATACACAGGTAAGTTTGGCACTAAAGATGTTCTTGTTGTTCTTGCAGGTTCGCAGCTCCAGGAAGGCAGGTAAGGAACTCGGGAGACCGAGCCGAACACGGTGAGCGTCACGCAGCTAACCGCAGAGTAACGCGAAGCGTGTTCCTCTGCCTGGGCGTGGCTTATATAGCCCCCAGGTATTCCAAGGCCTGGCCACACCCAAAACACTAGACCGCATAGCACAGTTCTTAGAAATAGCGGGTCTGCAAGTGTATGGGAGTACCAGTTCTCATGCATGCATTCAGATATGTTGTTGCAAAGTCAGAATGTATTTTCATTCTGAGTGAAGGTCACTTGGTTTGCTTTTTTTGGTTACAAGCTCAGTAGGCCCACGCATCCGACTGAACCCATAAGGGTCAATTGTTTTTTGACCTTGAGTCAGCGGGAAAATTCAGTAAGGATGCAGGGAGTGAAAGTTTGGAAAAATACCATTTGATAAGGTTATGTATTCAAAACGTTTGTAAGACTCATGTAATATCAGTTCAAGAAGATTCTTTGGTGCAAGTACATTGCTGTCTGGGTTTAACAAAGACAATGGAGACGGTAAATATCGTGTACGTTTATTTTTGACAACTACACCGGAACAAGTTTGAATTTTTTATTACCACAATAATAATTTGGCATTGTAACTGAGGTACTATCTTTCTGTGTAGTTGTAATTTTTTTTTCTTTTTTACTTAAGGAGAGTGCAGATTCTCACCGTTTGTAGTCTATCACTAAGTTCACCCATGTTCAATGCTATTATTTCTTTAAAATGTCATGTTATGACCACATCGATTTGTGTATCAGTTTCAACGTTATTTTTGTCTTTTTTGAAATTGTATGTATTGTATGTAGGGTATTGATACATATTTTCTGTTACATTTTCCGAACAGCTACATTCTGCCGTGATTGCCATGGATTGCAAATGCCAAGTGATTGTTTATTTGCACACCAGATGCACGTACTTGTGACCGGCTGCCTAACTGTTACGGTTTTGTGGGACGACCGGCCCGGACCCATTTGTCCATACGCTGGAGTGGCCATTAGGAGTAACATAACATGTTTTATGGTGGTGTAGGCCTAAATTCATGCCGACGTCTTGGAAATCACTGTGCGACCGAAGCGGTTGCTTTATCGAAAACTAATACTTTGCGTATGCGAAAAGAACAACGTGTGCATCACGATTAACATTTTCGAAGATGACCCAAGAAACAAAGTTACTATTTGATTGAAAATGGGATTAGTCAGATGGTCTGGAACAGTTTATTGTGAAATAAAAGTACTTTACAAAATCTAAAATGTTAATTTATTTTTTACAAACAGTTTATTATTTCAAAATGTAACGTCCTACGTTGTACGTCGCTGTGTGTTCATTTTCAGGGGCGACCTGGATTAGAACGACAAATCCTATTTTTTAGTAGCACACGTTACTGCTTTGCAAATTTAGAATGTTAATGGCAAATGTTATTGCGTCTATGTCCTTTTCTGAGAAATATAAAGTAGATGGAGTGTATGCGATTTTTTAATTAATTTATTTTTTTAAATATGTTTAGACTAAGAAAAGTGGTTCTTTAAGGAACATTTACTTTGTTTACGGGTGGCTTTTTTTTTTGGCACCAAACAGTAATATGGGAGGGTAGGTGGACAGGGGAAAATGTTGTGCGTTTGTTATTTGTAAGGTACGGGCAGTGTTTCTCATGCTCCTTCATTACAGTAGTGGCGCTGTTTCTTGGGGAGGAGGGATGGCCTTAGCTCATGTCGTTTTCAGATAACTCGTACTTTTCCTAAAAGTATATAATGTGTACTACATTGCTAATGGCTGACTACGAATAAGTGTTGGGGTTTTACAAGGGAAATGTTGAAGGTGGAAGTTCCTACATCAATAAAAAATGTATTTCTGCACTATCCATGAGGCATACATCTTATTGTTAAGTGTGTACGGATTCTCCGACACGTCACTGTGCTGTACGCCAGTATATGTCATGTGGCATTCTCCGCAAGGTGTGCAATTAAGTCAGTTGTTTCTTTACATTATGGTTACTTGCCACTACTACAAACCGATGACCTTTAGCAAAAAAAATGTGTTAAAGGGATGTTATGGTTAAGTTGCCCTACTAAAAACCTGTGAAATTAGGTAAAAAAAAATGGTAAAGGGACGTTATGGTTCGAGGTAAAACCAAAAAACCCTTGAAATTCGCCAGTTATGGTAAGCTAAGCAACCATAACTCGCGCCACCACCGTGCACTGCTAAGACTAACACCCAGGACATCAAAGATGACATCACAAATGTCATTGATGACATCACTGATGACATCACATGTGCATTTAGTTTTCATGGACTGTCTCCACAAGGGATTGTCATTATAATATTGGCAGAAAAGTGTATGCCAAATAGTTCAATAAGCAATGAATTGCTATAAATACCATTGCATTAATGAGTTCTTTCAGTATATGAACAAACTCATGAAGAAACGTAGGCATTGTCTGCTGCATGCGCCATAAAGGTGCAATAATCGAAATCTTCCCATGTTGAATAGTAAAATGATAAATGCATCCATTACATTTTTGCATACTGTGCAACATAAATTCCTACGAATGCTTCCCTTACTGCACAATTGTACTATATATATTACTGCACAGTTGTACTATTGCACACAAAACATAAAGCCACCACAATGCATACAAATAGAAGCATATACAGGGAACGTAAAGTAAGCAACAAAAAAAAACTGCAGTATTACCAGAAATTGTTCATAACCAAACTATTTAACTTCATGCACAGAAAAGATTCTTGTGTTTCAAGATTCCTTCTTCTCCTATGTATATGTGTCATATGATGTAACTGTACCCTAAGGATGTATTGTAAGAACGTATGAGAAGGGTAAGGTCTACAAATATAGTACTTTTTATTTTTGTAATTTCTGACTGACATTGAAGAAAGCCACCTGGCTTAGATATGTCAGTAAAGGAAAAAAGAGGGAGCTACACATGTGATGTCATCAGTGATGTCATCAATGACATTTGTGATGTCATCTTTCATGTCCTGGGTGTTAGTCTTAGCAGTGCACGGTGGTGGCACGAGTTATGGTTGCTTAGCTTACCATAACTGGCGAATTTCAAGGGTTTTTCGGTTTTACTTCGAACCATAACGTCCCGTTAACAAAGTTTTTTTTACTGATATATGTATATGTGATTCTTTTAGTGCAAGAGCACATTTCAAGGTTTATACAATTTCAAAAAAATGCTGTTTTTCAGCTTCGTCTGGTGGTCATCAAATCCAATTTTACTGTTTCAAGGAACATTTGGACAAATGGGTATATAACAGGTTTTTATGATCACGTTTAATAATTTTCATAATCTCTTATCGGGCAGAAGTCGAATACAATGTATTTTGGTTACTTAGATAGCCAATCATCGTGATGTATACTGGTTTGCGATTCCATGGTGATGGATAAGTCCTCAACAAAAGGAAGCGTGAAGTCCTCATCACAAGCACAATCGTCAAACAGTAGCGAAGATGCTTCAGTCATTTCTGTGTGTGATAATTCTGATTTTTGTCCACATGTATTGGGGAAACGGGGACTATTGTCTGTTTCTTAGACAGATTTATTTTAGAATTCTGAAATATCTTTTGTGGTGTTGTCTGTTTCTTCTGGGTGACATTGTGTGCAGTGACAATGATCCAAGGTTACTTTCCATGGGTCACTGCTGACATTCAATTCAAATTCCGACTACATTCTGTTGCCATGGAAAAATCTGGTTTCATTAAATCCATTCAACCTCTGCAATCCAGAGGAATGTAATAGAACTGATAGCCACTGACAGACATGTTTCAATAGCCAAGACCATGCGAGACCATTCCCAGACATAAAGCATCAATATGATGAATGGCACATCGCTTTGGTAAACATTTTAAATTGGTCAGTTTATCAACAGCCAACTTTGGTGGAGTTCAGAAACTTGTGATGGATCTGTAGATATTCTGCTTGAAAAGTGGTGTTAATTGATTGACCATTGTTCCAACATACATTTGTGGAAACAAAACTAAAATTTCCACGAATGTGCACTTGGACCATTGAGCAAGGAGCAGGAGCGTTTGAAAAGGTAGTTGGTTCCAGGCTCCCCTCCTCACACAGCACTTGAGAAGATTATGTACGACAAAATGCTTTCAAGAGACATAAGGGGACTCTCTGAGTGCTGCCACACTGGAGATTTGGAGGTGTTCCATGATATGTGCCCAAAGTACAGGCCTAAAAGGTTGCATTTTGACATAAACAGTATGAAGGCCAGAACAAGACTGGCTGTACTTGCACAAAAGGAGACCGTTGGAAGGGAACACACAAAACTGCCGGAATTTTCTGGATGCCTCGTTACAACAAGGAGTTTACCAAAAGAAGCAAACAGTGGGTGGCAAAGCCAATCTTCCAGCAGATGCATTTTGAATTTATGAACAAACTGGCATTGAATGTGCTGGTCATACAAATGAATGGAATTGATCCAGATTTTATTTCCAGGTCCCAGTCTATGCCATGGAACATTGCAAAAGAGGTTTGCCCTCCCAAACTCGAACTTGTTGACAGGTTGACTTCAAGATTCAAATTATGTGTGTGGCTCTTCCCAATTTTTAAAGAGGCCAGTTTCAAGCTTTTGCACTGTGTTTGGAAACTGTTTTCATTGTACAATAAATGTATGTCACTTTAGATGTAATTGTTAATTTATTTTTAATTAATTACTGTTTGTGAAGTAATGTCACTGGGCCTTAACATTTCTATTTTTCTTTGATTTGTGTATTTATTACCACCAATATAATTGATTTTATATCACAACAATTTCAGTCTGATTGTTTCAAGTATGTAACTCAAATCAAATGTAGAAGAGACTGGTGAGCTTAAAACCAACAGTTGCCAGGAGCTATTTTTGGTTACCCCAGGCCAATTAATGTAATGCTATAAACTCGCTCCTTGTTCCACAGTGGTAGCTCCTGGTGACCGGTTACTGCTGGATACCCAGGCACTGCTTGTCATTTCTGCTTATCCAGTCCTAATATTGAGCCCCGTTTTTAATGAACTCCCAATAGTTGAAGAATCTAAGCAGAAAACTGGTGCAGCAGACATACAGAATTTCGATGTCTCCAGAGCTCTGGTCCTCTCCAGGCTGGACTACTGCAACAGCTTCTTCCTCAGTCTGCCTAAATCCTCCATTTTGCCCCTTTCAACTAATGCAGAATATGACTGCAAGACTTTTCCTTGTCCTCAATCTCAGCGACTGCATCTCTCGAGCACAAAGATATCGCCATTGGCTCCATGTGGCTGCAAAGATCAAGTTCAAGACCCTCTGCATCATCCAAAGGCTTTCTCCTGGGACCCCACTACATCTGACTCTTTCCCAAAATCCCCCCTTCTTAGAGACCTTCCCTCATCTAGCTGCAATTCCCTGCATATCGGAAGCTATTCCAAGCCGAGAGTGTGGGCTAGATGTCTTTCCTCTGTAGGAGCATCCCTCTTTAATGGCTTCCTTCCTCCTCTCAGGCTTCTGCCTGATCTCCTTAAGTTCCTGAAGATTCTCAAGACCCACACTTTTCTCTTCTAAATCCCCTATCCACCTGCTAATGCCCCGTTCTGTCATTGACTGGCTGCCTGGTCCCTTCTGAGCTCCACAGAGCACTAGGCCCTCCTTGCCCAGTATACCCCAGCCCCCTGTCTTCCTGCCCCCCCACCCCTCAACCTGCACTTGCTCTTCTGGGCCCCTTTACCCTGACGAGCCTGGCCGGGGTGCATCCCTACAGAGTCTATTCCTCCCTGTCCTCGCGCTTTGCATGTGGTCCTCTCTCCCTGCTTCCCACGGCACTTGCCCACCTTGCCTCCCCTTAGCACTTGCCTAGCTCCATTGGCCCTCTTCTTCCCCTCCTCCTTCTCCCCCCCCCCGCCCTGCACATCCCTCCCATCCTAGCATTGTCCCTTCTGCCCGACCTACACCTCCCCACCCCCTCCCCCGTCACTTCTTGTTACTGCTCTTGCATGATCCGAATGACACAAGACCTACTAGGACCGTTATTGTTTTTTTGTCCCTGCCTTCCCCTCCTTTTTTGTCTTGTGGCGCCTTGAAACACCATTTCTTGTATAGGCGCTCTACAAATAACCAATAAATAAAATAAATGAAGCCTAACCTCACTGGAAAGTAGGAATCATGTTAAGTGGCTGCAGATAGCAATAAACCAAACGTTTGTGCCACAGTTTTGGCCATCATTGAAATAACGAGTGAAGGAATATGTCTTGCAAATGTGCACTATGAACATGCGCCTGGGGCCTTTGCACATTTACATCTTACTGTGGAGGACAACTAGGCGCACATGCATCAATGTGGAAATCAATATGATTGCTGGAATAGATAGATATACACAGAATCCACTAAGCCTCAAACTGCACTCATTCAAGGCATGCTGGAATTGTAGTGATGTAAACTTTTTTTTCTTTTTAATGTTGCTCGTTGCCCTGGCTGCAACAGGCCACCCAGCCTGGTGTGAAATCACCCTGCCCCCCCTTCCCGGTACATTTGTGCCGTCGCTATACATTAACTCACCGCTTTTGTATTCAAATTCTGTTTATTTAATTAAAGAAGTGATCCCCTTTAGCCAAAAAAACCGCCCCACAATATTCTTTTGTTTCCCCAGGCATTGCCCTATTGAAGTATAGGGAAATCCAAGCCTGTCTGCACCTCTCCTAGGGTCTTGTTTTGAAAGAGTACCTTCTGTGGGACCAGGCGCATTGATACCGTTGAAATGGAAATCCATATTTTCATATGTGGGATACTTGAAATATTTCGTTGTTTTTCACTGCACAGCTTGCCATTAACATTGTTCAATTTTGTGGCATGTGTTCCCAAAATGAAACTCCCTCTGACATGCTGGGAACGTTGGATGAAGGGTCACATTGTTGTGTCCTTGAATCCAGTATCCAGTGCACTAACAATTTGAAGGCCAAAATGTGTCGCATATCCACAAAGAAGTTTGTTGTTTGTTTTATTATTTGTAATGCGTGGTCATACCCTCAGGTACAAGAGATTTCGAGGCTTAGTTACAACAAGAAGTACAGAAATTATACGAATACATTGTATAAGTAATAAAGAGGGAGGTATACATATGTACAGATGGGCAATAGGTACAGGTAAGTGACAGCAGTGAGCAATGCAATATATACAGCTGGCAGTTTGGAAGGGGTTCATCAACGGCCTACGTTTTCAGCCATAAAACGAACTTAGAGCGGAAATTCTGAAAAGGCAGGTTCATTCTGAGAGAAGGCGGAAGGGAGTTCCACAGTGTGGCTGCTTTCATTGGGAAGCTGTTACCCCCTATAGTGGAACGTTTGAAATTAGGAATCGAAAGGCAGTCTTTGCAGGCCGATCTTATGGGTCTCAAAGAGGTTTGTCTATGAAATCTGTCGATCAGATAGATCGGGGCGATGTTGTTGAGGGATTTGTGCGTGAGAGAAGCAGTTTTTAAGAGAATTTTGTCATTGATAGAGAGCCAGTGATTCTGCTGGGAATGTGCGGTAATATGCTCTCTTTTGGAGATGCCTAGTGCTGCTCTAAGAGCGTTATTCTGGAGAGTTTGCAGTTTGCTAGTGGTGGCTTTGGAGGACCCAAGATAGAGAGCATTACAGTAATCCAAGCGGGACAGTATGAGGGCTCTAGCAAGGGTGAAGCAGCTAGTGTCGGATAGAAAGGGTTTGGCTGCACTAATCAGTTTGCACGTGTAGGTCGTGGAGGAGGCTATGGAGTTCACCTGTCAGTTGAAGGAAAGGGTAGAGTCCAAGTAAAGGCCTAGTGTTTTACCTCTTGTCCTACGATGATGCTATTGCCATTGATCGTGAAAGAATAGGCAGGGCCTAATTTCTTTAGGCTGGTGGTGGCACCTAAGATGATGAGTTCTGTTTTATCATCATTTAGGCATAGTCCATGTGTGGCCATCCATGCCTGGATGATGATGTACACCCTATTCACCAAGGCCAAATCCTTCCCGTAATCTCCAGAAAGCGGAACGAGGATCTGGGTATCATCTGCGTATTTCGTGTAGGTGATACCAAGATGATCCAGATCATCGAAAAGGGGCTTGGTAAATATGTTGTATAGTGTGGGGGAAACACAGGAGCCCTGTGGCACACCGCAGGTGATGGGTATAGGGTCTGCTGTCGCTGTGGGTGAAAAGACTCTCATGGTCCTGTCGTTGAGGAATGATCTGATCCATGTGATGGCCTCAGCCGAGTAGTGGGCTGAGGTGTGTAGGTGCATGCATAGGACAGAGTGATCGACCAAGTCGAATGCTGCAGAGAGGTCTAGGAGGAGGAGTAAGGCAGCTTGGCCGTTATCTCTAAGCTTGTCGATCTGTGCTTTAAAATCATTGAGAGCAGTCTCGGTCCCGTGTTGCGGACGGAAGCCTGATTGTCTGGTTCCTAGTAGGTGGTGTTCATCCAAATACTTCTGAATTTGTACATAGGCAACCTTATCCAATATTTTTAGAAGGAATGGTACAGTCGTTATAGGTCTATAGTTAGTAGGCGTGGCTGGGTCAAGTGTGGGTTTTTTTAGTAGTGGGAGTACCCAGGATTATTTTAAATTAGTGGGGATGGAACCAGTAGAGAAGGAGGCATTGATTAATTTAGTAATGAACAGGGAAAGGTCGCGGGCAGCATCTTTAATGAGCTGTGCGGGGCACAGATCGACCTGACAATTGGAAGGTTTTAGAGAGAAAATTATTTTCTCTACTTCTAATGTGGTGACTTTGGAGCAATTGAAGCGGGTAGTATCCTTTAAAGTAAGCTTCTTAGGCAATTTGGACGGGAGAGGGTCATTCAGGGAAGGTTTATTGCTAGAGATTTTGTTTTTTAGGGTGGCAATCCTGTTAGCTAAGGCGTTATGGATTTCAGAGCACCAGTTTTTATCTTTGGAACAGGTATCTGGTGGTGCTATGGGGGTTTCTAATTCTTTAAGAATAGAGAATAATTCCTTCATGTTTGATTTTGCCTGGGAAATGCGGGAGTCGAGGGAGGTTCGTTTTGCAAGGTAAACTTTCTTTTTTGTGAAGGGCAGTTAGTTTGGTAAGTGTGAGTTTATTCACTACTGAAGGGAGTTTTTTCCTGGTGGTTTCTGTTTCTTTTTTGCTGTCTTAAACTTTTGAGGAAGGGTGTGTACCATTTGTTTAGGTGAGTTTTGGGCTTACTTGGTCTGAGTTTGTGTGGGGCTGTTAGATCCATCGAAGTAGACATGATTTTGTTGTATTCATCAACCAAGGTATCTGGGTTCATATTATCAGGGAATGCGTTGGAGTGTAGGGAGTAAGTTCGGGATGAGTCTCTCTGCTGTAATACTCTTTTTGTTTTTTGTAAGAGTTGGTGGGGCTCTGCTGATTGGCAAGGGTGGGGCTCGGATAGTCAAAAGCATGACCGATACCAAGTGGTGGTCAGTCCAGGCTAGTGGAGAGATGTCAGTGATGTTAGCTAGACAGTTGTGATCGGCCACACAATCAAGGATTCTGCCCTTGGCGTGTGTGGGTTCCATGCATCTTTGGGTAAATCCTAAATCGGAGAGTTTATTGAGGGTAGTACTGGCCAATAGGTCTTCTGGGTCGTTAAATCCCATGTTGTAATCCCCAAGGGTGAGTACTTGTGTAGTACTTTTGTACTTACTTTTGTAAGTGATAAGATTCACTATATTGAAAGCGGTTGGTCATCCGTCACATAGGGAGAATGGAAACACAAGGCACAATGTAAGCAAAGTTTTAAATATTTATTCAAGTGAGGATGGCAAATGTGCTGTATGCTACATGATTTACGTTCTGACCGATGAATGTTCAATTTGATGCAAATAATAGACATCATGCGTGTTAATTGCAACTTAAATTGATAGTTAAAATAAATATGTACTCTGCATATACAATTATAAATTGGGTACTGAAATATCTTTTTGCATTCTAGATTTTCCATAGTTATATTATACCGATGTTTGACTGTCATGGGCACAGTTTACCAGTCAACTTCTTCTTTAACCGTCATTGGACAATAATCAACAACGCATCTGTGATAACCATTATCTGGGACAATCGCCAGACACTGATCTGTCCTTTTGCAATTGTAGTAATAAGGAGCAACATGGCAGCCCATAGGTTCTGCAAACATGCGGATGTGAAGGTGTTGCATCTGAAATTTAAACCACTAATTTCTTCTCTGTAATGGAACGCCACGTTACGCGATCAGAAATCGGTAATGGAAGTTAATAACTTTCTGTGCCGAATGCAAAGACTGGGATTAATCGGTCGATTAATGGAATCAGCATTATAAGGTCACTGTTCACAGTTAAACAAAAAATGAGAACCATGCGATGTTCGGCAGCTATAACCTCATGTTTTCGTGGACTTAATTACCTCTTTTCATCGTTATGTCAAAATTAAAAATTCTTGTTGTACTCCAGACTATTACGGTTTTCTTTTAAAAAAAACCTGTTTTTATTGTGTGCGTCTGTTGTGGATGTATGTTTATGTTCCTGGTTCTGCGTGAGATAACAATATGACATTGGTGATGAGAGGGTACGTTTGGCTACGCTGGCCACTAACGTCAATAAAATAGGTCGAGCTCATTGTGAGCATCTAGTGATGTCAGCGTTAGGGGTGGGTGATCTGAATTAGTGCCGCAAGGGTACTTGAATTTAGGGCGATGGATCAACGGAGAAGATTACCACAAGATGATGGTACCTGACCCATCGTTTTCGCATGTGTTAAAGTGAGAAGAACTCGGGTAAATTCCATTGGAATTTATTTTAAGAGCAATCAATTTATGCTCTAAAATACATGCCCGATCGATTGGGCCAATCCCATTTCTGATCGAACTACCCCTTTACTGGTGGAAACTACACAGCCCAGACAAGCATGCCACTGGTAGTGCGATGGGAAGATGACACCCCAGCGACAAGGGCACATGGGCTACACCTAAACACACAACCCCTATGCTTTCCTCAACGGATATGCCGAGAAAGCCTTTGACACCCGCGGTTTCGCTGAAAAGTTTGACAGGGCCTACTGAACCTTGTGGTTCAGACCCCTACGCACACTGCCATCAGGGCCTGCACACAGCATTAAGAATTCTTCAGTTGGCAATCACATTAAATCTTTGTCTCTCTAAGGCATTTTTACGTGGTTCTGACCCTAAAAAGGCCTCCCCTTTACCTGAGGGGTATTCTCCAGCCTCTCCCCCTATATCTAAGGCCCTTCAGGAGGATCCTGTTCAAGCTTATAATTGTTCTTTGCCCATCCCTTCCACTGATGAGTCAAACTCCTCTGGATGGACTAGAGAGAAATTTGAGGCATGTATGGATAAAATGGCAGAGTTGATCAACTTTTCGGGCCAGTTAGATGATATCCTCAAGAGACTTTGTCTGTGGATCCTTGTTCTATTCCTCTGAAGTCCCTGAAGCTCCTTTCACCAGGTGCACAATTTGTATCCCCAGATGAACAACGTCCACAGGTGTAGAGTGCGTGCAAAAATTAGCTAAAACATGGCACCAGTGTGCAGCCATTTTGGACACTCCCTTGCAAAACTGCAATGAAAGTCTACGTTTCTGTGGGCTCAGTTAGAAGGCAGGCATGAATTCTGCAACGGTTGCATGTTTTACATTATGAACAGATGAGCTCACTCTGAAGGATAGTTGTAGTTTTGTTCGCTCAAGGACGAGCCAAGAAGGGAGTCGGAGATGTGCAGGTGCATTGATACAGGGTGCTGGGAACGAGCGTGCGGGATACAAACTGTGTTTTTCCACTACTGATTGTATTTTTTCCATGTTTGCTGTCTGTCCTTCGGCCGGGGACGGTTGGCAACCCAAGAGGAGTGGGGATTTCTTTCCCAACTAAGAGAGGGGTATCCTGATGGTAGGTCAGAATTTGAACCCCAGGTGATGAAGTCTTGCTTAGAGGGAGGTGGCTCCGCTCCAGACCCAGTTAGCACGTATGATCTCTCTGCTTACCTGCCTTGGGACTGGGTAGTGTTGTCATGGATTAGGTGATGTTTCTTCCTGCAACTGCACTAACGGTGATGTATACGAACATATAAGTGTGTGTGTAACTAATTATTCTTATTTCACTATTTAGCTGTATATCTATGAAGTGTGAATAAACGGCCGCTAAAGAGCCTATTCTATTCTAACCGTGAGTCTAAGTGTGTCTTATTGCTTCCCCGAGTGCAAGAACTTTTGTTCTGTGTAGTCTTGTAAGCGTTCTTGGTGGTATTACACGTGACAGAAAAGCCAAACGGGAACCTCCTATAGATGTGTTGCTGGACGACCAGGATAGCCCCAACCAGGACATCTACTGTGTCCCTGACCCAGGTCATGCATCTCGTGACCCCGTCTCAAGACCCAAACTGGGACCCCACTGATGGTCATGGCAATTTTCACAATACCCTTCCCATGACCCTGACACAGACATCTTTTTGGACACTTCTCCCATTGTTCAACCCAAGGACTCGTCACCCATTGATGACAATATGCTTTTTAACAACCTTCGCAAGAAGGTGCCTGATCCTTTTAAAATAGTCACCCAAGAACCCGTACCTGATTGACTTTGTGGAGGATATTCTTAAGGAGAAGGTCCTGGTCAGCCAGGCTATTCTTGCCTGGAACTCTGTGAAGAAATGCCTGGCTTCGTCCTTGCCGACACCCTCACTCACTCAGGCAGTCAACCCTTGAGTAGAAAAGATGTTTTGTCCGGCGCCATCAGACCCTCTGTATATCAGAGGCCATGCTATCCCGGACTCACTGGTCGTTACCACCAGCAGGAAACAAACAGGAGTGCCACTATCCTTGTCAGAGTCTCCTCCACACAAGGATTGGAAGAAGCTATATGCTCTCGGCAAACGTGTCACCACCTCTGCTGCTTTTTGTACCCGAATCGCCAACCTCACCATCCTCCTTGCGAGCTACAGTGATGTACAATGGGGACTCGTAAAGGAGGACCTACAGAACGTCCCGGAGTCAGCCTGGGCCCAACGCCTAGCTGTGGTCGCTGAAGGCCACCAGGTCACACAAAACATCCTGAAAAATACTCTGGATTCTCCTGAAACAGTGGTACTTGTCATACCACAAGGGACTCTTCTGAAATGGCACACCTGGATGAAAGATTCAGGATTTAAGCAAGAGACTCTGGCTTCCATCATCAATAAGCCGGTGGAAGATTCTTTGGTATGGATGAGGCCCTGGAAACTGCTAAAAAAGAGCATGATACTCTAAACTCACTTAACCAAATTACAGCCACACCTTTTGTCCGGCGAGGGGCATTTAATTCCCGCTGGTCCTTCTGGCAGTCTTTCTACCGTTCCTGCCAGGGGCATTATGGGTCAGGAAAGAGCTCCTTGGTTTTCCGGTCAGGGTACCTCCAGTGGTTTCCAATCCCCACAACAGCAGGGACTTAAATGTGGGAAAGGTAAAATGTGAAACTCTGCAACTAGAGGCCCTCCAACCCCAACCAGCAAATGACTCAGCAGTATGGGTCCCCTCCCATGTCTCCCAAGTTGGGGGGTATCTAACATATTTTTCCCATGCATGGGAGGGTATCACTTCAGATCAATGGGTACTCAAGCCAGTTGCCCACCGGTACTGCATAGAGTTCCTACAACCACCCCGCTACTATCTACCTCAGAGCAGACTTCTGTTTGCAGAACATCTGCCCATCCTGCTGGAAGAGGTCCAGATCATTCTAAAAAAAGGGGGCGATCGAGGTCGTCCTTCCTCTTCATATTTCAATGATGTTGCCAGCACACAGAAAGTACCTCAGGTTCAAGATAGAGAACACTCACTATCAGTTCAAGGTGCTCCCCTTCGGCATTGCCTCAGCCACAAGGGTGTTTACAATGGTACTAACGGTAGCAGCAGCTCACCTGTGCAGGCAATTCATCCCAGTGTACCCTTATTCTTGACGACTGGCTCATAACCGGAGACTCATATGGAACGTGTCTGGAGAACACTTAAAAGACAGTAGATCTCTTTTCCAATCTGGGATTCTCTAGCAACAAGAAAGTCAAGTCTGATCCCAGTCAAGTCAAATAGTTTCTGGGTGCGCTAATTTGGGTGCTAATTTGGGCAGAAGACTGCCTCGCCTTCCCCTCCAATTATAGGGTTCAAAACATGTTGTTCCGCATCCATCACTATGTAGCCAGTCGCTGGATAACCGTACGCAAAACCAAGCAGCTAACTGGAATGATGGCATCCTGCATCTTCTGGTTCCACACGCCGGTCTGCGCATACACCCTATGCAGGAGTGGCTCTCAAGCCAATGGTATCTGGCCAGCAGTCAGTGGGACGATCTAGTGGTTGTCTCGACAGCCCTCGTTCAGTCTCTGCAGTGGTGGTCTCAAAGGAAAACCTTCTGCAGGGCAAATCCTTTACCACCCCCGCAGTACAGGCCACTCTCACCATGGATGCATCTGTCAGGGTAGCGGGCTCACCTCCTTCAAAAGATGCCGCACGCATGTGGTCCCCGTCGGTAGCATCCAGACATAACAACCTGTTGGAAATGTTTGCATTGTTCAAAGCCCTAAAAGCCTTGCAATCACCACTTACAGTGGAAGCCGTTTCTTGTCCTTACAGACAGCACCACTGCCATGTACTTTCTGGACAAACAGGTGGGCACTCGCTCTCCAGGGCTTTTCAAACTGTCCCAGAAAATGTGGAAGTGGGCCCTTAAACACATGTTCCTACTATCACAACATGTTCCAGGGGAACACAATCTTCTGGCAGATGTGCTCAGCAGAGATTTGCATCCAGGTGATCCTCCCACACTGATCTGCCCCCAGGAACTGGATCCAAAAGTGATGGCCGTGTCCTGGCCACCTGGATGACAGATCCCCCGGGGGCTAGTGGGTGAGACAGCTTCAGGTTTCTCAGAGGTGAGTGGGAGAAATGTCAGGCTGCGTCGGGAGCCAAATACGAGAAGAGAAACTTGTCCCAGTACTCACGAGTTACTTAACCTGTGTAATTGGAACTGTGTAAAGCTGATAAAGAGGAGATTGAATAACCCTATATGGGAAGTATATGACCACTCCGAACAAAGAGCTGATAAAGGACGAACATTGCTATGTGAGCACCAAGATGAGAATGGGAGAAACTTTGGCATAAAATCTTGTAATAAAGGGGGACAGACCAGGCTATCAAGAGAACAAGAGAGTTACAAAGAGCGAACCCAGGAGAGGGGAAATACCAAGTGGTAAGAAACCACAGCCAAGCTGAGAAAGCCTGGATCAATAGATTATGAAACGTCTAAAACCTCCAACAAGAATGTGAGAAAGTATCATGAGAAAGGTTGTCACAGATACTTCAGTAAAGAGAGTACAAAACCGAAGACTGATGTAGAAGAACTACAAGAGTTAATCCAAGGGATAACGAGATTATTACAGAAGATTGTGCTAGACAAGCAGCTCAAGGAATAGAGACATTGATAGAAAAACACTGTCAGAAGCACACCAGAGGAATCAAGCCAATCTCCTGGATTTGTTTAAGTTGGTTATATTAGTGGTAGGGTTAGGTAGAATTAGATTTGGACTGAGGACTTTAATTTCTTTGCGACTTCCCGATGACAGACAAGCACCTTTAGTTACTTTAGATGGGTAGGGAACTCAGTCTAGAAATGGGGAAAGAAAGGCCTTTTTCTTATAAATTTGAGTACATGTGAATTAGAATGTCCTCAAAGATTGGACTCATTCTTCCATCCCACCACAACTACTAAAGCTGTTTTTTATATATATAAAAAGCGTCTACAAATGTCTGCCATGCAGCTAAATCATTTTAAAATGTAATGAAAGCTGTTGGCTGTACGAGACAAAGCTGTAGGATGTCCAAGACGGAGACAATTTTGAAAGCAGCTGCTGCAAAAGAAAGTCTAACATATAAGGATCACAAGATCCTCTTCTTTCCCGACTTGGCACATTACACTGATAGGATTAAAAGAAAACTCAATGTACTTAAAAAATCCTTTTTGACTCGAGGCATCAAAGAGGGGTAGCTCAGAACCTCCAGTTGAGTGTCTAGGAAAGATAAAGAATGTATCTTTTGCAATGCTGAGAGAGAACTGTTAACATTGGTCCCTGAGTCACAACGAACATAGAGAAAGGTTGATGGGGTATACATTCCAGAGATTATGTAAGTTATCACTTAAGAAGTGTTGAATGTTTATTAGCCCTTTGTTAACGATTTATGTAGGTTTGAAATTGTTGCGTAAATATTTGGTTTGCTGAGAGAAAGGAGATATGAAGATGATCTGTTAACACCCTGATTTAAGGGATGCAAGGAGTTTGCTCAAGCAGAGCATTTCATCCAAAATAGGTAAGAATGCGACCTCTGACTAGACTGGTCTTGGAAGTGCTGCGAAATGGCTTCCCCCATGTAAAACGTCCTCTTACGTCCTGTTCTGTTTCCTGCATACTCCTAGGCCTTCCCTCAGAACAGAGGATATTGAATTGTATTTAGTGATACTTTGAGATTAAGGTACAGTAAAGAGGGAGCGAGAGCTGCACAGGTAAGTTAATTGCGAGAAGCGGGCATATTGATATTGTATATTGGGTTCACCTGTCCTCTCGGGGGAGGGGATACAACTGAGATCCCACTTGCCCTGTCCCTGGGGGGGTTCTAAGCTTTGCAGGCTCACCTCCCTCATCCCAAAGGGGGTGGCTCCCCCATGGGAGAGGGGACACATTTCTTGGATTCGTCACAGACCCTACCATTGGATATGAGCCTGCTCCTAGTCGACATGGATAGCGACTAAGGAAGTCAACATTTTCTTGTTCTTTCCACTTTCGGTGTTCCTCTTTGAAGCAAAAGGGTTGTAAGTCTAGGAACCATCTCATCACCCTGCTGTTGGTGTCTTTTCTATGATACATCCAGGTTAGGGTGGAATGGTCAGGAATGAGACGGAACCTTCGCCCTGTCAAATAATACTTCAAACTCGTGATGACGCACTTGATCACCAGAGCCTCCAGTTCCACAGTTGAATAGACTTGTTCTCGGGCTAACAACCTCCTACTGGTGTACAAGACCGGATGTTCTCGGTCATCGTGCAACTGTGAAAGCACGCCTCTGAGACCTACCTTTAAAGGATTGGTCTTCAATATGAACTCCCTGTTAGGTTACTCATTTTCAGAACCGGTTCATCGCACTGTATTCATTTTAGCTTGTCAAAGCTCTTCTGATCTTGCCAGGTCCAGACAAGTTTGTTTGGCTGGGCATTCTTTAGCTTATCAGTAAGGTTGGCTGCAAAGGTGGAGAAGTTTGGGATGAACATGCGGTAATAGCCTGTTAACCCTAAGAATGCACAGAGTTCTTTTTTTGTTTCGGTTGGAGATGTTTGTGCCACTGCCTTACTTTTTTCGTCTGCAGTTGGATGCGACCATTCCTGACCAAGTAGCTAGATATTTTACTGCATTCTGGACTAGCTGATATTTCTCCAGGTTGACCCTGAGCCCCTCTGTCCAGAAGGCCTTAGCCATCTCATACAGATGGTATGGATGCTCTTTCCAACTGCTACTATGGATCACTATATCATCCAAGCATGCTCCCGTGAATGCAGATTATGGCCTTATGATTTTCTCCATAAGTCTCAGAAAAAGTAGTCTGGACTTCATGGAGACAAAATGGTAGCACTACAAATTGAAATAAGCCCTGAGGGGTGCTAAATGCAATTTTTTTCTTAATCAGCAGGATTGAATGGGACCTTCCACTAACCATTGGTTAAATCCATTGTAGTAATGTACCTAGCATTTCCCAGTCTCTTGAGGAACGTGTTGGTTAGTTATCGAAGACTGAAATGGAGTTCAGCCTCTGAAAGTCGATGCAGAATTAGCAAGAATCGGCAGGTTTGGCGAAAAGGACAATGAGAGAGTACATAGGGCTCTCCGAAGATTCTATGACCCCCACCTTCAGCATCATAGTTATTTCTTATTCTATAATCCTTCTACAGACCTTAGGAATTTGGTAGTGCTTCAGATTGTCTGTCCGGGCCGTGTTCGGATGTGATGAAAGACATTTTTGACTCTCATGGTTCCTCAGAGAAGACCTTGCGAAACTGATTCAATAAATCTTGGAGGTCCCTTTTTTCTCTCCCTAAAATTCTCTAGAATCAGGCCATGGTTATGTTCACTTTCAACCAAAGGTTTGCCGTGGTGACTATGCTTGGTTCAACGGGGTCTGCATTGCAAATCCTCAGTAGATTTATATGATAGACTTGGGGCTTTTGCCTTCTATCATAATGGGATATCGGTTAATTGAGTGGGCAGTTGCACTCAAGGAGTTTAGATGGCTCATACCACCTCCAGGCAATCTTATTTTCTGAGGTCGGCAAGAGAACCAATACCTGACCGTCTACCGTAAAGGACCTAATGACTGCCTGTTCATCATAGGTATTTTTTTTTATGTTCTTGGGCTGGCTTTGGAGAGGTGACTTGACAATTTCCTTTTCCTTCTACGTGTGTGATTTTTAATTTGGTGGCCGCTTTGCATATGGGTAGCGCGGCCTTCTCCCTCTCTTGCCAAGTCTTCATAAATATGTTGAGCACATCTCAGAGTTCTCTCATACAAGATCCTGAACAGGGAATAGCCCCAGGAAGACTGGGAAGTTTTCCAGGCTGCAAATATGGCCCATGGTATCCAATCAGTTTTTCCCATCGGTCTGTATAAATTTGCGTAGTATGCACTTTAAGGACTTGTGGAAGAGCTCTTCCATTCCGTCTGCCTGGCTGGGGAGGGGGTATGCAGACATCCACGGGGTTTTGATTTAATAATCTCCTTCACCTCCTGTATAAGGTCGGGATTTGAATGTAGTACCCTGGCCGGTTAATATTTAATTGACTCCAGAAGAAAAAGACCAACTAAAGAAAAGCGGTGTTCTCCCAGAAGGCACCTCGGGGCAAAGGCCAGAACTCAGTCCAGACCATTTTATGCTTTAACCTTTTTCTGTTTTAGACTACCAGCTTATTAAAGAACTCAGTAAGGAGCCCCATAATAAAACTGGGATCTGCAAATGTCACAACAGGTGCCTCGTATAAAACGGCTGTGGGAGGCAGAGTAACATGGACAACATGAGGCACAACACAGGGAGAGAAATTAAGAATGTCCCTAGGATCTTCAAATACCACTTACTTGAAAAGATTTGATATAGCCAAGGGGAAACTGCAATAAACGAGGTCAGGAGCACCTGGGCAATGGGACTGCAATGACGTCTGGAGAAGGGGGTCGGTGTTGAGCCTTTCTGGGGTAGATAAGTCCAAGATTGATCTTAAGACTCAGCTGACCTTTATGTCCAATGGGAGACCAGGGGAGTGTTTAGACTAGGACAATAGGGCCATATAAAGCAGGCAGAGTGAGTAAAGTATGAAAGGTGTTTGCGTGAGGTCAGGTGCAGAGGAGGTGGACCAAGAGACCAGCAAGGAAGGTGTACTAGGTGGAGGAGACTGTTGGATTATAGGGAGAGAGAGTGAAGGTAAAATGTTGAGTCTGAGAAGGTTGTACTAATTGGGTGTGTGTTTGTGTGTGTCTGTGTGTGATGAAATTAATGGAAAGTGGAAAGTTGAATGAGAGGAGATGATAGAGTTAAAAGGGTAGTTTATGAAAGAGACTTTGTGGGTAAGACGGCTGTTGTGTGTAAGAGAGGGTAAGGGAGAGGCAAACGGGTAAAGGAGAGCAGAGGTAGGTGTAGAGGTGGGAGCGAAGAGTTAGGAGAGCTGAAAGATCCAAAAGGAGTTGGGAGGGGGGGCGAGGAGCTTGTAGAGAGACAGAGGGAGTGCTAAGACTACATGACAGCAGGTGGAGTAAGATGGATTGTAAGACCAGGAAGTTGACTAAAGAGAAAGGTGAGAGATCAGTTGGAGAGTGGTGATGTGAGAGAGAGAGAGAGAGAGAGAGAGAGAGAGAGAGAGAGGTAATACTAGCGGATGGAGTGTGGAGAGGTAGGAAAGGAAGGGATTGAGAGAAGAGGAGAAAGACTAGTGGCTAAGAGGTGAGAGGTTGGCCATCAGGAGGGGAGTGATTGACCAACCCAGGCCATCTAGTTAGGTCCCTAGGAAGTCCCGCCGGGAGAGAGTTGGAGAAGGCTATGGGCTTTATGCCTCCTGAGTTTGAGGGATGCGACCGGATAGTAGAGGTACCCTGGCGATAGTTAGCAATTCTTAAGGTAAAGTTTGGGAAGAATAAGGAGCCTAGGCTAGAGAGGTGGAAAGGTTGAAAGACCACCCCTAGACTGAGACCCAATTTCCCTACAGATATTGATTTTTCTAATACAAAGTTGAAACTAAATATCTGTTGAGAGGTTATTGAGCACTTTGTCACATTACTTTGATATTTTCTCCCATATTTATCAATAATTCTGTTATATCAAATTATGTAACTCAAGATGATTGTGATTTTAACAATCTGTTTTAGATGTGTGTATGGTTGTTTGATGAAATGTTTCTGGACAATGTTGAATAGCTAGACAATGCAAACGATTGATTGAGATAGGTTATGACTTCTTGAAGGTGACTGTGTTCGAATTCTATTTACAGGAAGACCACCACAACACTTCTCAGCTGTTTGAAAATGATCAGAAGACTCTTCAAATTCAGGAGAGAGCTTCCAGGCTTTTGCAGAGGAGGTAAATGATTATTGTATTATTCAAATGATCCACATGCTTAGGCATCCATGCAAACTAGTGAAGAACAATTGCTAATCCTGTATGTTCAACATGCAACACTTGTACATGTGTCTTTAATTATATCAAACTGATATGAACATCCATCATGCCTTGCTTAGATATTCCATATGAAAATAATTCCAGATATTGACCAATGATTTCTGTTGAGGTGGTTTTTGTGCAGGCCTTTTGTAAGGGCTGGACAATAATTGCTTACCTTAAGGTCGGCTAACACACCTAGCCCAAAGGGAAAGCCAAACCTCTCTTAAAATGGTAATCTAACAGAACAGTCAGGCTTAACTCCAGGAACGGGATGTGGGCCCACACGAAGGCACAAATTAGTCCACACACGTATTCCTGAAAAATACCCCCAAACCTATTTCTGATGTTTGTTAATCTGCTTGGAAGCACATGCTGTGCATAGTCCGACTTCCAGTGGTCACTGCAGAGTATTGCATTTTGTTTTTCGTAGTCGAAAAGGGGACGTCGACAAGGCGTGTCTGTAACACTATCCCTATAGTGACGTGCAGTGTACCCACAATCCCTCACGCGTCGAGGTCCCTCAGATAATTTTTTTCCGCCCAGTTATTGGTCGCCTTTATGCGGAGCTCCTCGAGAGACATTGCGAAATCATTTCCTTGACCCTTGGTCGTTTATTATTATTTATAACTATCACATAGATCCCTCCCTCGACGTAGCTGCAAAGCTGTTCTCCACCGAGCAAGATCTTCGACGGAGGGACGAGCGGAGGAGATCCTTCGGCGCTTCCGAACACGTGGCCTGGCCTCGCCGGCCTAATACAGTAGGGAGAGTGGGGTTGTATGGTCATTACTTTGTTTCACTCTGAGAATGCCTTTCTCTTTCCCCTCCCTCTCTTTCGAGATCGTAATCACATTTCATGCCCTCAGCTATGGAGAGGATGCACTTTAGGTTTTGCCCGTGTTGCAAGGGCAAGTTTACCTAGAAGGACAAGCATAAACGGTCTAACCGTTGCTTGCCCCTCTATCACAAAGAGGACGGCTGTGCGGCCTGTAAGTTACTTAAACCCAAACCTTTAAAGGACCGCAGGGTCAAAAGGTGGGCAGCCTATGCGATGTCTAGGTCTGACTCCTCGCCAGCTGCCGCCGTCGCCAAATGTGATGAGGACAGTGATTACACGGCCTCCGCAACAGAGGTTGTAGACCTCTCGCAGGAGCGTTCCCGCTCCTTGTCCGTCCCCTGCCCCGACAAGCCCCGCTTATGGGGATGAACACCCCGGCGACAAGGACGAACACAAGAAAACACATAAGCACATACCCCACGGCACGCATTCGTCGAAGACGAAGGCAGCCATAGCGTCAACGGAGGCGTCGGGTCCACCGGCGCCTTCCGCCGACCGTAAGGGTCGCAAGCCCTCCCCGCCTCCGCGACCGGCGACTGGGCTTTCTGTAAATAAGGGCGCTAACCCCAAATCCTCAGGCGACGTGCCTCACAAGAGTGCATACGTTGCCAGTAAAGACTCGGCACTGCCTAGCGCGACGGCGAGCGATCCCTCGATGGAGAAGCTGATCGCCGAAAGCCTCACGCGTATAGCTTCTAAAGATGGCCAGAGACGGACTGCGGGTGACACGTCGAAAACCGCTCACAAGAAACGCCGAGGACGCCGGAGGGTAGGCTGGGACAGCTCCCACCGTCGACAGAAGACCCTAGCCAGCGAGAAGGTTTCTCAGAAGGCGAAGGAACCCTATCTTCGACGCTATGGGACAGAACTAAGCAACTACAGGGAGAGGAAACTCCCTTTTCACTCCCAGACCGCTCTGGCCTACCTTACTGGACTGTAGAGAGGTTCCAGTCATGTATGGACAAGCTAGACAGGTTCATGGCCATCCCAGAAAATAGGACACCCAAGAGGCCAAGGGAGGTACTCCAGGAGGGGCCTAGGGCTAAATACCTGAAGCTCTTTAACCCCCTACAGGAAGACATCAACTCTTAGGACCTCACTGAAGAGGACTCTCACTTCCAGGAAGAAGATGAGTTTGTGAATAATGAAGACCACAACGAGAGGAAGAAGGTTTTCATGATGACACTAACATAGGTGAGGAGGGCTACGTGGAGGACCGAGGTGAAGGTGGTTCACAGCCCTGGCAGTCGCCATCAGGGTCTACAGACCCCGACATTATAGACATTTCTTCTCCTCAGACCACACCGGT
The DNA here is from genome assembly GCF_040938575.1 of Ambystoma mexicanum. Taxonomy (NCBI): domain Eukaryota; kingdom Metazoa; phylum Chordata; class Amphibia; order Caudata; family Ambystomatidae; genus Ambystoma; species Ambystoma mexicanum. The sequence continues at coordinate 1,173,473,986 of NC_090921.1, read as the reverse complement.
CAGGAACCCATCTCCAGTAGATGATCAGCCCACCTTCAATGCGCTACTGAGGAAGGCAGCAGCACATTTTGAAGTTGAAACTGGGGAGGTCACCCCAGATATTGATTTCGTTGAAAGGATTATTAAAGAAAAACCTCCCACTAGTCAAACTATTCCTATCCTTGCCTCAGTTAAGAGACGACTCAACCCATCGCTGTCCACCCCCGCGCTGGTAAGAGGGGTCAATCCAAGAATCGAGAAATTGTTCTCACCCTCTCAGTCAGACCCATTATATATCAGGGGTCACTCAGTCCCAGACTCCTTAGTGGTGACTAACACAAGGAAGAGGGCTGGGGTTCCACTGTCAACCAGCGAGGCAACCCCAGATAAAGAAGGGAAAAAGCTTTATGCCTTCGGCAAAAGAATTACCGCCTCTGCAGCATTTTCAATTAGGATTGCCAATAATAACACATTGCTGGCAAGCTATGCTGATGCTCAATGGGGAAAGCTTAAGCAGGACATCGAAGAAGCCCCTGAACCTCTAAGAACCCACTTATTGGCTACAGTTACAGAAGGAACTCTGGTCAACCAGAGCATCATTAAGAACACTCTTGATGCGGCAGAAACTGCTGGCTGTTCTTTGGTGCAGGGAATTCTGCTGAAGCGTCACGTCTGGCTTCGCAATTCCGGTTTCAAGGCAGAAACGCAGGCGTCACTCATTAATAAGCCAATAGAAGAGTCAAATCTCTTTGGAAGGGCAGTGGACGACGCACTGGAAAATGCGAAGAAAGAATTTCGACACCATAAAGACCTTAGACCAAATCTCAAACAGGCGGGATTTGGGAACAAGCGCTTTTTTTCGTGGCCAACGCCAACAGCAGCAGCAGCAACAGCATTACACTGCGGGCAACTGGCCCCTGCCCGTGGCAAGGGCAGAGGCCGGGGCTCCAGCCCCTGAGGCACCCCGGCAAATAACACCGAAGGTTCGGGTCCCCTCCCATGCGTCTCTGGTTGGGGGCCGGATAACATTGTTTCTCTCAGCATGGGAGGGAATAACATCAGACCGGTGGGTATTGTCAACCATAGCCCACGGGTACTTATAGAGTTCAATCGGTCCCCCACCTACAGACCTCCACGGGGACGACGCCTGTCACCAGAACACCTCGTCATCCTTCTGCAAGAAGTAGAACAGCTGCTTACAGAAAGGAGCAATAGAGGTTGTGCCCCTATCTCAGGTAATGGAAGGTATTTATTCAGTGTACTTCCTTGTACCCAAAAAGGACCTAACCATGCGCCCTGTACTAGATCTGCGCCCAGCGAACAAATTTGTAAAACCACAAAAATTTTGTATGGTAACATTACAGGAGGTAATTCCTCTGCTATCTCAGGGGGACTACATGAGAACACTGGGCATGAAAGATGCATACTTTCATATCTTAATGTTGCCAGCGCACAGAAAATACCTCAAGTTCAAGATGTAGGGCAAACACTACCAGTTCAGAGTGCTACCCTTCGGCATAGCGTCTGCACCGAGGGTATTCACGAAGGTACTGGCAGTGGCAGCGGCCCACCTGCGCAGGTAGACCATACCGGTATACCCTTACCTCGACGATTGCCTCATAACAGGGGAGTCTTACGAGACATGCTTCTCAAAAACCAAAAGACAGTAGACCTTTTGTTCCAACTGGGCTTCTCCATCAACGAGAAGAAGTCCAGCTTAGACCCCAGCAAAATCAAACAATTCCTAGGGGCTCTAATTCGAACAAAGGACGGCCTCGTCTTCCCCTCCAACGAGAGGGTCCAAAATATGCTGTCTCAGATCCCTCAATATGTGGCCGGTCGAGAGGTGACGGTACGCAAAGCAATGCGCTTGCTAGGAATGATGGCGTCATGTATTTATTTGGTACCTCACGTGCGCCTGCGCATGCGCCCAATGCAAGAGTGGCTCAACAGCCAGTGGTGTCAGGCCAGCGGACAATGGGACGATCTAATGGTGGTCTCGCAGGCCTTGGTTCTCTCGCTACGGTGGTGGTCGAAGGAAAACCTGGTAATAGGGAAACCATTCGCCACCCCCGCAGTGGAAGCCACTCTAACCACAGACGCATCCCTCACAGGATGGGGGGCTCACCTATCCCATCAGACTGCTCACGGAGTTTGGACTCCGAGCGTAGCTTCCAAGCACATAAACTTACTGGAGCTACTTGCGGTGTTCAAGGCACTAAAAGCCTTCCAGACACACCTACAAGGGAAAACAGTGATGGTCCTCACGGACAGCACCACAGCCATGTACTACCTCAACAAGCAAGGGGGCACTCACTCGCCAGGACTGTCCAAGCTGTCCCAGAACATCTGGAAGTGGGCTCTCAGACACAACATGTTGCTATTGTCACAACATGTACCAGGGGAACTCAATCTGCCAGCAGACGAACTCAGCAGAGACTTCCGTCTGCCCTCAGAGAACGAATGGCGGTTACATGAAGACATTGTCTTCGACGTCTTCACACAATGGGGCTTCCCAGAAATAGACCTGTACGCAACTCTGGAGAACTCACAATGCCTAGATTACGCCTCCAGATACCCACAGAACTGCTCCAAGGGGAACGGTCTCTGGATACCATGGTCAGAGAAATGTGTTTACGCTTTTCCCCCCCCCCGACTCCCCTGCTGAACAAGATAGTGCACAAGATGCACCAGGAACCAGTCACCATGATACTGATAGCCCCGATGTGGGCCCGCCAACCATGGTTTGCGCACCTGATGGAGATGTCCCTGTCCCCACCGGTGAAACTACCCTGCCCGTACAACATGCTGTCACAGGACAAGGGCAAGACACTACACCCATGCCCACAGAACATGAACTTAGCAGCCTGGCTCCTGAGGTCATAGAATTTGGCCATTTACAACTCCCACAGAGATGCATGGACATTCTCAGAGAAGCAAGAAAACCCAACACTCGCCACTGCTATTATAGCAAGTGGAAGAGATTTGTCATCTGGTGTAGAGGTAATAGCATCAACCCAGTCCACTGCTCTCCCACACAAATTGTCCTTTACCTGATCCATTTACTGGACTCGGGTCTAGTGTTCAATTCTATTAAAGTCCATCTAGCGGCACTTTCTGCATACACCACCTCTCAACTTAAGGTGTCATGATGGAAAGTCCCAGTTATCAAAGCCTTCATGGAGGGGGTAAAGAGAATACACCTTCCGATAGCAAACCCAGTTACCGGCTGGGACCTTAATGTGGTACTTACCAGGCTCATGGGCTCACCCTTTGAACCCATGCACAAGGCAATTCTTAAGGACCTCACTCTTAAGACTGCTTTCCTAATAGCTATCACTTCCATTAGTAGAGTAAGTGAACTACAGGCTCTTTCTATTCTAGACCTCTTTGTAGCAGTTCACAAAGATAAGGTGGTTCTATGCACTCACCCAAGGTTTGCACCGAAATTCATATCGAAATTCGATGTCAACCAGTCAATAGAACTACCAACGTTCTTTCAAAACCCTTCCAATTTGGGAGAAAAGAGCCTGCATATACTCGATGTGCGCAGAGCTGTCATGTTTTATATGGAAAGAACTAGGCCACTGAGAAAGACTAATCAGTTCTTTGTCTCGGTGGCAGCAGGAAGAGAAGGAGATGCAGTCTGAAAGTCCACTATATCTAGATAGATTGTTCAATGCATCACTCTCTATTACACTCTTGCTAAGAGAGAACTACCCTTCAAGCCAAGAGCACACTCTACTCAAGGCACTGGGGCATCCATAGCATTCATTGCAAATGTTCCCCTTGAGTCCATTTGCAAAGCGGCAACCTGGAGTTCTGTACACACCTTTACAAAACACTACTGTCTAGATGCTCACTATAGATCTGATTCCCAGGTGGGACAAGCAGTATTAAGACATCTTTTCTCTACTGTTCCTTCTCACAACCCTCCTCCAACTCTGGGTACTGCTCGCTAGTCTATGCACAGCATGTGATTCTAAGCAGATTAACAAACATCAGAAGACAATGCATTACTTACCGTAAAAGCATTTCTGATGGTTCTATCTGCTTAGATTCACATGCGCCCACCCTTCCTCCCCGCTCGGATGGAAGGAACCTAGACATCTTTCTACATCTCTCTTTTCTGTACTCACTCACGTATAGAAGGCTCCCTCAGGGCAGAAAAAAGACAAACAGAGGGACCTCGACGCGTGAGGGATTGTGGGTACACTGCACGCCAATATAGGGATAGTGTTACAGACACGCCTTGTCGACGTCCCCTTTTCGACTACAAAAAACAAAATGCAATACTCTGCAATGACCACTGGATGTCGGACTATGCACAGCATGTGAATCTAAGCAGAAACAACCACCAGAAATGCTTTTACGGTAAGTAATGCATTGTCATATACTGAAAAATATACACATGTATTATGTCACACGTATATAGACCTCTTTCTAAGGATAGGCTCAAAATATATATTGACAAAGGAGGAGGGTGGGGAGAAAAAGGGAACTACACAATTGAACACACATTTAAAATGCTTACTGCCTCTGCAAAAATAGTACATTGTCATAATAGACACAGGACCAAGGGGGGCTTAGTATTTGAAAAAAACAAATTCACAAATTACAGTAGAGTACGCTTCCAGGAGAGGGAAAACCATTATCGAATACAGCCGGAGGCTCAAAAGACCAACGTGTATTTTAGCAAGAATTACCAAGGTATCGTAGTTCATGGAAAAATGGTTGCAGTGTACTGTCACCAAAAATAGTTACACAATAAATATGCATTCACTTTTGTAGCATTAGAGAGCATGACCTTAAAATTACATAACAAATCACAACTTTAAAATGACATAAGTCACAGGCAAGTGATAGCATTCAAGTACTAAGCATAACACTCATTTGACCAAAACTGTATTCAGAAAAGATGTCATGGGGCAGATACGTACCCACAAAGCCACTTCAGGAGAGTTTAAGGTTAGCAGCTTTTTCGCATTGAAATCAAGAAGAGAATGTCAGCATGCAATTTGCGTAATTGGGTAAAATGCAGTTAAGTCCTAGTTCTACCCACAGGTGCAGATTAGGCAGTGAATTACCACAGAGAGGACCAGTGGAGACTCCAATAAAGAGATCCAGAGGTCACTCCAAGACCCAGAAGAAGATGTAGCACAGCAATAGAAGCCCCAAAGGAAACCAATGGGGACAATACAGTTCAGCCCTCCTCACCCCCACCGCCCCCTGCTCAAGGAGGAAAATCTTGAAGATGCAGCAGAACAGCCTGGAGCCGCTTCCAGCACGTAAAGCCTGGCCTAGCACACAAGTGGAGCAAGCAGGAGGACTCTGGAGGCCCAGACCGACTGACCAGAAAACATAAATCTGAGATCAGCCCAGGACTCTGCATCCAGCCATTATCGCCACATTTGGTCCTGAAATTGCAGCAACGGTGGGAAATCCTCTAGCAGATAAGTAATCCTACTCTTCCAAAAGTTCCAGTGCAAGAAGGCTGCTGAAGTATAGGGTGTTATATTTTAAATATCACTGCTAATAAGATCTGCCCAGAGCCGGTCCACCGATGTGGGGAGAGGTGGGTGTTAAAGACAAAAGGTCAGCAGGCCAGACCATCTCCCTGAATTTGCCACTCAACCCAGACTTCCCCCACTGGATGTGGTAGGGCCAGCCCAGGGACATTTATTGGTCTTAACCATTTGGAATCAATATGGAGGCTGCCATACTGGGCTTACAAATAGCCCACATGTGGAAACTAACCATTTTAGGCCTACCGCATGGTTGCCCTGAACAAAGGAGGCCCCTAACACTAAATGGCTGATAACAAGACTTAAACAAATTCATTGGTATTGTAAGGAACTCATGGTGGCAACAGTAAAGACAGACACAAGTGATCACAGTTCAAGGGTGTTTATTAAACTGTAAATGCAGGTTGGAAAAACTCCTAATCTAAACCTAAATCTAAGATGGGAGCAAGCTTCGACCATCAAATGAAAAATAAGGCAATCCTTGTGGCGTCGTGTCAAAATCAAAGGGCCTATACCCAGAAAGATCTATTGCCAATTCCTTACAACTAATTACAAAAAGAGTGTGGGATAAGGGTTCAATAAAGAATGAAGTGTTCACAAATAATAAGTCAGGATGTAATTGCCAGGGTTCTCCCTTCACCACGTTTTCAGCACGGGACAAGGTGGGACCTTGGAGCACAGCACATGCTCGAGCTTTCTGAGCACGAGCTAACAGTTCTGTTCCAGCTATCAGGCTATTCGATGGATAAGTCTCTTCAATAAAAAGTCTCTTACCTTCGAGGTCCTGATGTAGTCAACAACAAACAAAAAGTTCCATTCTCAATGGACTTTGGGGGAGGACTTTTCACCCTGGGATCTCCCTCGACCGGGCTCAGGCCCACTTGACAAGGGGGACCATTCACTTCCCCTGGTTTTCCATTGTTTCTTACTTTCACAAGTCTTAATGTCTATAAACAATTCTTCAGGCTTCGCCCCTGTTTGTCGGCTTCCCTCTTCCGGGTTCACTCTCGACAACTTTTTCACAAACAGTTCACTTGGGGCTTTAGATTTAGCCCTGTCACGTTAGCATCCCTCTGCTGGGATCACTGTTGCCAACTTTTAACAAACAGTTCATGTACTAGTTTTCACCATGCAGGATTAATTTCCCTTTCTTTCCCAATCATCGGTCGGTCGAAGACTTTCGACGGTACAGAGGATTTTACAAGACCCATGTATGACCACTTTGACCTCTCTTCGCCTCTTCTTAAGGCCGTCTGGTTACGGTAGTCTCTTATGATCAGGTTTTCGCCCAGAGTTTCCTGCGTGAGCACCGCTTGGTGCCGTTCGTCTCTGTTACAGGTTTTCCCCCTCTTACGTCCCATCCCCATTCCTCCATACTGTATTGGCGTCCCTTGCTAGGGACAGGAGACAGAACCTTTTTCACCAGAAAAAACCTACTTCCCCTTTAAATTTAGAGGCGTGCACGGGCCCCTCCTCCCCTAACTCCACCCACCAGCGCCACTCCTCAGTCCCCTTTTCCGCGTTGACGGGAATGGTCCGATTTCACCAGCACTCCTGGGTTTGGCTTCGGCCATGTAATACCACGTGCTCTTCCCCGGATACTTATTCTATTTTTTGTCTTCTTTTTGTCAATCAGGTAGCTGGTCCTCCAGCGCCACGCTCCTACCCGGCGCATGTCGACTTCGGCGGCCTTCAGCAGGTGTCCAGCCTGGGAGGGGCTCTTCCCTACATCCGATCTCCACGCTCTTTGCATCTGCTGGCTTGGCCCCGACAACGGCTGGGAAGGATGTGCCGCGTGCGATGACCTTACTCCACGCGCATTGAAGTACAGGCTAGCTTGGTGGAGGGAGCTCTTCGAAAGGTTGTCTCCAGAGGACTTAAAGGACTTTGTCGATCAAGGCACAAAGGAGAGCTGCTCTTTTCCATCGCACCCCGTAAGGGTGACTCCTTCCCAAGGAAATGCCAGATCGGGAGGAACCTTTCTGGTTCTTGCACCAGCACACGTACCGAGGCTAGTCCAGCTACCGGCATTACGGCCGAGGGGTCATCAGATCCTTCCAGGGTCATTGCAGAGGGACCGCAAGGTTCTTTTACCGGGTTTACACATGAGGGGCAACGCTCTAGTATCGGCCTAATGTCTGAGGGGGCGGCTGCACGCAGCACTACCGGCAACACTGCCGAGGGCAACACGCCTTCGAGGGCCCAGCCTGAGGTGCAGGGTAGGTCTCATGCACCACCGCCAAGAGTCTTGGAGGAGGCCGGGCACAGTGAGCCAAGCACCACGACTTCGGCACGTGGCATGCAGCTTGATAAAATGGCCAACGCACCAGAAAAGATGGCCGCTCGTCCAATGCCGCTCCTAGGAACGGTGTCATGACCCATAGAACTTGCCCTTTCTGGACTTCCTGGTCCTTATCGCGACGGGGCTTGTATTCCTTGTTACTCCCAACATGGCCGTGCCAAGTGACTTGCCTCGCACCAGCCTTTACGTCGGACACGGCACGTTCTATAAATTGGCCGCGGCCCCGCTCGTCTCAACGCAATCCTTAGGTAGTGACTAGACGTGTGTGTGCTGTTCAGCGAATCCACTATTCCTAGTTTCCTGGTCCTTCCTTCCTTCCACCTTTTCCCTCTAAATCTGCTCCCGGAATCCTCCACCCTAGCGACCGCTACTTTCTTCCTGGACATCCTGGAACTGCGACCTTCCTGGAACTCTGAACGCGCTCTGGAGCCGGACGAGACTCGAGCAAGCCTATACAAGACCCGATCCGTCCACAAGAGGAATCTTCCCGCGGAACAGAGCAAGAAGCGATCCCAGGTGAGATGGGGGAGATTTACGACAAGCGGAGCAGGCGGGAGAACGTGTTACAAGGTGGGACTGGTGTCAACCAGGTAGGTCTCCTACAGTTTATCCATCAGCAGTGCATGGCAGGTTTCCCCTACAACCGCGACAGTGTGCTCCGGCCCCAGCAGCCGCACGCCACTCCATCAATATCACCTGTTCAGCCTCCGAAGACCGCTTCTTAGAAAGGTTCCTAGCCCTGATCGAACTCCCCAGATGTGGGCCATCATCCAGTATGCTATCGGGGACATGCTGCCTCCGACCAATCCGCCGGCGCCCACAGTCATTCCTCCTATGTCTCCAGCGCCTCAGGCCACCGTACAGCTGCCCCTTCGATTCTGGCTCCTCTACCTCCCACAGTGCAGACAGTTCCACATCAGCCTCTGCAGTAGCCACTGGTTCCGGTTCCTACACTACAGCCCATGGCACCCAGTACTCCTCCACCCGCTCCGGACCAACCGACATCCTGGTGGACACAGACGAGGAGGAGGACCCCGACACACTGTTGTCAGCCAAGGCTTTCCATGAACAGCTTGCAGGTTTGACAGAATATTTGGGGCTTCCTGAACCCGAGGTCGAACAACCAGAGAAAGGGATTTTGGCCGAAGTCCTCACTTTATGCCCCCGGCTCGAACTGGGATCCAGATGCAGAAGGATGTTGTTGCCTTGGCCAAGAAGAGGTCGCTCAAGCCACACTCAGCCCAGCTTGTCAGTCGGCGCCTCAATGTCAAGTATAGGCAAATGGAGAGGGATCCACTTTTGCTGTCGGCACACCCTCAACCACACTCTTTGGGGATCGCTGCGCCGTCACTCTACTCAAAGCCTCATTCGTCCTTGGCCACCTCCTCTTCGGTGCTGCTAGGCAAGGAGAAGATCTTGGAGGCATTCGGAAAGAAGCTGAACCCCAACGCCTCTCTACACCTGCGTCAATCCAACGTGGATGCCATGCTGGCAGCTGTTAACCAGAAACTTTGGCGGGAAATGGCAGACTTCCTGAGCTTCTGGTGCAGAGCCAAGTACGCTTCAAGGCGGGGCAGGCAGAGGCCAAACTGGTGGCGCAAGACATCCTGGAGTCCACCATGGCACACATCGATACCTCTGGCCGGGCCATATGCATCGCCACGGACATGAGATGGACTTCCTGGCTTCGGGCTACTTGGTTTAACCCAGACATCCAGGAACGCATATTGGACCTTCCATTCGAGGGTAATGACCTCTTTCACTCCATCACCGATGAGGAATTGGATAAAAAGAACAATTCCCAAACTGCGAAGACTTTATCCTAACGAAGGCCACGCCCAAGGCGTACCCCCAGTCTCATCAACGCTCCGATAAGGGGCGGCGTTCGACGGGTTCCTGGGCCTTCCAAGAATGTAAAGTCAAGACAGCCTGACCGCTCTCTGAGTCACACCTGCACAAACAACAAAAGGGAGGCGGGGGGGCAAGGGTTTTTTCCAGTCCCCCTCCTCCGCAACAGCCTCACAGCGAAAGAAGGCGTGATGCGTCCCTTCGGGTCCACGTATCTCTGGTGGGGGGCAGGCTTGCCTTTCATGTACAGTTTTGGCGCCAGAACTTTGCAGACCCCTGGATCCTCTCTGTAGTAGCCACAGGGTACTGCTTACCGGTCCCTCCCTCTCCTCCCTCCTCCCCTCCGCTCCCACAGATTGGGACAGCAACTCTGGAAATTCGGTCGCTCATCGAGAGCCAAGCAGTGGAGGAAGTCCCAGCCTCCCAGCAAGGATTGGGCTTCTATTCCAGGCTTTATGCGATATATAAAAAGAACCAGGCAGTCCTGAGAGTTGTGCTGGACCTCTTCACCCTCAACCTCTCCCTCCCTCTTCAGAAATTCAAGATGGTTCCACCAGCACTCATTGCGGAGACACTGGAGAGGGAGACTGGTTGTGCTCCCTGGATCTGAAGGACGCTTATCTACACGTCACGATTTGGCAGCCGCCTCGCTCCTTTCTGCGCTTCAGTATCATGGGCTGCCATTTCCAATACAAGGTGCTACCCTTTGGCCTCAACTCACCCCCCCAGGGTATTTACCATGCTCATGAATGCAGTGGCAGAGCCCAGGGCCACCATGTCTACCCGGCTCGTCAGGGGGGGGGGGAATCTCTGGAGGCCTCATCTGGGACACGAGGTCCGAGAGAGTCTTTCCCTTCGGAAGACAAGATCACAGCCATCAAGGGCAACTACTCACCTCCTTACCCGAGCTGTGACCTTGGCCTGGTGAGAGCAACACTTAATGGGTATCATGGCAGCGGTTCTACTGGCCGTACCCCACACAAGACTCAAGGTGAGGAGATTACAGCTGCACTTCACAGCCTCATAGAATCAGGACAAGGGCTCCCAAGCGGACCCGGTCAGCATTCCTCCTTCTCTCCACTCAGACCTCAAATAGTGGTCGTAGGACTGCAACCTGCGCAGGGGCAAGCCCTTCCGGCAGCCGGTCCTGCAGATCACCATCGCCACGGATTCCTCCCTGGAACGCTGGGGGGCCACTCTGGACAACCACAGTGTCCATGGATTCTGGACCCGGTAGGAGCAGGAGTCTCATATCAACTGGCTGGAGCTGAAAGCCATTGGGTAGCTCTCAAAGCTTTCCTTCCGCTAATAGGTGGCAAGATCGTCCTCAAACAGACCGACAATTTGACCAGCATGTACTATGTCAACAAGCAGGGGAGTACCAGGTCCCCTCCACTATCCAACCTAGCCATCAGCATGTAGGAATGGGCCCAGAAGAACAACATCCACTTTCCTGGGGAGTCCAACCTAGAGGCGGACAGGCTCAGCATACTGGGAGCAGACGGGTGGCAATTGAAGATCAGGTGCTGCTGGAGATCTTCAACAAATGGGGGCATCCTCAAGTGGATCTTTTTGCCTCCTGGGACAAGAAATGCTAGCAGTTCGAGTCTTGGCAGGGGCAGGGCCCGGCTCACCGGACGACGCACTCTAGATACAGTGGAGCGGTATGACAGCTTATGGCTTCCCTCCCACTCCCCCGGTCCACAGAGTGATCTGCAAGATAATAGAATCTTCTCACCTCAGCATCATTCTGATAGCTCAATGGTGGCAAGCGAGACTGTGATTCTCCAAGCTTCTCAGCCTATCAGACAGACCACCCCCTCACCTGCCGATGGGCCCGGATCACCTTCTGGCGCAGCAGGGGGGGCAGTGTCATACACCCTGCTCCACACAAATAAGCCCTCACAGTGTGGTTCTTGAGCAGGTCACGCTGAAGCACCCGGGCCTTTCTCAGGCTAACCTAGAAATCATTCAGGGCGCTAGGAGCAAGGCTACTAGGAGCCAGTACAAGAGTAAATGGACTAGGTTCTGTCATTGGGTGGACTCTAAAGAGATTGATCCCCTTAAGTGCACTTTGGGTGATGTACTCTTATTTTCGGCACACCTGGCTCACTCAGGCATGCAGGTGGACACATGTTGCACCTACTTGGCAGCCATAGGGGCCTACAGAAATTTGGAGGAAGGAGTCTTCTCCTGTCCAACCTGGTGGTCAAGTGACATTTGGCGCCCCTCACCAGGCTCTACCCGCCCATCAGAAGACCACACCCTTTGTGGGACCTCAATGTTGTGTTGGGTGCCTTGGCGCACAAACCGTTCGAGTCCATGGTGTCCGCAGACATCAGGCTGGTCACCATTAAGACGGCTCTCTTGTTGGGCCTCACCTCTGCTCGCAGGGTCAGCGAGATCCAGGCACTGGTGGCATCAGAGCCCTATACTACCTTTCACAAGGATAAGGTGGTCCAGCGTATGCCCTCCGCGTTCCTACCCAAGGTAGCCTCCTCTTTCGATCTAAACGAGGAGATAGTCCTACTTACGTTTTTTGCCGACCCTAAGGATGAGCCTCAGAGTATTGCACTGTTTGGATGTCAGACGCGCTCTAAAATTCTATCTGGACAGGACCAAGGACTTCCGCAAGTTGGACGCCCTGTTTGTCACCTTTGGTGGGTCAAGGCCCGGCTATCGGGCTTCCAAGGGCTCTATAGCAAGGTGGATGATTTCGCCTTGCCTCCCCTTCAGCTTTGTGCAAGCACTACTGTTAGGACACCGCCTCTAGGTCAGACGCAGCTTTCGGACAGGCGGTGCTGAGGAATTTCTTTGCTTAAGCAGGGCTCCTCTCCACGCTGTGGCTATATTCAGTTGTAATCGCCCTTACAGTATGGAGGAAAGGGAACAGGACGGAAGAGTCATTAATAGTTACTCACCGTAGTGACTAATATACTCTTAGTCCATAGTTCCCTTTCCTCCATATGTCTCACCATTCTCCCCCCTAATAATACTAGTGTCATTAGGCAATGTTAAAAATTGTCGATGCGTCAATGGGGGCTGAGGAGTGGCACCGGTGGGTGGAGTCCGGGGAGCGCATGCTCCCGGGGCTGCGCCCCCCGTTCCTCTAAATTTAAAGGGGAAGAAGGTTTTTTTCTGGTGAAAAAGGTTCTGTCTCCCGTCCCTAGCGAGGGATGCCCATACATTATGGAGGAAAGGGGATTATGGACAAAGAGTACGTTGGTCACTACAGTGAGTAACTATTAATTTTCTCAATAGTTCCTTTCAAAGTTCAAATCAGCTCTTGCTACTTTTCATTCAACACAGTTCGGTTTCTCATCGACTCTCTCCTCGACTCACCGGCTGTAATTAACCACTTGGCTTTCTTCTCCTTCGAGTCAAGTTTGGTACCATCGAGACAAGCCTCTCTCCCCGGCTTGGTTATCAGAGGAGGAGGGTCTTGCGTACTGTAGACATGTGCTGCAACACACGCTGGCCTTTGTTCGCAGCCTTAGGTTTCCGATTGCTGAGGGTACACGGGCCTGCATTGGAAAGGGCAAGGTCATGTCTCTCCTTGTCACCCTCTCGGTATTCGCCGTCTTTCGCCTCCTCTTGAACTGCCGTGCTGAGTTAGCCCTAACGTTGTGCAGTCTGCCTTGCTCGTCCTGTGCTCTCGTGCTCCACGTTTTATCCCTGTGGGGAAGGGAAAGGGCTGTCAGGTGTGTGTGGTTCTGGTCAATTGCCTGACTTTGCCTGACCCTTGTGTTGGGACATGTCGGGTAAACTGCTCTGGTGTTAGTCCGTTGTCTTTCGTGCTGTGCAACAGTGTTCGTGTTGGAAAGGGGAGGGGCAGTATTTTGGAATATCCTATGTGGTAGGATGGGGAAAAGGTGTTGAAAGAAGGGGGCTACTGCATCTCACCCATCAGTGTCCCACTCCTCAAGAACCCTCCCCCCATCCAGGTTATCCTCCCTCACTGGTCCACCCCCAGGAACTGGATCCAATAGCGATGGCCGTGTCCTGGCCACCTGGATGATAGATCCCTGGGGACTAGCTAGGGGGACACCTTCAGGTTTTTCACAGTATCCATATGGCTAACAAAATGGTACATTGGACCACAAATGTGGTGAAGTGATTTGCACCCTTGGTAAAGCCAAAACGGAATAGCATTTGCCACCAGCCTACTCTCTAAAACGAAGGTAGGGTGATATAATCACCCTAGGGCACCACTGGGGTGCATAAGAAGCACCCCTGAGACTGAGAGCCTTAAGGTTGACCCAGGTTCATATGCTCAAAATGAGCAAAAATAAGAGGTCGCAATAGCAGAGGGACTTCAGTAGAAGCCCCCAGACCACCAAAATTGGGCAAGTGATTAAAAGGTAAAAATAAGGAAAAAGCTAAGTATTAAGGAGCCTTAAAAGTGACTCTATTCCCAAATTTGAATATCTATTTAACAATTTCCATGTACCATGTCTTCATAGGACCATCTCCGGACCTTTTTGGAGAAAGGTGATCGCAGCAGAGCAAGCTGATTGCAGCAGAGCAAGGCGGTACATCTGAAAAGGGGTTGTTGAACACGTGTGCAAGCATAGCTCCAGGACACATTTTTTTCACAATTTTATTTATTTACTCCTCTGGATACATTTATCAAGAATAGAAGCCATGCGAAAGGTGTAGTTCAGATGTAGGGCACAGATAAATAGCCGAATAAAAAGGCGCACACACCCCAGCGTAGAGAGAAGACCCAGGTTAGCAGTTTCACTAAATGTGCTCAAGCATGTACACAGATTGCATAGATTGGGGATATAAATTGGAAGCTATGGTTTTCAAGTGGTATTGCTATCAGTCAGCAAAGAAACAAATGACTGTGTGGCAATATACCTTTGATCACTATTATTACATACAATGCAACACTGTAGCCAGTTAAATCCTGAGTGAAACTTTTTTGGAAGAGCATACCCTCAGAACTAAATGACTCTTGAGGACAAACAATTGTCAAATGTTTACAGACTGGCAATTTCGCAGGTTAGACAAAACTTCATTAAATGAGTTGCGCATGATCACACATGATGGTTAATAGGTGAAGCTGCGATTTGATCCCAATCTGTAATTTCTGCACTGGAGCAAGTTGTAATTATTTGTTAATGTTTCACTTTCATTAACAAAAATAATACCTCATTGGTTTAAGAACTGGCTTGGAAAATATACAATTCGCTTAATAACTCAACATGACATTTAAAAATAAACTTTATAGAAGCATGTTAAGCAAAAGAACAATGATTCTAGCTTAGTTTTCACTATCACAAATGCACGTATACAAGCACCACAACATTAACGGATGTGAGCTTAAAAGGTTTTATTTGGGATTTTCGATTGTATTTTGAGAACGGAAAATATGCTCACCAGAGGCCAGTAACGTTCTGTCAAGAACCGCTTTTACTGAAATGGCCTACCTGAATATAAAGAGCAGGCAATAGGCTAAACAACACAACCAATAAGTGAGAAAGCAAACACAGTACTGGAAGGCAGCATAGTACTATACAGTGACATCGAATTATTTGTCCAGGATCACTATCGTCCGCTGGCAAAGCCGGAATATGACCCGCAACACTTTAGTTCAAATGTCTCGAATTCCCCTACCTAATCACCTCTCCCTACTAACAATTTATGCTCCCCATTTGGGGCAGACTGCCAGATTGAAAAAACGTCATTTGGAGGATCAAAGCTCTAGAGGCTGGTGAGGCTTTTTTAGTTTTTCTAATTAGCACTAACTGTTACGTTGCTGTGTAGCACAGTGTAACTATCACGAAGGTTTATATGCATGCACGTTTATCCACTTCAGATATAGGAAAGGCTGAGTCCGCTTTGGTGCAAGTTGGTACTGTGATCTGGGATATGAACACACGTTTCTGTAACCAGTGCTTCACAAATTGAGCTACCTTCTGAGCGAACATGGCACTCAAATGTATCAATATCCATTTCAACTTTCTATTTTGAATGGGCAAACTGTGTGTGTGTAACAGTGAACACAAAAAACATTATAGGATTAATTAGTACAAGCAGAATGTACCTGTCAGAAACAGCCTGGCAGCGTGTTTGGCGCCTCAGGAGCGCACCATAAAACATTTTGCCATGTCTTTGGGCAGAGAAGAAAAAGCACTGGATGCTCTACACAAAACAATCTACCCAAACTGTGCTCTACACCTGCATCAGGCTAATTCGGAGGCCAACACCTCCCCCTCCAATTTGCAACCAACTAACACACAGATATGGCAGAACGTTCAACGTTTAGCTACAGCGAACAACAGATCTTTGAACTTATTAGGGGCCGATCACTTTTTAATCCAAGTAGTGGCAACCAAAACATTACCACACAACTTTCAGGGGATGATCTATAAAAAAACTAAAAAAAAGTATTTCCGTACTGAACTCCATGGATGAGAGAATACCTAAAAGCCAACATAATTCATATTAGACTCTGCTCTATTAATCACATTGGCAGAGTTTAGCCCGCCCATATCCCCCCTAATTAGATTTTAGAGGAGATGACGGTTGAGCACTGAGACCGACCTCTATATCTTTTAGTCCCGGCTCTACATGCAAGACTTTCTAGTCTCCACCCCAATGAATTGAATCACATGTATCTTTTTGGTGGCAAAAATACAAAAAAGGTCACAGGCGCCCCTCTCTCTAGAAAGAACATGGCTTGATAACCTGTTCTGTGGTTTATTCCCACTTTGGGAGTCCGCAGCCATCACGTTTTGCTCACTGTACTTTTCACAAAGGAGGATACATTGTTATTGTTCTTCTCCAATGTTCACATTGCATTACGACTGTTTGCTGTTTTTGAATTTATTTATGTGAACACTCGGCACGGGCACCAAGTTTATCTGTTTGCACAATTCGTTGTAACCTTGTTCTTTCTAAAAAAAAAAAAAAAAAAAAAGTTTAATTCATTCACTTCTTCATTAAATTTGTTTGGATTCAGAATCACCTTGAATGTACATCGATTGACATTAATTGTGCTCAATAATTGCAACTTAACTTGTTGATCTGCAATTATCAAGTATGTTTCCCAAAAGGATTGACTCTTTTGTAGTTTAATGTACCTGGATGACTGGCTAATATGTGACACTACCCCCTCACAGGTCAACTGTAGCATCCGACTGGCTTATGTACCAGCCCTCATGATCAATATGAACAGGTCACACTCACGCCTACACATAGACATCAATATATCGACCTACTCGGGGAATGTGCACAAGGTAGAGCTCCTCATCTTCCCCACGGAACGAATACTGAGTCTGTATTCTGTCTCCCAGAATTTCCTGAGGAGCTCGGGTTCTACTGGCGGTGAATTTGCAATGTCTGAAGGGTCGGATGGATTTGTGCATCCTCGTAGTTCCCCATGCCAGGATTCACATGAGATTGGATTGACACAGCTTCACCTGGATTTACAGTGATCACAGGATACTCAGCCCAAGACAAATTCAATTGTTGATTCCTATCCCACTCTCCAAACATTTGAATCTCCCACTCTCCATACATCTGGATCTTCATTGGTGGATGGAGAGCACACATTTCAAGATGGGGGTGCTCTTCTCTCCTATGAGGGGTCAGAAATGAGAGACGGACACAAGGTTGTTGTATTCTTGGTTAAAGACATTTTTATAAAATAAAAATCGGTTGGGAAAAACGCTGCTCTAACATTATTCCTCTAAAGAGGAACTTCCCTACCTCCAAACTAAAACAAAGGATTTGTCTGTGTCAGCATCTCAGAAACTGAAAAGCTGTCCTTGTGTTCAAAACAACTTATCCCGACCCTCACACTTATAAACAAACAACAAAAGGTGCAAGGAAATATTTTTAACTTGATGTTTGGACCCAATGCGGCATTTTCAGCGCAATTACTGTCTGCATTCAAACATTCTTCTTATTGGGTGTTGAATGTGTACTTTGCCTTGACTGCATTCCAACAAACCTTTGCTTTTGTATATTTTCGGCATTAGCAATGTTGTACCATTCAAGCACTTGGTGGTGCGCTTGTCCCCAGCGGCTTCGAGCAGAATCGATGTTGCCTTTCAGCTTCTCTGATGCTGCTTTCGCTTTTGCGGTATGGTTTGTCCATCCGCCTTCCAGTTTGGAATGTGCAGACGCTTCTCCAGCATCCAGCATGGCTCTGCGGTCACACACCAGCTTTCCCTAGCGGCCTGGGGTGAAGACTGCTGTCCCGTTGAGCGGCCCGACCTCCAGGAACTTCTGCTCTGCCCCCGGCGTCTCCACGGCCCTCCTTTCTCGCACGCAGTGTCTCTCTCCCTGTCCCGGGGGGCCTGCCTGCTATGCCAGCTCCCTCGTGTGCCTCCCGTTCAGGAGCCTTAGCGTGGATGGCAAAGCCTCCTTCTGCACTGCTCGCTGCACCTCTTTCCCCCCATAGTGTGTTTGTTTGCCATTTTTAAATGTCCCGCTCGTGCCGGTTTGGAAAAACAACTAGTCTGCATTATTTTGAGCACCTGTCACTTTGCACAAACTCCCTTTGTCATCCTCCCGTCTCAGTAATTAGTGGTTATTGGAGTTGAAGTCCATAACTTTCTTTGGGCTTTTAACTCCTGGATGGTTTTTCTCACTCACTGTTTTCATAAAAAGGCACAACCGGAACATGGTTACCTTTTGGACTCTTTACTCTTAAATGGTTTTTCTCCTGGTCTTTGCATAAAGGCACATCAAGAACAAAAAGTGTTGTATGAGTTATGGGTGTTTGGGTGAAAAGTGGGGGCCTGACTAGAATGATGTAGAGAAAAGGTTTCTTAACTTCATCTACTGGGGGAATCGTTAGCTAACAATAGGTCATTAAGGTCTTGAGGGTCAGGGGGACTTTCTCATGGGAAAGAGGGAAACGCTGTGACTCCTCCAATGAAATCATAATATCTCCCTGGTAGTTGTCTCCTCCCATGTGATCCTCCCTCATATAACCAGCCCCAGGGTCAGGATCAGGAAGCAGCTGCCATCCCCTGGCCACATGGGAGGAAGTTCCCAACAGGGAATCCATGATGACTCCTTTGGATTCATCACACTGCCCATCCAGTACTAGCACCCTTCCCATAGACTCATCTCTTATACGTTGTGGGGCAGTACTGGAGCAGTGGGAGATCCGTGACGTTTGGGATCTAGAAGAGAGATTTCTGCACATTAACTGGAGCGCTAAAAAACCCTCTTCTGGCAATGAGGGTACTAGGAAAGATTTTCTTTTTGTTATTGTCATCCCATAGAATTCTATGCATCACCCTATTTTTTTGCTATTGTCTGCTTCCTGACATCACTTGTTGGTGCCAAGTTAAGTCAACTGCTTTACTTCCCTTGCTTTTTGCCCACTTTTATGGGGAAACTGATCAGTCCATAAGGCTATCGATTCTGGAAGACCCTGTATCCCTTAGTGGAATTCTTGTGTTTTTAAAGTGACACACATCACTGTGAAGTGCAGTAAGGATACTTTATATCCATATAACTTTGTCCTTTGTAACTTTGTGTTTATACAATTACTTGTTGTCGGTGCTTGGACCCTTAGACCGGTGTGAACAACCAGTTTCGACACCCTGCTCGAGGATCCATGCCTTCTAAGCCTTCCCAAGTGTCTGGACCAAGCAGTGGACTGAAAAGTTATCTTCTGGGTTACCTTGCTGCAGCCAACGCCATTCTCTGTGCATCCTTGGAACTTGGAGGATCTTCAAGTTGTAGAAGACACCTGCTCCAGCCTTTTCAGCCTTCTTGCATCAATGGAAGCCGTGCAGGATCTGCTCTTTTTTTCATCCCTGTAAGATCGCCAGTCGCCGCCTGACCATGGTGAGTCCCTTAGCCTTCTTTGCATCGTAGAGGTGTCCTGAGGTCGCCTGCATCGCAGAAGTCTTCATCTTTTGGGTGTTCACCTGGAAGGGTCTGGAGCTGATCCCTAAGCACTGCGTCTGACCAAATCCAAAATCCTGCATCCGAAAAATGTTGTGTGCACCTGCAAACCCTGGGCCTTCCTCGACCAGACTAAGCATAGAAGGCTTTACCCCCAACGAATTCTGGAACCTGCGCAGCGGTCACTGAGGAAATTGGTACCTGTTTCTGTCCCCCGGTACTCCATAGGGTTACATAGTAGTAGCGTTAGGACTCCAGCTGGAGTTGGCCAGTCTGAATGGGCCTACAAGCTCTTCTAGAGCCTGTGGTTCTGGGACCTCCTCTTATCCAAGATTTCCTAAGGATCTGTTGAATGTTTATAATGAGAAAAATGACATTGATTAATTAACTGCATTTGAGGCCAAAGAACAATATGGCCAAAGGACAAGCGGAAACCTTATGGTACTGCCATTTTAGAGTGTTAGCCACCTTTTGTAGCCTTTTTTTATTTTTGTTGTTGTTGTGAGTTTAGTCACAAAATTGACTTTTTACACATTATTCTTTCATCAAATCATGTAACAAATTCTTCAAATCATTAATTACGTTCCAATAATTCATCTTCTAAAAAGAAATTCATAGTAAAATTACATTTCAATTATTCAGTCCAAAATTATTTAAAACCTAATTACAAAAGGACAAATTATTTTTCTCCATAATAGCTTAAGTAGAATGATACTCCAACCTTAATTTCCTATTCTTAATGTATTATAATGGTAGAGATATGAATGTTCATTCATTCATTAGTTTTAGTAAGGCAATAGACAGTGAGACTCCCTTTCCTGATGATGATCTATGCCAAAATTCTTGTGTTGAATCCATGCAATATCGTGTACATGTGTTGAAAAATGTATTTCTCTCAGAGTTAGTGTGAATGAACAAGAGATCAATATATGACTTATATCTTGAGGATATCCCGCTCCACACAAGTTACATTCCCCCTTAGTGGGTTCAGCTTTGTTCCAAATTCGTTCTGTCTCTTTAGTTTTTACCAAACACAATCACAACAACTCATTTCGCCACTTGTCATTTGGAAACCTTCTGATATACGGCAACACGTACGAACTTGGTTTCTCAAACAAGGCGACATTTTTATTGCTTTTTCGATTATCAATCATTGCTCTTGTCATGATCCAATCTGAGCGCATTAGCACTCGTTTCACTTTCTCTGGGTTTTCTATTAAGTTCTGTGGTGTACATTCATATTGTGCCAGAATCTTTTGAGCGTCTTCATGTAAATTATTAAAACAATTCTTTTTTTGAGTGTTTAAACATTTTTGTATGTCTTCGTACAATGATCAATCTGGTGGTACTAGGATGAATCTATACATAGTTAATATTTTCCAGTAAGAGTGCGATTGTAAGGAATGAAGACCACGTTCATATCTCAACTTAATAATTGGTATTGATTGTGATAAGCTTAATGTTTTTTCCATAATCCGCCTACCATGCGATCCAAATCAATGTTACGCGAATGAAGAGTACACTCCATTCCATATAGTAATGTCGTTATAATTTTCCCTTAATATAGTTTGATCAGAGGTATTATGGAGAAACAGCAGTATGTATTTAGTCGTTTTTTCAATTGGCATTCATATTGCTGTATTTTCCTTTCTAACTCTTGGGTTAGGTCTTGTAACGATGGTTTGGATCTAAAATACAAAGACCTTTTGTAGCCTTTTGCAGTAAATGAAAAAGTGTATGAGTAAAATGTTACAAAAACGGTACAAAAAGAGCTGCTGCTATCAGTTTATCATAGTCACATTGTAAAAGTAACCAAAAAGCCATTATAGAAAGTTATAAGGATACAAATGATCCTAACCACAATTCATTTTAGGGTGATGTGTGCAATTGTAACAATACGATAAATTCACAAGGCGGACATATACTCTCAGTACCAATGGACTGATCAGTTTCCCCATAAGAATGAGCAAAAACAAAGGAAGTAAATCAAAAGGCTTTGCTTACCTCCAAAAAGTCAGGTCAGGAGTCCAAGCAGAGCAAAAAGAAAGGGTGTCCCATAGAAGTGTATGGGTGGAAAGCATCAAAAAGAACATATTTTCAAACACTAGCTATAGCAGAGCAGCCAGCCTTAACGTCCAGAGGGCAGAAAGCTAACAGGGAGGTAGAATTAATCCAAATCGACACTACACAAGAATACACCACACTGGAAAATATACACTTCATTCATTAAGCTCACTGTTAAAATGGATTTTTAGAATCACAGACTGAGAGGCCACCCTATTTTGGTGAACTGGAAAAGGCACTAAACTCTATCAAGGTAGGTGATTGAGTAATAAGGCCAGAAGAATGTGGGTATGAAAGTAGGTGACTGAGTAATAACGCCATGAGAGTGTGGGTATGGTGAAGGATTCAATGAGGTGCAGAGTGTACACTCTTAATAATTCAAGTTAGACAGCCTGCATAAAAAATAGTTCTATTTGTTAGGCTTTAAAACAAACTCTTTGCAATGAAAGTAAAAGGTAAGTAATGCTACTAAATTCACACTGTGTACATGTACAGTCACTGTCGGGCGCTCTTGCTAAAGAGCATCAACATTCTACTTTTTAGACTGTTGGGTCAGATTCAAGTAACGACACTAGCATATACAGTCAAGTCAATGAAGAAAAGAGCAGGTAAGTATTGTAAAACGAGTTCGAAACAGGCATGTACTCAGAAAACAGGCCGCAATAAAGGTTGGCTGCACTGCTGAACACCACAGTCAAACAGTGCCTGGCAATCCTCATGGAGAAGAGGCTGCACCTGCAGGGCCCCACTGGTGCAGGGGAGCTGCAAGGGGAGACCTCTTGTCGCACAAGCTGAGAGCCTGCAGAGTCCCAAATCCAAAATCAGGACAGCAAACGATGCAAGGAAGAAACTCAGGGGGGAGCTGGTTCGTTGAGAGGGTGGTCCTGGAACACTTCCTACTGCTTCCAACGGTACAATCCTTGAACAGGTGTAAGGACTGGTTGTTCCTACCGGTCCAGAGGTTGTAGCACAGATCAAGGTCTTCAGGAGATCTGAACAAAGGACCAGGGCTTCATTGGGACTTTGATATGATAGGTTATTTATAACGCGCTAAATACCCAGAGGTTTCTAAGCGCGGACCCGGGGATCAAACCTGTGTTGCTCTGTGTCGTCTTGCTTCCAAGGCGAGCACGTTGACGCTGAGCTATCCTCCCGAGACTCTGAGCTATCCTCTGGGGGAAATGCTGGCTGGTGGCAATAACGATCCATGGGTCTTCAGCAGTTTGCTCCTTTCAAAGAGTTCTCGGCTCAAACGATGATCTGCAGAATGGCTGCAGGAGTACTCATTTATCCTAAATTCGAGCTGGCTTCACCCCTGAGCCCAACAAGTTGGGTTGGAGGGGCCATACAGATTTGTACTTAACTTAAGATGTACTAAATGGATTGAAAAAAACTGAAGTAGTAAATAAATCACTTCTGGTGCAAGCGGGTATAGCTCTCGGGCCTATGAGGACTCAGTAAAAAATATAACAGCCAGATGTTGCCAACAGGTAACCCATTCGCACTCTAGTCAGACATGTCACTTTGTTATTCATATAGACAGATTCAATCAATTCAAAAAATCTACTTGGTTTCGTTCCGGTGTGTACCGAAATAAATTTTCTAAACATTCACATTAAATCAATCAACATACTTTATTGATTGATCGTAACTTTGTGGGTGCTATGTTACACAGTTAATTTTTAAATCACTGATAATAACATAAAACAGGATACATTCATAAATCCATAGGTGAAGGTCAAACTCTTCACCCTATAACAAACCAATATGTTTTTTTACGACTCAAGAAAGAAGTTACAAACTTTGCCAACGTGTTTCGAGTACTCATCCTTCTTCATGGTTTTGAGTTGTACCTCTTCAACAATACACCAATACGTTCATCTTTGTCCCGGAAGGAAAGGATACATTTTCACATTACTAGATAAAGTGCAAATTTGTATTATTTTTAACATATAACTAGCTTTCTAGTAACCATACATTCAATAGTGTACTAACCGTAAAATATATCTATTGGTCTTGTAAGGAGAATGAAACATATAATATTGAGGGAAATGTCAATTGCTGGCTCCCTACATTTGTGAAAAGTTGTTAGAACTCAATACTGCTTAGACTTACCCAGCTCAGGACACGTTGCCTTGCGCTGAGAAAGCCCTTAGTGAGAAAAAAAGCCTTCTCTGGCAGATCAGCTGCTTCCCTTGTATAGAGCTACAATACAAAGAAATTAAATACTATCCGAGTCCGTTCCGGAATCCGAGGGTGACGTGCTCGAGAGCACGTGTCCCATTGAACAAGGCAACAGCGGGATAAGCCGCATCACATTGCGTTCTCATCAGTCTCCCTATGAGAGACACTGTAAATTACCTAGTCTTCTCGTACACGTAGAGTGGGGCAGCCGATGGAGAAACCGGTCTGGTGCCCCACCTCCATGTAAATACTATAGGTTGCCATGGTGACACAAGGCATTCGAAATGCATGCCATGTGATAGCGGCAACCATCTTATTTGGGGTGACATTTAGAATGGGCGGACGTCTTGCTACATTCATATGGTTTTCGATGCCCCTAAAAGTGAGCATCCTGAAGTTAGAATAACAATACGATCATATCTGATGGTAATCCGCTTTTCTAATAACATCTCTTGTGGGTGCTCATAGTCTATTACATGGGGAGCGCATCCTCCTACCTTGAAGCCGGTCTGTTGCTGCATCTCCATGTCACTCAGATTAGTAACCATGGCAACATAAGGCTTGCAGAATGCAAGCCAGGGACGGACAGGTCATCAGACTTGTGTGGATTACAACACTGTACAACCTGCGAAAGATATATGCTTAAACGTCTGGCAAACACGCCAGGATTTCAAGAGACCAAGGTTCCATTATGGCAGGTGCCACTAAGGGGAATTACAGAAGTCTGTATTTATTTATTTATTTATTACATTTATATAGCTCATCTAACCCTCGGGCATCTGGGCGCTTGTTCTTAAGAATATGGTTACAGGTACAGTTTTAGGCATCATGAAATTGGTAACATCCAGTTACTTTCAAACTTGCTCATAAGAAATTGCTTCGGGAGTAGGTTACATCAAATTACTTTCAATTTAGTGACAAACTTGTACGTACTTGCAGCTTGCGTGTGTGCTTAAGGAATTGGTTGCATCCCGTTAATTTTAGCTTAGTCATACTCGGGTACATACTTTCGACTTAATCGTAGTCTGGTACATAAGAATTGGTTGCCTTCTGATACATTCAGGCTGGATCAGACTTTGAATTCATGGATTTGCTCGTGCCATCTAGTGGGGCAGAGTGCGGAAGATTACTTTTTTCCGTTAAAAAAAGCTCAAAACCTGGCTTTTCAAACAGGACCTCAAAAATAACCACTAATCCTACTGGATTAGTGGTTATTTTTGAGGTCCTGTTTGAAAAGCCAGGTTTTGAGCTTTTTTTACGGAACGACAAGAGTGAGGGGATTGATGAAGTTATTGTCTAGTGTCTGATAAATGGTATCAAAGCTGCACATGTGAACCTTTAATCCTCGCAGGCCAGTAGCCCGCTCACATTCTAACTGAGATAGACCAGGTCTAAGTTCATACACGTCCACAGCATTTGCTTCTTTTTGTACCATAAACATCAAGTAAATAATGTATAAGAACTAACATATCATCTTGGTATTTTTCCACTAGTTCTCTCGGGCCAATGCACGCTCCCATTCTAATCGAGGTACCCAAAACGCATCAGGTCCCACTCGCTATTCATCCCTCGTGGTGCAAGAGAGCCTCTATCCAAGCTATCTCCCTTTGTAACAATTTGCTCTGAAGATCACCTCCCCTGCTTCCTACCGAAACCTGTTCTAATATAACACATTTCAATTGTGATATAGTGTGCCTAGCTTCTACAAAATGTGTGACTACTGGTGATTTTAGACTCTTGGTTCTTATGTTGGACTTATGCTCCATCCACTTGGTTTTTTCCTTGCGTGTTGTCATACCTACACAATAAAGCCCGCATGGGCATTTAATGGCATATACCACATTCATTGAATCGCAAGTGCACAAATGTCTTAATTTAATTGCGTTCTTTGCGTGTGGGTGTGCAATTGGATTGCATGTACGTCAGGAGTTCAGGGAAGAGTCTGTGTAGGATAGGATCCATTTGCATGATGGACCAGTTGCGTTTAATGATCTTTTTGATCCTAGAACTTTGCATGGAGTGGGTAGTGACGTATAACATGAGGTAGACCCTCCTTTGGTGGTTTCGTATGAGCAACGTTTCTCTCGGGATGTTCTCCACTTTATCAGATATGTCCTTGATCATCTTGTATTCTTCATTGCTACAGATGTGCCTCCTTGGCTTTACTTGCCTTCAAAAGTGAGCTTGGGTTTAAAACAAAAGGAAACATTTTGTGTGGGTTTCTGTAGACATCTGTGGGGGGAAAGCTGCAAAAAGCAAAACTTTCCTAAAAGTCACACACAAATGATTTGATGGGAGCAATAAGTGCTTAGGTTGCGCATAACACATAGAGCATGTTGCGATTAAAAAGAACAGTAAATGGCCAATTAAGGCCTAACTCTCTACTTATCCTAAAATGTAAGCCCCAGCCCTGGTGGTAGGCACTGTGCATAGGCCTAGAAGGGAATATTACACACCAAGGAACAAAACTGTAGCACCACTGTGAACATTTGAAACATTGTATATCCTAAAACCAGAGCGTAATATACAGATTTAAAAATATCCAGTCATTCGGGGAGAAAATCCAGTGCTTGATGAACTCCAGTGACCCAAGAGAAATGCCACGGTCCACGCAACTACCTTCCATTGTCACTTTGTAGGAGTTCTAAAGTTGAAGAAAATGCCCCATAGGAAGCAACATGACGTGGTCTGTTGGGTGACCAGGGATTATGATGAAAAGCCAGGTAAGTCTCACTTCATTCCCACAGGTACCCAGATGAAAGCAGTCGACCCAGGGGGCACCAGTGGAGCCCCACAAGAAGAGTTCTCATGGAGGGTTTAACACCCAGTAGCCCCAGGAGCAGAGAATCCAAGAACCAGTGAACCCTGTGATGGGTCATGAGTAAGAGTCGGACAGAGAGGCATACTTTGATTGGAGGAAAACCTACCTTTCCCTAAAACTAAGAGGGGTTTCCCTGCCTCAACTAAAATAACTAGTGTCCATGTCAGGCTGTCCAAAAGTAAAAGTCCTCTGTCCTGTGTCCAAAACCTAAACTGACAATATCATTCTAAACTAATCGCAAAGTGAAAGAGTTAATGTTCTTTTGGCTGCATCCTGCAGCTATACTTTGCAAGTTTAACTTAAAGTTCCAAAATGCTGCAAAACGGAAACAAACAACCAATGTTCCACAAGGATATGAAAGGGGTTCCCTTCCCCTTAGGCCCTTTTCCTTTCTCTTTGTACACCTCCCTTCTAGCTCCTATCATCTCATCCTTTGGAGTCTCACACCACTTCTATGCTGACAACACTCAGCTTTTTCTCTCTTTCTCTTCCTTCACCCCCGACATCCATCACAAACTCTCATCCTGCCTCACTGCCATCAAATCCTGGATGACCTCCCATTTTCTTACCCTGCACGCTGGGAAAACTGAAATTTTATTTTTTCCCGCTAATGTCCTCCCACCTCCTCCTTCCATTCTCTTTCCTCCCTCCAATCTCCCTAGCATCTCCCCTTCTGCCCACAATCTTGGTCTCCACTTTGTCTCTAACCTCTCCTTTGCTCACCACATCTCTCTCACTTCCTGTGCCTGTCATTTCCATCTGTACAACATAAGCAAAATTCGCCCTTTTCTTACTTTCCACAGCACAAAACTTCTAGCATCTTCCTTAATCTTCTCTTGACTTTTCTATTGCTCTTTTCTCTTCTTTGGTCTTCCTTCCTCACGTCTAGCCCCTCTTAAATCAATCTATCATTCTTCCATCCGTTCTCTCTGTCTTCTTTCCCATCAAGACTCAATCTCTTCATCTCTTACCTCACTGGGATGGCTCTCTTTTCACTCTCAACACAAGTACAACTTCCTTTGTCTTGTGTTAAAATCTCTCTACCGTCTCGCCCCTACCTATCTTGCATCTCTTCTCTCCTCCTATTCTCACTCTCGTTCTCTCCGCTCTGCTTTTCACTTTCGACTTACTGTACCTCGCTCCCCTTGTGCTTCTTGCTCGTCTTCACTGGAACCTCTCCCTCTCTCTCCGCTCCATTACTTGCTATTCCTCCTTCTGCTCTTCTTTAAAAATGCACCTGCTTCAGTCATCTGTCTGATCGTTAACAGCTGATTCAGAACATCGATCTACACTGCTAATTTTATGTATTACTTACTGTTCTCTGTAATTGTTTTCTGCAAATTGTTCTTTGCTACTGACTGATTCTGAATATCTACTCACATTGCTTATTTAATGTATTGCATATTGTTCTCTGTAAAGTGCTTTGGTTAAAAGCGCTATATAAAACTCAATAAATATAAATACAAAAAAACAGTTCCTTTATAACGCACAATCTGAGGCTATCAACAGATATTCACTTCCTTCTTCTGGTTTTCCAATGTTGCCATAAAATAAAGAAATATCTTTTTCTCTTGTTTGAGGCTTGCAAAGCTTCTCCACTCTTGACAATCGCATACTCTCCTGCCAGGTAATATTCACATTCACTTGGCTCATATCTTATAAACCTATATTCTACTTCAAATGCCTGGTTCCTGGTTTACTCTCTTACCAGGACTGCTCACGTTTGTAGCTTTCTGTGTCAAGGTGTGAGTCCCTGACTCGCCTTCACTGTGCCTGGTATACTCTCCTGCCAGGACTTTGCCAAACTTCATACAATTTTCAGCTGCCGCCAATGTTGGGTTCTTGCCTTCTCCCTGTTGGCTGTGTGCTTTCCTATTGAATGTATTATAAGCATAAACTGCAGAAAGCCATACAGAGTAGGTAGTTGCATAAAAGGCACAGTTAAACCATCAGACCATCAACTCTACCACAGTCTAAAAAAAAGCAAAGAAAGGATAAATAAATAAAAAGAAAGAGGGTGGAGGAGAGGGAGAGTGTTAGCATATATAATTCATTAGACGCTTTCCATGTATCTTCATATTTTCCATTTTGTTTTTTAAGCTGGATAGATACTTTTTCTCTACTGGAGAGAATTGAAAGGCCATCTAGCCATTCATCGACAGTGGATTTAACATCACTCTTCCAGTTTTTCCGAATTTGCTTATGGGTTTCAATATCTTGTAGGTTTGAGATGAATATAATATATTATTCTTCGTCCTTTCAAAGGGGGGGGATTATTGGCTGTTTTCCAAGGCTTACCACCTCTACTCCCCCCCCCATGTGGTGATCCCACAGATAGCTGCCCCCTGGGTTGGAGTCGGGTAGGTTCTGCCCTTCCCTGGCTGCATGGGGGAAGACTTTTCCACGGGAGTCAGTGACGGCTCCTTTAGATTCGTCACAACCCCTAATGTTAATCAATGGAGAAATGCGGTTCAGTGGGACTTGAAGAACCCGATTACTACTGACCACCAGGAGCCCCTGAGGGTGAGTATCTTCACCAACTCACAAACCCAGGTCCCAGAGGTCAATACTTAATGTTGGTTTCTGAAAACACTGTTACAGGGAGAGCAGAACAACCCAGTAATTAAAGGCTTCTCTTTAAAGGATGAAATGAGGTATCTGGTCACCAGGGGGCTTGAACCATGTGCCCCCCAGTGGCCCAAAGGAAGAAAAATCATCCTTCACAGGAGTGGGCCCACCATCCAGAAGCAGAATCTGAAACGGAGCTGGCTTCAAAAGGAGGGAGGAACCTGCTCATGGTAGAACATGGTGGCTTCAACAGGTATACATGGGTGCCAGCCCCGCAAAATAGAATGGCCCCTGCAGCAGGACAATGGTCGTGGTGAACAAGACGCCAGAGGAGCAGATTTGGCAGGCTGTTGGGGACCCAACACCCTTCCAAGTGGTGACAGCTTACAAAATCAAAGCAGAAGATCCCGGCGGTCAACTGCAGTAGAACGTCCCAGAAAACTGTCCCAGAATGGAAGGTCTACCCCAAGCAGAAGATGAGTAGGTCCAACAGCAGGACGAAGAAAAACCAGTAAGGACATCCAGCGCTCGAAAATGCAAACTGAAGCACTGGCAAGAGACACCAGTGTGGCCAAACTGGGTCTCAAAACCAGCTAAAATGTCTTTTGGTGGCCAGGTCCTCCAGCAGGTAAGCAGCCATGATCACCTTCCATAAATCCGGCAGGACTGAGCACAGGAACAATATATGTGCCTTCACTCACAGGATCTGGCTTCTGCCTGCCCACCAATCCCATTGGGGAATTTACGGCAAAGCTTTTGGTGGTCAGCCAATCGGGTTAGCTCCAAAAACCGCCAAACCCAAAGGCCCAGCACCACAGGAATTGTAGTGGCCTTCCTATTGATGGAAACTGGTATGAACCAGTTCAAACCACTATGAGGCTGCCATATCGGGCTCACAAAGAACCCACATGGGCAGAATGCCCATTATAGGCCTACCTTGTGGTTTCCCCGAATAAAGGGAGCCCATAAAACAGAATATCCGAGTAGGACTAAAAATAAAATGTGGGTACCCCAATGACTACTATAGAGCTGTTAATTGTGCTATTAACGAGATCAATCGGCTTGCACCCATGGTAAAGCCAAAACTAAAGATGTGTTGCCACTTGCTTACACCTAAAACCAATTAAGTTTGATATTATCATCCTAGAGAACAAAGGAGGTGCTCCCTTGGAAGCCTTATGGACAACCCAGAACCATATACTCTTAGGGAGTGAGATATGGATGTAGTGACAGGGGGACTTTAATTTGGTGCTCAGAGGAACTTTTGCTAAATTAAGAACACAAAAAAACAGGGGCAGGGGCAAAAAGATTAGGGGTCCCATAATATAAACACTGCAGAACCCCCAAAAATGGAATTCTGCCCTCACAGATGCAAGTAAGACGACACTATCTCAGTTTATTGGCACTACTGTGAAGCACTTTAAAAGGAAAATGATACATAGGGTCAGGGGATCATGATCACTTTCTTGGTGAAGAACACCCTAAAATCATATATTGGTCTCCAGCCTGGCAGCCCCTACAAACAAAAAATATCTGTTGCATTTGTCATTTTTAATAATTGGACAAGGGAATACTTTGCAAGCAACTTTTTTGGCCATTTCGCTCTACTGGTGTCCAGGTCCTCTTTAAGTAGAGAGGTCCATGCTGGCTGCTACTGTACTTCAGTTTTGTAGTGGCAGGCGCAGTAGTTCAGATGATTTTCAAGCAAGAAATAATTTGGTAGACCCCCCCTGGTGATGCAGCTGTACAAAAGAGAAAAGGAACAGCGGAAGCTATGCTGCAGTAAGTGGTCTGGACCAGTGACGATGAATTTCTTGTACTGAAAAATGCTGTTTTCAGCAGAAGCAGTTCTGATTGGTGATTGGCCTCTTGGAGACCTGCCATTTCTCTGGAGTATTTTTGTGTTCTGGTTTAGCCTCTTCTACTTCAGGCAGCAAAACAGGTTTACAACTGTGTTGACTGTCGTCGTGCTGAGTGTCCTGTGTTTATGCCTTTCCATAGCTTGCCTGTCCAGCAAGCTGTCCTTAAGGAAGGGTATCTTTAAGGGTTTGCATCTTGGCAAAACACACCAGGTCAAAGGAAGATTCCCTGCTCTAGATTCCCTCTGGTCTGTCAAAATCTGGATTCTGCAGATACAGGGCAGAGATCTGTCTTCAGAACAGTTATTTGAAGATTGCAGCAACCTACAGCGATCCCTCACAGTTGCTCTTTGGGTAAGTCTCTTCTTCCATGCTTCAGGACATGTCCCTAGATAGATTCAACAAGGTAAGGAAGCACATTTTGGGTTTTATGGCTATTTAGAGGTTGTTTTGCATCCCAGACACCATTCAGAAATACCATTCTGTGGTCCAAGTCTTTCTATTTAATGCTTTTAACTTGTTTTATTGTTCAGGTATTAATAAACAGGCAAGTCATGTGTGATATTTGCCACAGGACCCCGGGCGTAAATATGGATGAGAAAAGATAGTCTGGTACAAAACACGTGTTGACAACACTGCATCTATATGAATGAATAAATGAATGAATGAATGAATATTGTAACAATAACAATAGGTAAATGCGTTCCACATAAAGACTTGAACTGTGGAAGCAATCCTTGTTCTTGTATTTTCTGAATGACAAATGCATTACACTTTATGATGGTCAGATACACAAAAATATAGATTCTGTCTCTTAAAAAAACGATGGCAAAAACCACATGCTGCTTATGGTGTGCTTTTTGATCATTCATGAATATGTTCTATCTGATTCTGTCAACCGCAGCCATCCCTGCCTCGGTTTCTCATTTACACCCTTGTAGGAACAAAGGGCCTTATTCACAGAAGGGTTTTATAATGGTGTAATAGGGTTTTATAATGGTGTAATATCATAGGAAAATGCTTTGTGAATCAGTACTAAAGCAAGTTACATTGCAGAGTATCCCATCTGTAAAAGGAAAAGGTCTATTTGTATAGCATTAGTTCTTAAAGAGTATATTGCTTTTCTCTAGTGTGCAGTGGCACTGCATGCTGTGACGCACTCCCCATTAATATGGCTACTCACAGGGTAACCATTGCACAAAGCATCCTAAAAGGGCCTGGGGATGTTATGGAGTATGGAAATCTTACAATAGGATTAGAACCAAGTTTTGTTTACAGACAAGTCACCTTTCCATTTCCCTGAAGGTACTTTCAGTTGCATATAGAACGATCTTGTTCCATTGGAAGCTCTCATTCAAGTGTTCTTAAACATCTGTGCGAATTTAATTTGATACCCTACACTTGTCTTTTGCAGTGAGTCTTCCTTTGGCAGTACAGTGCCTGTAAGTTCTGAGGGTCTAGGATCTTCTCCCTTGTCCTGTACCACCCATTCAGACGAGGAAGCTGTGCAGAGACCTTATCTTCTTTCCATGGCAGACTATTCCAAAGGTAAGAGCTAGGATTCCATAAGACACCTCTAGAAATGGAACACATAATATCTCCCTTATTTTTGTATACATACAACCCAGCATCTTGCAGATATTATGCTTTTATTAGGGGAACGCCATGTGTTTGCCTGTTAGCTTTTAAGCCTACCTGAGTCTCACAGAGAAGTACTCCTCATTTGTAAACATGATTCTCAAATTCTTGCAATTTCCTACAATAAGTTAGCAAGTCCATGCCCTAGATTCAAATGGGACATGGTCTATTCCACTTTTTACAGGCTGTGAGAAACCTGAGGGCATCCTCACATCTACTCCCCTTGGGCCCTCTTCTCAGGTGGCCAGGGAAAGGCCATTGCTCTTGGATCCTGACATTTGGGGTGGTGAAGCGAGGGAGGATCACCTGGCTGGAGGGTCCTTGGGGATTGGGAATGAGATGTCTTCAGGCGAGACATGATATTCTGCATTTCCCTTTCAGGAAGAACCCTCTATCCCAGAAGCAGGTTTGCGGTATTGGTATCCCTGTTCCACTAACCCGAAAATGCCTAGCGATATTGCCAATTTAGAAGCACCAGAACAAGGGTGAAGAAGAGAGGGGTTGAGGGTAAACTAGGCGAGACATGATATTCCCCTTTCTCTATTGAAAATCAACCAAACCCTCCCCAGCCTTTATGGGCTGTTGCAAAACATCTCCCCTCATTTCCCCACACTTTACCTATGATAGTACTGGGGCGAGGAAGAGGCGACTAGGAGTAATGAACACTAGTAACTTGGGACGAGGAAGATGCCTGCAAAGTACTTTGAAGGTCAGCATGTCCCTCTAACTACTGTCAGGCAAATCATTTGAGAAGTCACACCTGCAACGTGGTTGCAGGTGTATAAAAGGAGAGGCAGAGAGCAGCAAGAGGACGACCAGCAGGGAGGCCTGTGTGGGATAGACCAGCAGGGGACCCTGCACATGAGGAGGCAGCTATGGAGAGCTGGGCCGTTAGACTGCCGCAGGTGTGGGAGCCACTGTGGTCGGGAGCTGCAAACAAGAAAGAAGAAGGGTCTGTGTCCATGGAAGAGGAGTGGAACTGCTGGCGTGTGCAAGCAAGCACCCGGAGTGAGAGCGGCCGGCAAAGCAGAAGGGAAGCAGCGAGGTCGGAGAGGAACACCGAGGACCGGTGAGTGCAGGGAAGTGCCACTCGAAACTGGAGCGCTCCTAAAGTAACAAAGTACTGTATGAAGAAAAGTAAAATTACGCATATTGAATACGAAATGAATGAAAAACTTGGAATCGCGCATATTGACTATCAAACTGCATGAAACCTTTCCGGGCAAAGCTGTTGGCTAATGAAAGTCAAAAGGGAGAGTGCCCATCTAAACTTTTCTATGAAATAAGAGTGCATGTATGAAAAGAGCATGACAGAGTGGTGGGGAATAAAAGAGACCACCATATATTGAACTTTATGAATGGATATAGTGCAGCAAGGCCCAAGACTGGCATGCGATGTGTGACACGTGATGGCAAAGCCAAGGGGTTAACCAGGAGAAGCCTGGTGAGTGTGAACCTGCACATAAAGCCAAGAGGCTAACAAGGAGAGATAAGTGAATCTGTATACAGGGGCAAATACAGAAGAACCTGTGTGGTCTGAAGAGCCTAGGTTTCCTGGTTGCACGACCTGTGATGGGTGCACTGTGTGGTCTGACAACTGCGCCTACACTAGGGAGCCCTAGAATTGTGAAAGCCAGAGACGTTGTGGAACAAATCAAGAAGGAGCAGTGTAAGTGAACTATTGATGCAATCCAGAAGGAGGGTCAGGTTGACCTTGAGTTGTGTTGAACATTGAGAGACTGAAAAAAGTACAAGTTGCTGCATTGAAGTCTTGGGGAAGGGAACCCTGAGACTTGATGAAATACAAATGTTGTTTTGGGGGTTGAGCCTAAAGACCCCTTTCTTTTGAACTTTGTTGTCTTGAACTTGGGGAAGGGAACCTCAAGGATTTGTGGAACTTTCTTGAACTTAGGAAAGGGGAGCTGAAAAGGAAGCCAAGAGCGGGAAGAAGCTCAGAACTTTGTTTTGATCACCATTTATTTGATTTACATCCTTGCACATTGTTTAGCTTTAGTTGTGAGGGCAAGGATAGGTTTTGGACACAGACTTTTAAATTGAACTCTTTGACTCAGACTTTCCTTAGTTTCATTCAGGTAGGGAAATCCCACCTTAGCATAGGGCAAGTTAGGCCTTCATCCATCCTGACATTTGATTTACTAAACCATTTTATTTTGGACTTTAAGTCAGTTGTCTGTATCTTGCTTGATGATATTCTTGGGGCACTTAATTAGCATGTTATGTTAGCAGAATGTATACAGCGCACGTTCGCCCTAAGGCATAATGGCGCTCACCGAACAGGAAAACAGTAGAAAAAGTTTAAAACAAGAACGTTTTTAAGGCCCAACGAAATGGGAGATGGCCAGATGGGGCGTGCAAGGAACGGGAAAGGGGATTCCATGCCCTGGCTGCAGCAACCTAGAAGGCATGGCCACCCATGTGGGAAAGTCCGACCCAAGGAATTTGGATCAGGAGAGCGGACTCAGAACAAAGTGGCCACAACGGAGCATAGGGGAGAAATTTAGTCTGCAAATATTCTGCGC
This sequence comes from Ambystoma mexicanum, assembly GCF_040938575.1. Lineage (NCBI taxonomy): Eukaryota > Metazoa > Chordata > Amphibia > Caudata > Ambystomatidae > Ambystoma > Ambystoma mexicanum. The sequence continues at coordinate 1,173,438,779 of NC_090921.1, read as the reverse complement.
CACATTTACAAAAAGCTCTATGTACAATGCAGAGTAATTTAAAGAGGACACGCTTCTCGACAGGGAGCCAATGAAGATGGTGGAGCACAGGAGACATACGTGCACCAAACTGGGGACGAAGAACCGACCTAGCCGCAGCATTCTGGAGAAGCTGGAGACAGTGCACAAGATAGCGCATTACAATAATCAATGTTACTGCGAACAAGAGCAGCCACCAGAGGTGCCTGAAATTGAGCAGGAATTAATGGAAGGAAGAACTTTAAAATGACCAGATTTGCAAACTGAGGTGACCTGATAGCTCATAGATAGAGAGGAGGACTTTTTTACCCCAAATCCTTGACAGAAGACGTAGGCGGCGGAAATGGTCCAAGATTAGTACGACAAGTGTCTGACGTCCAGAAGACAAAAGGCTTGGAGGTGCCCACAACAAGAACCTCTGTTTTTTCACCGTTTAATTTCAACCAATTCGTGGCCATCCAGGAACCCAAGTCTTCAAGGCAACTCTTAAGCCTAGCAGCAGTATCGGGCCGAGTAAGATGAAGACGTACCAAAATCTGTGCGTCATCGGCATAGGAGTAATGCCGGAAGCCATGGGAATGGTTAAGGCGGAGAAGTGGCTTGATATAAATATTAAATAATGTAGTAGAGAGAGCAGACCCCTGCGGAACCCCGCAAACTAGAGGAGCAGGCTTGGAACAAAAAGGAGAGACAAACGCATATTGAGAGCGGTCTGCCAAAAAGGCAGAACACCATGTAAGATAGCTCAGCGGATAAACGTGTCCTACTGAGATCTTCTGTAGTTTAGTTTAGTTTTAGTTTAGTTTATTCATTTGTATTGCGCACCAGACCCGAGGGTATGAGGGCGCATGAGCAGCAAGGTGATTCAAAGCTTGGTTACAGGATGCTTATACTTTACATGTAGGTTGCAGATTCAAATCTCTGTAAGGCCATCTCAGCCTTTCATCCTTTTCAGCTTGTCAAATGGGTACCAGCTTCTGTTGGGGGGAGTAATCGTTGTATATACAGATGTTCTATGTAAGGCGAAAGCGCTTTATAAATAGAAAATTATTATTAATAATAATTACATTTCTGATGCTTGTTAATCTGCTTAGAATCACATGCTGTGCATATAGTCTGACATCCAGTGGTAACCGCAGAGTATTGCATCTTGTCTTTCGAGAATCGAAAGGGGACGTCGACATAGGCGTGCCTGTAACACTATCCCTAATGTGACGTGTAGTGTACCCAAAATCCCTCGCGTGTCGAGGTCCCTCAGATTGTTTTTTCCTGCCGGTTTACTAGTCGCCTTATGCAGAGCTCTTCAGGAGACATTGCTATATTGTTATATTTATCGACGTTTGGTCGTTTTATCTTCTCTTACCTTTCCTTCCCTCGGCGGCTGTTTCCTGACCTTCGCCAAAGCCTGCTACTACGGACCTTCGACAGCAGTTGATCCGGTCGGCGGTGCCAACCATGTGACCAGGCTTTCTGGCCGGCCTACACAGTAGGGAGAGTGGGGTCGGGGGGGGGACATTTCCTTTTTAAGAATGCCTTTCCTTTTTTTTTTTTGTTCCCTTTGTCTTGTAGTCACTTTGTTATTCCTGCGCACCTTAAGTGTAATCTGTGTCTTCCCCTTAAACAAAACGAGGCGGCCTATGTGGCTCCTGCATCCCAAGACCCTAAAGGAGCATTGTGTTAAGCGTTGGGCGGCCTACGGAATGTCGCAGGGCGAGAGTAGTTCCCCTGCAGCCGCAGAGTGTGACTAAGGGCTTAGTGACGACCAAGGCTCCAATTCGGAGGCCATTGACCTCACGGCAGAGCGCTCTCCGCGTTGTCCGTCCCCGGCCCCAATAGGCACTACGTGAGTCCTGCTATGGGTACTGTACATCCTGACGACAAGGACGCACATTCTTCACACACTAAAGACACAACCCCCGGTCCATGTTCCAAAGCGCCAACGGGCACACTGGATAGTTCAGCAGTGCCCGCTGATCCTCATGATCGGCAGCCCTCCCTGCAACCGCAGGTGCGGCATGCGTCCGGGCAGTCTAAATCAAAGGGTGCTACCACCCATGTTCAAGCGGCCGTCGAGACGCATCAGAAGAATATGCTGGCGCCGCACAAAGCCCCGGTCACGCCAAAAGCAACCGCCGACCCAGTCAAAACATTTTCCTGTAACACCAAGTATTACGAAAGCATCGCTAAAATCATTTCGGTGGCATATAAAGGAGAACGGCCAAAGGACTCATCAAAACCCAAGGATAGACCTAAGGACTCATCGAAACCAAAGGATAGGCCTAATGACGCATCCAAAGACAAGCTACAACCGCCAGAACTTCGAGAGGGGTTTTCATTGAGCCCTGTGCCTCTTTCTTTGACGTTAGCCGCAAAATCTCGACATTCTAGAGAAGATCAGCTAAGAAGAGCCTTTTCCACACCTAGACCCCTCTGGTTCCTCATTATGGACCAGGGAGAAGTTTGAGGGGTGTATGAATAGGTTAGAGAGATTTGTGGAATTCTCAGAGAAGTTCACACCCAAAAGGTCTCGAGAGGAGAGCCTTTTACTCCAATGGCAAAATTTCAAAAGACCTTGGATTCCTCTTAGGAAGAAGAAACTTATTACCTCACTGAAGATGAGATCCCTATAGACCAATTCATTCAAGATGGATACCCCTTTGGGGATCCTGTGGGTAATTCCATTGACCCCACAGAGGGTTAGTAAGACGACCACGACCGGTTAGTCGATCTTCAGCCTTGGGCATCACCTATTCCAACACTGGAACGCCCTTTGCATGGATTCCCCCCTACCACACCTGTTCGACAAGCTTCCCCAGTTAATGACCAGATGGCGTTTAACGCTGTCTTAAGGAGGGCAGCAGAACATTTCCAGATTGCTACTCAGGAAGCTGTACCAGAGGCTGATTTTGTTGAGGACATCGTAAAAGAAAAGCCACCTGCCAGCCTGGCTATTCCATTGTTGATTTCAATAAAAGAACGCTTGGCTCCTTAATCGGTGACACCCGCCCTAACAAGGGCTGTCAATCCCAGAGTCAAAAAACTGTTTTGCCCTTCCCCTTCTCATCCCTTCTATATCAGGGGACATGCTACTCCAGATTCTCTGGTGGTAACTAGAACCAGGAAAAGGGCGGAGATCCCCCTGTCCACAGGGGAAGCACCCCCTGACAAGGAGTGCAAGAGATTATACGCACTGGGGAAGAGAGTCAGAACTCCTGTGGCATTCTCCACTCGCATAGCTAACACCACATTGCTGGCTAGCTATTCAGACGTACAATGGAGCATGTTACAAGAGGGCCTTCAAGAAGTCCCTGAACCGTTGCGGGCTCGCCTGCTTTCCATTGTAGCTGAGGGCAAACAGGTTAATCACAGTATTCTCAAAAATACTTTGGATGCTGCAGAAACAGCTGGCAGAATCTTAGCACAAGGTACCCTTCTAAAGAGGCATGCCTGGTTACGAAACTCTGGTTTCAAACCAGAAACCCAAGCTTCATTGATAAATAAGCCGGCGGAGACCAACTTATTTTGGAAAAGCCATTGATGAGGTGCTTGAAACAGCTAAGAAGGAACACGACACCCTCAAGACCCTGGATCAAATCTCCCAGAGGCCTTCCCAAAGAAGAGGGGGTGGTTCTCGACATTCCTTTCGTGGCCAATCTCGCTCCCCTCACAATCAATATGGCTCTGGAAATAACTGGTCCTCAACTCGGGGAACCAGCTACGCCACTACGGCTAACATCATTTCTTCAAGCATTGGAGGGGCTACCAACAGACCAGTGGGTACTCAAGACCGTCGCCCATGGGTACTGCATAGAATTCTGCCAGACCGCCCCAATTCAGACCTCCACGATCAAGATGCCGGAGCACCTGCGCATCCTGCTGCAAGAGGTCGAGATCCTGCAGGAAAAGGGCGCCATAGACGCCGTACCTCTTCTACAGGTAAACAATAGTATTTATTCATTGTACTTCCTTGTACCCCAAAAGGATCTCACCATGCGCCCTGTACTAGCCCAGCGAACACATTTGTCAAACCTCAAATGTTTTGTATGGTCACTCTGCAGGAAGTAATTCCCCTGCTCACACAAGGGGATTACATGGCAACATTGGACATGAAAGATGCATACTTTCATATTTCAATGTTGCCAGCGCACAGAAAACATCTGATTCATGATGACAAACACTATCAGTTCAAAGTACTACCCTTCGGCATTGCATCAGCACCAGGTACCTGCTCATCCTCCTGCACTGTCTCCTGAGCGATCCCTTGCACTGGATCTGTATCTGTACCCATACAGTTCCCCCATTTTTCTTCTGCACATATTCAGATACACCCTATCTGACTAATTACGCACTTGCCTCTGCCTGTTTATTTAATTATTGCATTTATTTATTTACTGCACTTATTATTTATTCTGTTCTCTCCTTTGTGCCGCACTTTCCCCTCGTCCCCCTTCCTCCCTTTTCCCTTTTCCTTGCGTGTTCTTAATGTCACTGGGCCTAGTAAGATCATTTTTGTTTCTCTCCCATGTTCCCCTCCCTTTGCTTGGTCGCGCTCTGAAACACTTGTGTATTTAGCGTGATATAAATAAAATATCATATAATATTTACAAAGGCAGTGGCAGCAGCTCACCTGCGCAGGCTATCCATCCCAGTTTATCCTTACCTCGACGACTGGCTCATAACCGGGGATTCCTATGGAACATGCCTGTCAAATACTCAAAAGACAATAGACCTCTTATTCAGCTTGGGATTCTCCATCAACGAGAAGCAATCCAGCCTAGACCCCAGTCAAGCCAAGCAGTTCCTAAGGGCTCTAATCCGAACAAAGGATGGCCTCGTCTTCCCCTCCAACGAGAGGATCCAAAACATGTTGTTTCAAATCCCTCAATACGTAGCCTTTCGGGAGGTGACAGTACGCAAGGCTGTGTGACTGTTAGGAATGATCGCGTCCTGCATTTTCTTGGTTCCTCACGCCCGGTTGCGCATGCGTCTCATGCAAGAGTGGCTCAACAGCCAGTGGTGTCAAGCCAGCGGACAATCGGACGATCTAGTGGTTGTCTCGCCACCCCTCGTTCTCTCTCTGCAGTGGTGGTCGAGGGGAAAACCTCTTGAACGGAAAGTCCTTCACCACCCCCTCAGTAGAAGCCACTCTCACGACAGACGCATATCTCAAGGGGTTGGGGGGCTCACCTGCTTCAGCAGACGGTGCACAGCGTTTGGTCCCCGGAATTAGCATCCAACCATATCTGTTGGAGCTGTTAGCAGTATTCAAAGCTCTGAAAGCGTTTCAGACACAGCTGCAGGGAAAGACTGTCCTGATCCTTAAAGACAGCACCACAGCCATGTACTATCTGAACAAACAAAGGGGCACTCGCTCTCCAGGGCTGTCCAAACTGTCCCAGAACATCTGGAAATGGGCCCTCAAACACATATTGCTGTTGTCACATGTTCCAGGGGAACTCGGTCTTCTGCCAGACGTACTCGGCAGAGATTTACCATTACCCATGGAGTACGAATGGCGATTACACAAAGACATTGTCTCCAACGTCTTCGCAGAAGGGGGCTTCCCAGAGACCTAACTGTTCGCAACTCTGGAGAACGCTCAATTCCAAGATTACGCCTCCAGGTACCCCCAGAGCCGCTACAAGTGCAACAGTCTCTGGATCACATGGTCAGGGAAATTTGTTTACGCTTTTCTCCTCGACTGCCCTACTGAACAAGATTGTGCACAAGATGCACCAGGAACCAGCAACCATGATATTGATGGCCCCCATGTGGGCCCGCCAACCCTGGTTTGCTCATCTGATGGAGAAGTCTCTCTCTTCCCCCAGTGAAACTTCCTTGCCCATTCAAAATGTTATCTCAGGACACGGGAGAAACACTTCACCCATGCCCACAAACTCTGAACTTAGCGGCCTGGCTCCTGAGATCATAAGGTTTGGGCACCTCCAACTCCCTCAGAGATGCATGGACATATTTAGAGAGGCAAGGAAACCTAACACCGAATATTGCTACTCCAGTAAGTGGAGGCGCTTTGTCATCGGGTGCAATTCCAAGATCATCAATCCCGTTGAGTGCTCCTCTTCCCACATTTTATTATACCAGACTCACTCACCAGACTCAGGCCTGGTTTTTAACTCCCAAAGTTCACTTAGCTGCTCTTTCAGTCTACACTACATCACAACCGAAGGTGTTGTGGCAGAAACTACCAGTTATTAAGGCTTTCATGGAAGGGGTAAAACAAATTCACCCCCCTGTTTCTAACCCGGCTCCCGGATGGGACCTACATGTGGTGTTAACTATACTTATGGGGTCTCCTTTCGAGCTCATGCATAAAGCAAGTCTTAAGGATGTTACCTACAAGACCTCCTTCTTAATACCTATCACTTCCATAAGAAGAGTCAGTGAACTACAGGCTCTTTCAGTTCTAGACCCCTTTGTTACAGTTCAGAGATAAGGTGGTTCTGTGCACTCACCTAGGTTTGCGCCTAGGAGGAACCAGTCCATAGAACTTCCAACCTTCTTCCAGAACCCCTCCAACATGGCAAAAAGAAGCCTGCACACACTAGATGTATGCAGGGCAGTCATATTTTACCTGGAAAGAACGCAACCACTAAAAGACAAACCAGTTTTTTGTTGCAGTGGGTAGAGCGGGAGACTCTGTCTCCAAATCAACTATCTCTAGGTGGATTGTCAAATGCATCACACTTTGCTACACTCTTGCTAAGAGAGAACTGCCCTTCATGCCTAGAGCACACTCTACTCGAGGCACTGGTGCTTCCATAGCATTCATTGCAAATGTTCCCCTAGAATCCATTTGCAAAGCGGCAACCTGGAGTTCTGTACACACCTTTACAAAACACTTTTGCCTAGACACTCATTCAAAGGCTGATTCTCAGGTGGGACAAGCAGTACTAAGACATCTTTTCACTACTGTTCCTTCTCACAACCCACCTCCAACTCCGGGTACTGCTCGCTAGTCTATGCAAAGCATGTGATTCTAAGCAGATTAACAAGCATCAGAAGACATGCATTACGTAACGTAAAAGCATTTCTGATGATTGTATCTGCTTAGATTCACAGGCGCCCACCCTTCCTCCATGCTCGGATGGAAGGAACATAGACGTCTACTGCTTTTCTCTCTTTTCTGTACTCGCTCACGATAGTCATAAGGCTCCCTCACGGCAGAAAAAATACAATCGGCGCGTGAAGGATTTTGGGTACACTATACGTCACGTTAGGGATAGTGTTACAGGCATGCTCATGTCGACATCCCCTTTCGATTCTCGAAAGACAAGATTCAATGCTCCACAGTTACCACTGCATTTCGGACTATATGCACAGCATGTGAATCTAAGCAGATACAATCATCATAAATGCTTTTACGGTAAGTAATGCATGTCTTTTTAGAGCAATTGCCATTTTTGTTCACTACTAAATACAGCAAATTGTCATTGCTGGCCTAGGAGATGGCAGAATTGTGAGCTCTTCATATTAGATTGTTAGGACAGATTTTGCTTTTTGCTGCTTTCCTTGCATAGACATCAATGGGACATTCTTCTTTTTGCTATTATGTTATACCTTGCTTGACTTTTCAAGGTAAGTGAATCCTTTTTGCTTCAAATAACTGACTACGCTCATCTGTTTAGTATCACCGATCAGTCCCAATGGCTATCAGTGCAGGAGAACTCTATTCTTCATAGTAAAGTTAAATGTTTATTTTTCCTGCACACATCACATTATGTGCAGTGGGGTAGGAACGTTGTGTGTCCCTGTAACTTTGTTTTTTGTTACTTGCATGATATGTCCAGGATGGGCTGGTGGCAGCAGATATTTTTGTTGCTTTTTTAATAGTCTAGTTCATGCTTGCAATTTTCCACATGATGGCACTTAGCGTACCATATAATCTAAAATGGCACATGATTTTTGCCTGCCCTTTGACCATCTTGACTTTTGACGTTCTTCGACGTTCTTCCAGCCATGGAGTGGCAGAAGTTTAAAAAAATGTGCAAGCCATTGCCCAAGGAAAGATTCACCTTTTGCAGGGAAAATGGCAGTGTGTGTGTGTGTGGCTGGCGGTTGGGGCAGAGTCCATCTGGGCCCAGTCCACATCTAAGCCAGTTATATCTGTTGCTGGGCAGATAAGGTTGCCACAGACTGCCAAGGATTGGATGGCCCCTGCCGGTTGGAATGTTGCTGATCCTTGCCATTGGTGGGCTGGGGGCAACTCCAGTCCAGATTCTGGATAAAAGGGAGATTTCTGCAGCCATTTTTCAGATAATCGTTGGAGCCGAGACCCTACGAGGGAGAGCAGCCACTGAAGACCAGGAACTCGTAATTGGAAAATTGCCAGCAGCCGTTTCTTCCCTTGCCCATGAGTGCTTCAACCCCTGGCCTGGTCGGAACAACCAGTCCTGACCTCTGCTCGACAATCCAGTCCCTGGAAGCGCTTGGGCGGGCTTGGAACCATCCTCTGGGCTAGCAAGACCTCCTCCTGGGCTACCTGACTGCTGTGGTTGTTAGGGAGATTTATAATGTGCATGCTTCATCCCTTCTCCTAGTGGGACCCCCATCACCTTTGCTGGACTTCTGGACCTTTTTCTTTCTATCTTGAATGAGTGGATTCTTTTTCCACTCATTTCTTATTTGCTCTGACTTTTGGAACTTTGTTCTCTGTGTTTTACCTGTACTATGGAGTCTACTTTCCTCTATATCTCTTTTAAGGCATCTGTGTTTTACTTTTGCAGCAGACAGCTCCTTATGGGCAGTGTTGGTGGTAACCCTTTGGGTTCTCCTTTGAGATTCTTTCTTTATCCTCAAGTAACTACAGTTCTTAAGGATGAGAGGCATACTCTGTATCCCTCCTAAAACTTTATACTATGAGAGATTGGCACACACCAGTATCACCCTTTTCTCTGCTCCTGACACTTTAGTCACATAGACAACCTTCTAGTTCTGTCTGGTGTCAGTGGACGTTTTCTACCAACTATCGTGTTATGTTTTTTACCACAGATGGCATTCCCAGTCTCGGTTGTGCACAATAGGGTCACCTATGTTCTAACATAGTGGCTCCTTTCTTTTTTTCACCATTTCTAGCGCGGTTGTAGTTTGTTAGCCCTCTTCTACATTCTGAGAGGGGGAGGTCTCTGTGTGTGTTTTGCCTTTGGCAGGAACCCTTGGGTGTCCCCGCCTAGGCTCCAGTGTGTTTGGGCAGGCAGGAAGTGGGGGAGGAGTTTATCACTCCCCTGCTATTTGTCTGCCTGAGTGTCTGAATTGAACCAGCTCCCACTGGGGGTCTGGCTGTCCTGATTGGACAGTCATTTACTCCTTTCTGTAGACTGCTAAGAGAGATTGCAGAGGAGTGTGTGCTGAAACTGAATAAAAGGTGAGGTTCCTGGGGCGAAGGACAAGATGACCACTGGAAACTTAAGTAACCAAAGAAGATGATCAGCGACACTGACAAACCCTTTGCAACACTGTGCAGCGACCACTGCTGTCCTGACCCCGTTTTCTATGTGACCGAGGACTCCTCCTTACCTTTGGCAGTGAGACCAACCAGCCCTGAGACAAACTACAATCTGAGCCATCTCCTGAGGTGCTGTGCCTTTCCAAAGCTGCAGACCGCAAATACCAGGAGTCCTCCGACCCAATTGAAGTGCATCGTCTTCAAAAGGCCGAATCCGTTCAAGTCTTTGCTGAGCTCGAGTTAAGCCTCCAGAGACACAATCTGACTCATCCAAGTCCCCTCACCAGAGTGCAGGACTTCAGGAATCGAAGAAGATTGACCGGGTGAATCGCATCCTTTGTTGGTGCTGCAGAAAAGGCACCAAAACCGCAGACTGGCCAGAAGAGACTGCAACAGAGACATCCTGTTCATTTTCCTGCCTTTCGTCACCAGACCAAGGAATCTGCAGACCGGTTGGATCGCTGCTGCAAAGGGGAGAATCCAGCCATAAACATTTCTCCTAGCCAAAGGTACTGTGGGGAGAAAAGGTATTGCTTACCTTAATCCGAGAAGCCGCTCCAGAGTGTTCAAGTACACATGGAAGTGTCCAGTGTGTCCACTTTTACCTCTTATTAAAGCTGCTGCGTGTGTCCCGTTTGCAAGTCCTTTAACAGGGTCTCCACCGTTGAGTTATTCTTCTATTATCCTTACCTAGAGAATAAAAGTACCCACAGGAACTTTTGCTGTTCTGCTGCTTCGTGAGACTTTGAGCCCTCTCCAAACCGACTTTTCCATATAGTTTGGGATCAGATTTTAAAAGTGTGATAATGCGCTAAAACTGCCTTTAGAACCTTAATCGCTGCTACTATTTGACTAACCAATTGTTTTCCTTCCAAAAAGACTTTATCTTATGTAGCTTGCTAATTAAATCCAATTACTGTATTTCTTACGCGAGTGCGTAGTTGTACCGATTATACGGTTAACAGTTGTAACCGCAAGGAACTACAAACTTAGCAGTGGCCTTTGAAAAGTATCTACAAGTAATCTTATGTGTTTTGGTTTAATGTGCTGAGTAGTTAAAAACATCTCTTGTGTAAATATAATAAATATATATTTAATATACATTTATTTGTGTACGTGTTTCTTTGAATTACATTACTAATTAGGTTCTGTATACTTACCTACAGCTCACATCTTCCTCCTATGATATGCCTGACTGCTCTGCCACTCTACCAAGGTTCCCCGAGTAGTACAGACTGATACCAAGAGTTGGGGACCTGTATACCATTGGGAAAGTTTTATGAACTCTTACCTCAAGTGGACTTTAGGAAAACTCCCCTAACAATGGTCACGGTGCAGCTTATGGAATCATCAGCTTATGGAACAAGAAGCATTTCCCTGAAGTAGCAGCTCTCCACCATGAAGCAGGCCTTGCAGAACCAGTTTGTTTGTTTTTGACACGATTGTTACCTTCGCCATTTTATTCAAGTGACCGTAGATGTTCGCCACCTTCGTGTCCTGGACATCTCCTGAAGTTCTTGCAAGACGTGTGGTCCCGAGGTCTGGGAGCCTCATCACGAGTTGGGCGGTATCCCGGCTATAATACCGCCCAACTGTAATAGGGTTAGCGTCCGCCAGACCACAGGTTTGGGGCTAACGGTAAGTCCCCCATTGGGTCCATTGGATCCAATGGGTAATTTTCAGCACTGATACTGCATGCTGATAGCCGGTGCTAGTACCACCGAAAACAGGGCGCTAAATGGGATTTCACCTCCCAGACAAAAGCTGGAGGGAAAACAGCCCATTTAGCGCCCAACTCGTGATGGCGCCAACCCTTAATTGCTCCGGTAATACCGTTACTGTTGCATTTGAGGGCTACAGCCCAACTCGTGATGAGGCCCTAGGTGTCCAGCTGTCCAGAATCCAGATCCGGTCCCTTGGAGCACGGAACCACAAACTAGCCTGAAACCCGACTCCTGAAGTGATCTCTGCACCCGCCACACCTTGGCCTCCTCCAGCAGGACCAAGGATTGAATCCTGGAGCCCCAGCTATTTCAGGAACTTGTGCATTGGTTCCTGACTGAATCGGAGTGCAGGGGTTGGGTAAACAAACCTGTTTTGTCTGTGCCCCCTTGCTCCATTGGATTGTATGGGCATAAAGTCCTAGCCCTATCTCTCCCTTTCCTAGCCTTGAACGTTGGTGTTCTGGTCAGTTATTCTCTCCTGGGTCCTCCCCTAAGGTGGCTGGATTGGGAAAGGGTCTGTTAAAGACATTCCTTTTTTTTTTTGTTTATTTTTGTTTACTTTTATTTTTACACTTTGGAACACTTATAACTAATTGTTGTCTCGTATAACTAATTGTTGGCTCAAGCAAACATTTTCAGTCTTCCTAAAGAGACTCCTTGCCTCCTTAAAAGACTTATCGGGGCCTATGACTCTGAAGGAAGTATGTCTCTTCTTTTCTTCTTTTCTAGGTAGGGAAGGACTTCTCAACCTATTCGTTCCCAAAGTATTGATTACTTATCTGTTTCTATTTCTTTATTCACTTGCTTTGCTACACTTAGTTTATTGAAAAGTGATTTTAACTTTATTTAAAAGTGATGTGCTAGTGGTCTTAGCAGAGCACACAAAGGTGAATGTGTATGTATTAGTAGTGAATGTGTTAGTGTGCTACTTACCTGTGGTTTTTAATTCATGAGTTATTTAAGGTCTAACTCAATTTGTATATTTGTATACATTGGGCCTAACTTGTATTATTAAGAGCGTTCTGTGTGTTCTTAATTAAATCCTTCACCACTTTCACGCACTCTTGTGTCTAAGCCTTGCTGTTCAGTCACACTACCCAGATAGAGTTTGGCTAGACATTAGTGTTTGTCCCTATTCTTCAGAATAGGGTACCTCCCAGAATCTGCCCACAGAGCTGATTCTGAAAATCCATCTTAACAGAGATCTAGGTAGGTCATCTGGCAAAGCCAGCTTTCACGTGTTCCTGATGTAATCATTAACAGGTAGAATAGAGATGATAAGTTGGATAACGCCTCTGTCAATGAAACTAAGATTCTCTTAACCTAGTGGGCATATCAGTAGGTGACACTAGCCTTCCCTTGCACCTTTAGACACCTTTGCAAGTAGGGCAGGATTCCTTGACCACTGATGGATATGTGCATCAGTAGAACCACACTCCCGGTCCCTGGATAGGTAGGAGGAAGAATTCCTTGGCCTTGGCTAGATCACTTTGAAGGAATGTTGGATCTTACCTTTACCAGCATCTACTATACAGTAGGCCGACAGAACTCTTACCTGCAATTTATGTAGCATACAGTACAAGTCAGAACTATGCACAACGTTTTTCAATGGGAATATCATCTGCAATTGTTTGACCCATCTTCCTGTCCTTCCTTATGTGTTGGGTTGTTTAGCATTTAACTGGTGCAGAGGCTTCCAATTCTTCCGTAATGGGATGTTTTATGTTTTTTGATGTATAGAACGTGGCGAGGTAAATATAAAGAGTACATCCTTTTCAGAGAATGGATCATAGTTTTCCACAGTTGCTATGATAAGGGAAGGTATTTCTGTACTGGATTTGCTTGCTTTCTCACTGTTTTAAGGTGGGGGTTTTCTACTCGTAATAGGATTATGCCTTTGTAGCCTTTAGTTGTATTTACGACAATGAACTCTTGGAGTTAAGAATGTGGCTGTAAAAGACATTATTGTTTTTTCACTGGGGGTAAGGTATTGCCTGCAATCGTTGTTATGAAGGTTATTTCTTGTTACAGGATGTGATTGTTTGTTTTTCTTTTAAATTATGTATTTGCTTCAAGGGCGTGCTGACAGTTAAGTTCTGTGTATGTTTTTGTGAAAGGCTGGGCTTGTCAGCCCATCAAATGGCAACATCTAGTCAGCTGTTCAGAATAGCCAACAAATATGCAATGATTTCTAGTTGCAAAACCATGTTTATATGTTTGACATCATTGTGGACGTCTTGAAAACCTGGCTGTATCTTACCATTCAGTGTATCGATGAGCCAACTCTTATTTGTGTGTTGGTTGTGTTGCAATTGCTCTTGTGGATTGCACTCCCCAAATTTCACTTTGATTGTGTTTTCTTTTTGTAGGGCCTTTTGGCAATACCCAGTGGCCCACATCATTGGTACCTTACACATCAGCAATGGTTATCCCTCCCTGCCGTCCAGAGGAAGACATATTATTCCAATGGCGTCTACGAAGGAAGATGGAGCAGGCAAGAGATGGGACACTGCCTGTCAGCTCTCGAAGGAAGTCCCTCTCACCACCAGTGCGTCTTTCTAAGCAGGTATAAGCTCACAATATTTGGCTACCAAGCTATGGGGGTAGGACAAGTAAGACACAGAATTCTTTGACCTCTCACAATACTGAGAGATCCATAGATATGCTGCAAAACCAAGTGGGATACAGAGATCTCTTGGGATTTTGAAGTGCATTGACCTATTACATTCTGAGTAGGGCAAATATACATCTTGGAATATCCCAGAGAGATAAATGGGCATCCCAAGTGTAGGCAAGGTATGGTTTCACACTTATTGACAGTGACACAATGGATACAATTCGTAAAAACTTTTGTTGAAAATGTTGGGGTTGGAGAAACTCCTATTATGTCCTATAACTAAGATGTGAGTAGTCTTGACCATCAAACGATAAATCAAAATGGCCTATGCGAACAAAAACCTAATGCCTGCCCTATCTCTTGTACAAACGAGGGTAAAAAGGAGAAAATGTATGCAAAAGAAAGTCAGTGTTCAAATGATAATGTGGCTGAACCAGCTCTCCTCCCCACGTTAGGCCTCTCCACGTTAGGTCTCACGGGGTAAGGCGATTCTTGTAGGCAGGTTGACACACTCTGGCTTGGCTTCCAACATAGTTCAAACCCGTGGATCGAGGCCCGTCTGGCCTTCCATGTTTAAAGTTCCTTTCTCTGACTTTCAAAATAATGTTTCATCCAAAACGTTCACAAAGGTCCCCCTCTGCCGGGCTCAGACCTTTCACCACACACTTCATACAAAGTGGCAAGGGGTCTCCCTTGGCCAAGCTTAATATACTTCGGTCTCTCTCAATTGGGCTTGGAACACTTTCAGATGTCGGAAGTCTTTTGAATGTGCGTGGCTTTCATTACAGACCACCGCAGGACTTCTTCAACTCAACTTTCAATATTTACTTTCACTCTTGCTTTTTGTTCGCCCTTTAGCTTCAAACAATGCGCCTTTCACAGAGACTTTCGAATGGGTTACTTCCTTTGACTGGACCACTCCGTTACTTAGTATCGCTGATCTTGCAGATGTATTTTACTTTAAAGTTCATACATAGGTCTGCCTTTCTTCACGTCTTATCCACATGCATCAGCCTTCACTTCTGATACGATGTTGCTTCTTCACTTTAACACACACTGATCTCTCAGGTCGCTTGCCAACTAACTGGCTGTGTGCGCTTCTTTCTTGTTTTGCCTTTTCCCATTTTCAGTCAAGGTTAGTACCACAAGCTTGACTTCGCCTACCCAACTTTGTCGCTCACCTGGGAGGGTCGATGGCATGCTTGGAACACAATGCAATCGTCACTTGTGGGATCTGGCCTTCTTCACATGTCTTTTACGGTCTGTCGGAGGCAACAACCTACAGAAGGGAAGCCTTTGGGGTTTTCGGCCTGCTGCTCTCATCCCTTGGTCCGTTGCTGTGCTCCACTAGATTTGCCTTTGTCCCAGAAGTTCTGCTCGCTCTCCAGCATGAGGTCTGGCATGGATTCACGTGCTCATGAATATTCCCTGTCGTCGGGCTGGGAATCCTCAGTAAAAGAAAAAACAGTTTCAGTTTAGTTTCTGAATTTATAAACCAATCACTGAGCTCTGGGTCATACTGCCCCCAGCCAATGACTGCTCTCTACCTAAGCCCCTCCCCAGGCAGCCATCTTCAGATTTTTACCACACGTTCAAGTATTGGGAGTTCTCGCATTTCGTTCTTTGAGCTTTTCAGTGTTTTTTCACTTTTTTTGATAGGAAAACTGTATTTTTGGTCAATCGAGCCCGTGTGCTCCATCGATGATCCTTCTGATTAACAGGGACCCGTTTTAAGATGCCCCTCAAGGGCTGAATTTGTTGAGTGTTCTTCTTGGAAACTTCCTGAAGCTCATCACCGCACAGATCATGTCAGATGGGAAGGACATTGTTTCCCTCTTAAAGCTTTGCTCAGGCTGCGCTTTGCGGAATGTGTTCACGGAGGAAAAGCATTCCCAGTGCCTGTATTGCCTACACCCGACGCATAAAGAAGATGATTGTGAGATCTGCTGTGGCTTCACCAAGCTCACTATGAAGGATCGACACCTCCGGTTGGCGACGTGGCCCAAGTCCCACAGCCTCTAACCCGGGTGGTCCTCACCAGATACAGCCAACCTGAATGGGCTTCTAAGTCCTTTGCGGGTGCTCCATCCGTGGGGGCCCAACACAAGGCCAAGCACCGCAAGTCTGCTTCCGTTGTGGTTGCTGCTGCTGCGGGTCCCGCTACGGTCAGGGCGCATTAATCATCTCCTTCTGCATCGATTCCAGCCACCGCTCCAGCTCTTCGTCCAAGAGGAAGTCAGCTACCCTGGGGAAGCTGCGGGAGTCACCAGCGAAGGCCAAGCAGGAGAAGCCCAAGCAGGACAAAGTGTCCGACCCATCTGCAAAGGAGGAGGGCAAGCAGGACAAGTTGTCCAACCCTGCCTTGAAGGAGAAGGCCAAGCAGGACAAGGGAGCCGGACTGCCCGTGAAGGCCCAGGTGCACCAGGCCAAATCGTAATCCTCCATCGAATTGGTGGTGGTCTCCCACTTGAAGGCAGTAGGGGCTGACCCGGGCCAGGGTACCCCGACGACGGCCAGAGTGGCTCTTCCTCCCAGTCTTCAGCCAAGCCTGTTGAGAAGGTGCTGGAGAAAAGGATGCCAGACCTCAGCCAGAGACCGAACCCTCAGGATCCAAAGAAAGAGGGGGGCGGAGAAGAACTCCAGGAAACTGACATTTCTTTGTCCGACGAGGAGATACTTTCCATCCACACCATTTAGGGTGATGACGATGATGAGGAAAATGTCGGGACGATGCCCCGCCAGAGGCGAGGACGACGACGACGACCACGGTAACACCGTCCAGGGGGATGACGACATAGGCTCAGGACCCAGCAACCCTTCCCCCCAGGTGC
Source organism: Ambystoma mexicanum (assembly GCF_040938575.1). Lineage (NCBI taxonomy): Eukaryota > Metazoa > Chordata > Amphibia > Caudata > Ambystomatidae > Ambystoma > Ambystoma mexicanum. Next base: position 1,173,422,126 of record NC_090921.1, on the reverse strand, counting down.
CTCCTAGAGCCTCTCGCATGACATGCTCTCAACCCACCACATGCTGGTGTCAGAGATCCAGAGGAGGATTCCGACGATGCCGCCAGTGGCACCACGTCCGGTGACCCCGTTGACACCGGGGGAACCTCTGGCAAAGAAGGGGAGGAGACATCCTACACCGCCATTCCAGCCATCTCTACCCTTGCCCCCAAATCCCCGAGGGGTACGGAGTCAGTCACGGCGACAACAGGCACAGATGACAGCGGGATGGGAGACCCCCCCCCTCATCGCCGCAGCCGAGAGCTTCTCCACCGGACAAAGTGGGATCCTTCCATTCCATGATCACCCAGGCATCTGAGCTTTTCCAGCTCACCCCGGAGGAGAAGAAGGAAGGCTTCTTGTATCAGGGCCAGGAGGCAAAGAGGAAGACCATCCTTTCAGTCCCATTCCTATACAATGTTTGGGATGAGGGGCTGGCACTGCTGAGGAACCACGCCTCGGCCCCGGCGAAGAGAGACCGACTTGAAAAGAAGTACAGGGTCGCGAACTCTGCCCCCAAGTGTCTACGATCTCAAACTTTGCCGGACTCTGTGGTCTCGGCAGCCGCCAGGAAGAAATCGCCGAGCTCGGCGTCTTCATCTGCACCTCCGGACAACGAGGGGAAGAAATTGGATTCCATGGGTAGAAAGGTCATCTATTCAGCGGCAACGACTGTCAAGGCTGCCAACTCCTTGGCGATCGTGGCCAGATACAACGGGGAGCTTTGGTACAAGATGGCTCTGCTCCTGGATTTCCTCCCTAATGACAAGCCGGTCGAGGCTTTGGAGATCCTCCAGGTAGGCGAGGTGGCCTTGGACATTGCAGTCAAGGGGTTCCGCCAGATAGGAAACGGGGTTTGCCTTCGCCGTCGTGGCTGACTCAAGGCCACCACCTTTAGACAAGAGGTCCAGATGAGGGTTCTGGACATGCTGTTTGATGGAGACAACCTGTTCGGGGAGGCCATCAATGAATCCCTCCAGGCCATCAAGATGGACACTCTACAACAATGACGACCGTCCTTCCGTTCCTCAGGAGGGAAATCTAAAAAGTCCTTGAAGGGGTTCAGCGGGGGCTCTTCCTCTTACTGCCATTCCTCATGCTCGTCGACCCAGGAAGCCAACAGGGGTCGTTCCAAGGCCTTCGGAGGTGGCCGCCGTCATTGTCAAGGACCATAAGGCGGCACATCGGCCTCCAAGCAAGATTGGACCGGCCAGGACGTCGGGCCCCCACCGATGCACCCCAGTGGTAGGACGGCTGGGGAACCTCATTAGCGTGTGGGAGACCATCTCCACTGATCGATGGGTGCTGGACTCTCTCGCCCACGGACACACCTTTGAATTTCAACAAAAGTGTTCGCAAATACCACCGGTGGCCCTGCAGGAACAACACATGCCTCAGCTGCTGCTGGAAGTCCGTGCCATGTTAAGAAAAGGGGCGATGGAGCTGGTCCCACAGTGACTCCGGAGCGCCGGAGTTTACTCAAGATACTTTCTCATAAGAAAGAAGACCGGGGGCTGGAGGCCCAGGCTGGAGGCCCATTCTCGACCTACGACGACTCAAATACATAAAGTCTCAGAAGTTCAGGATGGTCACTCTGCAGCACTTGCTCGGCCAGCTGGAGCAGGGAGCCTTTTTGTCGTCGTTGGTTCTAGAGGACACGTACTTCCACATCCCCATACACGTAAAGCATTGCAAGTTCCTGCGCTTCGTCATCCAGGGGAAGCACTACCAGTTCAAGGCTCTACCCTTCGGATTGAAGTCTTCACTAAGTGCCTGGCTGCGGTGGCGGGCCATCTGCGACTAGAGGGGATTCACGTGTACCCTTACCTGGATGACTGGCTCATCTGGGCCAGGTCAAAGGACATTGCCGTCGCTGTCGATCACACGCCGAGGACCGTCCGGCTGCTGACAGATCTGGGGTTCTTGGTGGATTATGCAAAGTCCTGCTTGACACCATTGCAGGATGCTCTGTTCCTGGGATCCAAGCTCAACACAGTGGCCTGCCTAGTGGCTCCATCGGAGGAGAGGATAGCAGCCATCTTAGGCAAGGTGCAACGGCTGTTAGCACTGAAGATCGCCACGGTAAGGACCATCAAGTCGCTGCTCGGCATGATGTCGTGCATATACCTGATTCTGCAGATTGCGGATGCGTCCAATCCAGGAGTTCCTCGACGCCCGTTTGGTCCAGGTGTCCGGAGACTTCCAGGACAGGATTGTGCTCAACGAGGAGTTCCGTCAAGCAATAATGTGGTGGGGCGTGCAGAGGCAGACTTTCAGAGCCCCCCCGTACCAGGGGACGGTCACGACGGACGCTTCTCTGGAAGGATGGGGAGCCCACACCGGACATCTTCACGCCAGAGGCCTATGGTGGCCGGAGGAGAAGACGCAGCATATCAACGTATTGGAACTACGAGCAGTGGTTTGGGCCCTCAGGTTGTTTCTGCCATCCCTCAAGGGCAGGGTGGTGAAGGTCTTCACGGACAATACCACCACAATGTTTTACATTGGGAAGCAGGGGGGCACCAGATCCCCAGCGCTCTCCAGGGAGGCGCAGGACTTGTGGCACTGGGCCGTTGCCCAGGGGATGTTCCTCATTCCGTTTCACCTGGCAGGTGTAAAGAACACTGTCACCGACTCTCTCAGCAGGCAGCTGCGCTCTTGCTACGAGTAGGAGCTTTGGCAGGATCAAGTGACAACCTTTTCCTCAAATGGGGCAATCCCCAGATCGATATGTTTGCGACAGTGACAAACACCAAGTGCTGGTGGTTCGCTAGCAGGTTCCCCCAGCCGGGGAGCATGGGGGACGCATTCTCTTTCCCTTGGGAAGGCCTGTTTCTGTACGCGTTTCCTCCGTTGCCACTACTATTTAAAGTAATCCGTCAACTCAGACGGTACCTGTGCAGGATGAACCTCGTCGCATCAGCATGGCCGAGGCAGATCTAGTACCCGGACCTTCTCAGCATGTCAACGTCCCCTCCAGTCAAGCTGCCAGTGGTCACGGATATCCTCGCCAGGGAAGAACGTGCAATTCTGCATCATGGTCAGGGATCTCTGAACCCGAAGGCCTGGCTCCTACAGCATTAGAGTTTGGTGGGTACGAGCTTCTGGCTGACTGCAGGGAGATACTCGCCAAGGCAAGGGCGTCGTCGACTTTGAAGTGCTACGGACACAAATGGAAGCGTTTTTTGACCTAGTTCCAGTTGCAGAAGATCAACCCATGAGGTTTACGGCCCCTCAGGTACTTCATATTTACTGTCATTTGCTAAACAGCTAAGACAGCTTTCCTTGTGGCCATCACCTCTGCAAGAAGAGTAGGTGAGATCCAGGCCCTGTCATGCAAGTCACCTTACTTGACTTTACACGCGATTAGGGTGGTGCTGCGGACGTACCCCTCCTTCATGTCCATGGTTCATTCAGAATTTCATTTCAACGAGCCCTTGGTGTTAACTGTGTTTTTTCTGATGCCTTCGCCGGCTGAAAGGACTTTGCACTCGCTGGATGTGGCACAGGCGCTGAAATTTTATGTGGCCTACATAGAGTTTCCAGAAAACCTCTCCGCTTTTTGTGAACTTTGGTCCTGTGAAACATGGAAAGGCCCTGTCCACGGCTTCCATTTCCAGATGACTCTCCGGCTGCATCACTCATTGTCACCCGTTGGCAAACTGACTGTTGCCTGGACGTCCGTGAGCCCATTCTACAAAAGGAAACGCTGCTACGACAGCGTTCCTGTCTGGTGTGCCCCTGCTGGACATTTGCTGGGGATGTTACGTGGAGGTCGACGCACACCTTCACGAAATTCTACTGCGTTGACAGGGATTCCAGGGAGGAGTCCAGAGTCGGCCAAGCATTGCTGCGCAACCTGTTCGCTTGAAGGGGAGCCTGGTGAGGAGGTAAGAGTAATTGCTTCATTTGAGCCTTGCCACCTCCCGTGGTTGTGCATACGTGTACTGCTATGTATTCTTTATTCATGAGCATGTGAATCCATGCCAGACCCCATGCTGGAGAAGGAACAAGTTACTTAACTGTAACTGTTGTTCTCCAGCATGGGTCTGGCATGGATTCACATGCGAACCCTCCCGCCTACCCCTCTGCGGTTCTTCTCCTGGTCTTACTGCCACTTTACGTGCTACCTAATCTGAAGATTGTTGCCTGGGTTGGGGTTTAGGTAGAGGGCAGTCATTGGCTGGGGGCAGTATGACCCAGAGCTCAGTGTTTGGTTTATACGAGAAAGTTCTGAAACTTAACTGAAACAGTTTTTTCTTTACCGAGGATTCCCAGCCTGATGACACGGAATATTCATGAGATTGTGAATTCATGCCAGACCCATGCTGTAGAACAACAGTTACAGGTAAGTAACTTGTTCCTTCTCGTGTTCTGCCTTGCTCAGAATGTGTCTTTAGGGGCTGCCTTTTATTTGTGGGAGGAGAGCTAATTGGTATCAGGTGTTTGCAATTAGGGTAAAGTGCCTGACCTTGCCTGACCCGATTAACGGGACATGTCCAGCACGATGTGGGAGAGTTAGTTTGGTAACTCTGTCACCCTCTTCCTCGGCCCAGTGTTTGTGTAAAAACGGAGGGGGGTGGGGGGGTTGGGATGGAAAATCCTAAAAAAATAGGGGGGAATACGTCTCACCATTGGCTATCCCACCCCTACTCCCAAAGACCCCTCACCCAGGTGATCCTCCCGCACTAGTCCACCTCCAGGAACTTGATCCAAAGCGATGGCTGTGTCCCAGACACCTGAATGACAAGCCCCAGAGGACTTGCGGCTGAGACACCCTTTGGTTTCTCACACAAGGCACAAAGAGATCTTGGGATGCAAGGGATTCCTGGCGAGTACAGAGCCATCCTGGGATACTTTGAGAGCACAATACAGAGGCACCCAAAGATACCAGTAAGAGCACAGAGATGTCTTGTCATACTCAGAGAGCACACATACATCTTAGGATTCCCAGTGAGCAGAATAGTTTGGGAGGCCCAGAAAGGCTGCCTGTGATATTCAAAAAGCACAGAACCATCCTGGGAGGGTAGCAAACCATCATGGGAATGCCCCATGGTCTATGATACCGAGGCAAAGAGACCCTCAAGGATACACAAAGGGCATAGGCATCGCCTACTATAGCCAGATTGCACCAAGACCTTGAAGAGGTTCTAAAAGACACGTCTTTTTGGTGCCACCTTGCCCTGTAGACAATCATTTTCTCCAACTTCCTTCATAGCATTCTTTCTCTTGTAGCTTGACATTCATTTTCTATGTTCTCTGGTGTTATAGCCAGAGTGCACAGAGACCCGCTGAGGTGTTCAGATCGCACATGGTAGATCCATGACTTGTCCAACCAAAGAGCATTGAAGCCTCCTGAGGTACCCAGCCAACATAGATGTCTCCTGGGTAGCCCATTAGGACACAGACCTCTTGGGGCACTGAGTGAACTCAAAGAACTTTTGAGGTACCAAACGCGTTCAAAAGAATCCTTGGATGCCCAGAGAGCAGAGTTCCCTCATTCTATATGACCATACAAGCCTGAGATAAGAAGAGAACATTTGTTTCGCTAGGGATTGGTTCCTCCGACGTATTCCACATCTATGACAGGTAATCACCACAGTCGTGCTGCTTCGGAAAATGTTTGGCTCCTGCGTCGATGACGTCGATACGCTGTCCTCGATGGCCTCTGTCGAGCCGACGTCACCGGATGTTATAAGTAGGACGCCCGTAGCCTCAGTTCTGTTTTTTCTGCGAACGTGTTCACTTCGGAGATCTCGGCGCGCCTCGGTTCTTCGGAGTAATTCTATCGGTTCTTCAAACTTGTTTGTTTGTGAAGATATCAGTCTTCGTCGTCTTCTACCCCACGGTCGGGATTCAAGAAGTGTTGGTACTGCAGTTCCAAGATGTCGCTTACGGACCCGCACGACGCCTGCCTCTGGTGCCTCGGTGAGCACCACGCCATGGATGACTGTGATGATTGCCAGTCGTTAACATCAAAGGCCTTGCGGGAGCGGAAGAAGAAGCTTTCTGTCGGTAGGCTTTCCAAGCACCGAAAGTCAAAATCCACTGGGCTTTCAACCAACGATTCGAGAGGTGACTCTCTGCGTCGTCGCCGTAAATCCAGGGGGTCTCGGTCCCGGAGTGGTTCCCGCCATTCCTCTGCCTCTTCGAGGTACTTGCGGAAGCGCCGTCACCGGTTGCCTTCCCCGTCCGAGGACACCGCCCGTCGGCAGGTTGCTTGTCCCAACAAGCACTCTACTCCTGCAGAATGGGATGCATTTTGTACGGAGATGATGGCGATTTTCCAATCGCAGGGCTCCGTTCCGTCTGCGCCTTCAATAGAAGCCAGCAGGGAACGTGCTAGGGCCACCACTCGCACGCCTTTGGGCTCGGGTGGTCGGTGCGATAATCGGTAACCTTCAAGGTCCTGATCGGACAAGGTGGATCGCTCTAGCCATGCCCGCTCCAGGTCCTGGTCCTCGACGGCCTCGAGACCGTCGGAGCCTGTGAGGTCTTCGAAGAAGACGTCGACTCCATCGGCGCCATGTCCGTCGAGGGACTCTCTCGAGGCTCTGCCTCTGAGGAAGTCATTGACGCCATCGGCGCAGAGGCCGTCCAAGGACACGCTTGGGGCACTGTCCTCGAGGCCTGTGTCGAAGCCATCGGCGCCACGCTCGACATCGACGCCGATTCTGTCAACGCCCTCGATGCCTTTTGTGAAGGCTTTACCGGAGGTACCCTGTGCATCGGTGGAAACCCAGAGGAAGGAAGGCCCTGAAGAAGACAGTGAGGCCTGTATTTGAGCCCTTTTCTGTGCCCTCTTCCAGGGATTTGTTCCAGCCTCTGGATTATATTTCTAAGGTGGAGGGAGGGTCTGAGGAAGGTTTGGTTCCTGATGAGGTTCCCGACGACTTATTATCTGGTCAGAGCCAGATGGAAGACCTGCGTCAGTCTTTGCACGACGCCAGTGGTCTGGACACCTCTCCGGAGGTAGAGTTTTGTAGGCCTGAGCCTGGCACGCACGCCAAGTCCTCGTACCGGCGGCTGATGTTGATGGTGACGAAGTACTTGGAGTGGTCTGCGCCATCAGTGGATTTTCTGCAGGATGACCTGACAGATATCGTGGACCAAGGTCCACCAACTGACCCGGTACTGCCATTCCATATGGCCTTGCAAATAAGGGTGGCGGCGGCTTGGACTGCTCCGGAGAGTCTCCCGGCAGTGGGTAAGTCGTTGCCAAAAAAGTACCGCCCAGCCAGTGGCGACCCCGGCTACTAGTCCATGCACCCTACTCCGGAGAGTCTGGTGGTGCAGGTGGCTATGGCCCCGGCAAAACGGGCATTGTACCCTACCATCCCTCCTGATAGGGATGGCAAACGTTTTAAGGGTTGGGCGAAGAAAGTCCTTTCTTCAGGGGGAATGGCTTTGAAAGCAGCCAACTCTGTGTGTGCCCTAGCATGTTTCACTCACACTCTGTGGAACTGGTTCATTGGCGGCTGAACATATTCCCGAAGGGGAGGAACGGGATGGCTTTCTTGCCCTTGTACAGGATGGCAAGGATGCCATGTGTGAATCCGTTCAGTCGGGTCTGGACATGGCAGACTGCTGGACGTGGCAGACTGTGTCAGCCGGTCCAATGGCGGCAAGCACCGTGATGTGCAGATTTGCGTGGTTGCGGAAGTTGGGGTTTGCTCCGGATGTGTAAGCCTTGAGAGGTTGCAGACCTCCAAAGCTGCAGCGAAGTCGGTGAGCGCTGCAGTTCGCCAACCTCTGCCTTTTCGTCCTAGGGGACAGCAATGGAGGGGAGGTTCCTTTCGATACTACTCTACCTTTGGTAGATCGAGGGGAGCTGCAAATCAAAGGGGCCAACCTAGGAGTACCAGAGGTGGAAAACAAGGTACTCGAGGTACCAAGGCCGCTCGGGCAGTTGCCTCTTTGCCCTCAGGCACTGCCGCAGCCACTTCAGCTCAGTCATGAGGACATGTCCCATGGTTCGCCGTTTGGGGGAAGGCTGGCGCAGCATCTTGTGGAATGGCGTGCCATTACTTCAGATGTGTGGGTTCTGGAGATCATAGCCCACAGCTACTGTCTTCCTTTCTGGAAGAGGCCTCACGACAATTCACCAGGGATTCTCTCTTTGAAGAGTCTGGATCCGCTCCTTGCACAGCAAATCAAATCCCTGCTGCAGAAAGGCACCATAGAACTGGTGCCTGAAGCGGAGGGGAACAAGGGATGGTATTCCCCATATTTTTTGATTCCAAAAAAAGACTGGGGATTGAGACCCATCATGGACTTGCGTGGTTTGAACAAGCTCCTCAGGAAGGACAAGTTCAAGATGGTTACTCTCTCTCAAGTCCTCCAGGCCCTTCAACTTCAGGACTGGTTGGTGTCTGTCGACCTCAAGGATGCTTACTTTCATGTGCCGATTCATCCCAAGCACAAGTACCACCTGACGTTCACGGTTGGCGACTCGCACTTTCAGTTTCAGGTCTTGCCGTTCGGATTGACCTCTGCCCCAAGGGCTTTTCACCAAGCTCATGGTGGTGGTGCCAGCGTATCTCAGGAAAGGGGGGATTCACGTCTACCCCTACCTGGACGATTGTTTGATTAGGGCGCGCTCTCCCGAGCAAGTCCTAGATCATCTGTCAGTCACCTGCCACTCCCTTCACAGGCTGGGCTTCTCCCTCAACTTAAAGAAGTCCCACTTGACACTAACCCAGCGGCTCCAGTGCTTCGGAGCAGTGCTCGACACATCGATGGGGCAGTGTTTCCCTCCGCAGGTGAGGGCTCATCACATTCTGCAGATGGTACACAAGTTTCTACATGCCCAGAGTCTCCCGGCGTTCGAGTTCTTGAGGTTGCTAGGCCTCATGGCATCCTGCATTCTCTGGCATCCTGCATTCTTCTGGTGCCAGAGGCCAGGCTGCGGATGAGATCTCTGCAGTGGGCTCTCAAGATGCAGTGGTTACAGTCCTCCAGCAGGATGTCGGATCCCGTTCAGGTGCCGCCCTCGGTTGCCCAGGATCTCCTGTGGTGGGCCGTCGAAGGCAATCTGATGAAGGGGGCTCTATTTTGGCTACCCTGGCCGGAGGTGACGATCGTGACGGACGCATCCCTGACGGGATGGGGAGCTCATGCCAACGAGTTGACAGTCAGCATTCGTTGGTCTTCGTCGGAGTCCAGACTCCATATCAATCTTTTGGAGCTGAGGGCCATCAGGCTAGCTCTGAAGGCTTTTCTGCCAACTGTGCGAGGGAAGACTGTCCTGATTCTGACAGACAACACAGTGGCCATGCACTACCTCAACAAAAAAGTGGGGGCAGGGTCACTTCCTCTGTGCAGAGAGGCGATGCAGCTGTGGTTCTGGGCCATCCAGCATGAAATTTCGATCTCGGCAGTTCATCTGGCTGGAGACGAAAACGAGGCAGCGGATGCTCTGAGCAGGCAGAGCATGGTCTCTCATGAGTGGGAGCCTGCTCAGGAGATTCTCCTGGAGATCTTCGCCCTTTGGGGGACCCCACAAGTGGATCTCTTCGCCACCAGTGTCAACCGGAAGTGCGAAAGATTCTGCTTGCAGGAATTTCCTCAGAGAGGAGCCTTAGGGGACGCGTTCATAGTGAAGTGGTGCTTCCCTCTGCTGTACGCGTTTCCTCCAGTCCCCGTCATTCTGCAAGTGCTGCGGAGGTTACGGAGGTTCGGTTCCCGAATTATCCTCATCGCTCCGGCATGGGCCCGGAGAACGTGGTACCCGGATCTTCTCGACATGTCCATCTTCCCTCCATGCCGTCTTCCCTACCGAGACGATCTGCTCTCGCGGGAGGGGGGTTAGGTTCTCCATCCAGAGGTCAAGTCTCTCAACCTTCATGCTTGGCTTCTGAAAGGTTGAGGTATAAGGATTGGGACCTCCCTGAGGACGTGATGGAGGTGTTGCTTTCGGCAAGACGGCCTGCAACAAAGTCCCTGTACCGTTGCCGTTGGATAAAGTTCTGCGACTGGTGCAGGGTTCAGAATGTGAATCCTTTTTCATGTGACATTCCTGTGGTTGTCTTTTTTACTTTCGTTAGCCCACAAGGGCCTGCAAGTGGGTACCATTAAAGGTTATCTGGCGGCGCTGTCCATATTTAAGCGCTCATTTTAGGAGTGTTCTTATTTTAAGATTCCTTTCATTTCTCAGTTTCTGAAAGGGCTCACTAATGTGTTCCCACCGTCACCTTTCCAGATGCCCCGTTGGGATTTGAACCTGGTTCTAAAATTCATAATGGGTGCTCCATTTGAGCCTTCGCATTCTTGTCCTTTGAGACTGTTGACCTTTAAAACTGTATTTTTAGTTGCGGTTACTTCCGCTTGCAAAGTGAGTTACAGGCACTGTCTGCTAAACCACCCTTCACGGTGTTTCATAAGGAGAGGGTTGTCCTTAGGGTTCGTCCTTCTTTTCTGCCGAAAGTTGTCGGAATTTCATTTAAGCCAGAAGGTCATTCTTCCGGCGTTCTATCATCCTCCACATCCTGGTAAGGAAGAGGAGAGGCTCTATAGGTTGGATCCTAGGAGAGCTTTAAGTTTCTACATCTCACGCATGTCCCGGGTCAGAGTGGACGATCAGCTCTTTGTAGGATACTCTGGAAGGCGTTTGGGGCAAGCTGTTACTAAGCAGACTTTGTCTAGATAGATTATCTTGACAATTTCTGAATGTTACCCCTTGGCGGTAAGGACCCTTCGGGCCCATTCTACCATGGGTGTGGCTGCCTCTACTGCTCTGCAGAGGGGTGTTCCCATTTGTAACATTTGTGAAGCAGCCACATGGGCCTCTGTACATGCTTTTGTAAAACACTACACCCTGGATTCTATCCATGGGCAAGATTTGGCCTTTGTCAAGGCGGTCCTTTATTCTGCAATTTAATTGGGCATTCTAAATTCTCAATTCTTTTCCCACCTCCATACGTTGGTACTGCTTTGGGAGTCTGTCATAGATGTGGAATACGTCAGAGGAACCAATCCCTTCAAAGAACAAGTTACTTTCTTACCTGGTAACGTTCTTTCAATGGGATGTTCCGACGACATATTCCACATCGTACCCTCCCAGCCTGCCCCGCTACAGAATTTCTTATGCGATTTCAGCTTACGTTTCCGCAAGGTTTTCTGTGGTCATACTGGCAGAAGATTGGTGCCACACGTTCTGGGGAAAAAACTACAACTGAGGCTACGGGCGTCGTGCGTCCTACTTATAACATCCGGTGAGGTCGGCTCGACGGAGGCCCTCGAGGACAGCATATCGACGTCATCGGCGCAGACGCCGAAAATTTTCCGAAGCAGCACAGCTGTGGTGATTATCTGTCATAGATGTGGAATACATTGTCGGAACATCCCATCGAAAGAACGTTACCAGGTAAGAAAGTAACTTGTTCATTACAATGTTTAGCTTGTGCAGCTGCTTCTCCTTGCATAATTTAGTGTTAGTAGAAAGCAAGGGTGTCAATAAATCTTACAATGAAAATGTAAAGGGCAACGAGAGACCTCTTTCAGGGACTAAATGAAGTGGACACAGAGCGAAGACGGGAACCCATGGGAAATGGGCCTCCCACCAGCATATTGCATAACTTTACTGTTGAACAAGGTTTTATTTCATCCACCTTTCAAGAGGGCAACCAGTTTATATCTTGCACAAGGGTGGGAAGGCAGTTTGTGTATCGCACTTATTACTCTTCCTTAATTCACCATGTGGTGCTTTGACATTGTTTTGCCATTTTTTTCTGACAGGTTGCGGATGGACTAGAAGCAAAGGTGCCAGCAGGAGCTCTGCAGCGAGGGACCAGGGCAGACACGAGTCAGAACAACAGGGCTGCAGCATTGTCCATCCCTCTCACTCCAAATCTGGCCACTGGAGACTTTTTAAAGGCTTCATCTGTACCACCTCACCAACACCATTTCTGTGACATACTGCCCTGCCCTCACAATATTTACAACCCCTCTAAATCCAGAACTGAAACCATGAGAGGGGACACAGGAGATTTGTTTGGGGGGACCACTGAAAGGAATCAGAGACCGAAGCAGCAAGGCTACCCTCCAGAGGACAGCCCAGATGAGAAATGTGAGAGTTTGCTGGATCTCACGCCAGTAGCGCACAGCCAATCAAAAGGTGAATGGGAGTGCCATACCAGCAGTGTTCACAGCCATAGGAAACAGAGCCCACAAAATGGTCCCCCCATGAAGCAACAGGTAAAGGGACACAGTGACTTGGACTCCTCTGAGAGGAGGGTCTCACAGCTACCAGCAAATAGGGCATCTCAGAGGGACCAGGATTCCAGCATTGCTTGCCAGGAGGTTGGGGTTCCAGGCAAAAGGAATGAAAAAGAGAAACACCTATCCAGTCCAAATGCCAAATCGTGGAAAACCCACCATGGTAGAGTGAATTCCCTTTCTGATGCCCAGGAAGAAATAATGAACTCTCAGGGAAGGAGCAATGGTTCTGAAGCACTGCAGAAACGACCCAATGCACAAGAGTCTGCCTATCCTAGAGTTACAGAAGGCGGGCATATGCCAAAAGGAGTGACAACTCATCATAGAGCTATGGAAAGAGACCATATGCTGAAGGAAAAGGCGAGGGCACGAGAACCCATGCTTCACTTAGCTTCGGAGAGGGAGAGCATGCCAAAGGAATGGGCCACAGCACAAAAGACCACCCATCGGACCAGAACACCAGAACACACGGCGGATGAGATGAGAAACTCTGAATTGCAGGAATGGTCCTCCAGCCACAGGGAAAGGCAAGGAAAAAGAGCCCTGCCAGAAAAGGCAAAAGGTAGAGATGCAGCCCATCGCCAAGAGGGAGTGAGAGATTGTGCTCTGGTAGAGTCTGGTGCAAAAAAGACCAGTGGCAGCAAGAAACCTGGAACATCTGCTGGTTCTCCTATTCACAGCATTCTGGGACAGGTGAGAGAAGCAGATTCCTGGAAGAGATCTCCCATCTCTAACCAGTTCCACTATTTCTCTTCTTTATAAGCCACTATTTCACTGTTTTAAGCAGCCTCCATGTACCTACCTTCCCATCATGCAGTGTGCGTTTTCTACTAAACTGCCCATGGAAGACGAAAAATAAATTAAACCTACAATGTTGTGACTACTGGCAAAGTGGTTAGATGAAAACACTAACCTTCATATTAAAAGAAATGCAGCTTTTTTGTCATAGATTTGTTTTCAATATTTTCTACTCATGTTTTAAAGGAAAGGGTGTCTGGGTGTGGCTGATGGTGGGCGAATGCCACTGTCTGAGACTCATTCAATTGATCCAACTGGTAACTGTCTATGTAATCTCCTTTGGAGTAAAACTGGTAATATAAAATGTCTTTTTGAAGCATCACTTGGCAGGAAAAAGGTAAGTAAGTAAATGTGTTGGTATACTACCTATCCCACTACTATAGGGTTTAATTAGGGAGCTACCCTTGACTAGAACTCCACCATTCATAGCCCGGAAAGTGTAGTACTAAGGAGTGGACCTTACCCCACTACAATCCCTGTGAGGCGACGGGGTCTCAGAACAGGTAAGTACACTCTGGCCTCTTGTTAGGGTAGTTTTCCTAAAGTCCACTTAATGTAAGACTTCATAAAACTATCCCTTGGCATACAGGTCCCCTACTCTTAGTATAAGTCTTTACTAAAGGAACCTTGGCAGAGTGGCAGAGCAGTCAGATTTATCATAGGAGGAAGATGTGAGCTGTAGGTATGTACACTGAACTCAGTAAATTAAATAGTCCAAATAAATACTTATGCATAAAATGTTGTGTAAATATAATTGTATATTTTTATATAAGTCAAGGTAGATAAATACTTAATTCACTAACCAACAAACATAGGAATTCTTAATAATACTTTTCAAACGCCATCGCTTTAATGGTAGTTGCTCGCGCTTACGAATGTTGCACCGTTTGACACTGACAGTTCTGCCATATTATCTGTACTACTGTGCACTCGCGTTAAGACAAAAATATACAATAATTGGATTTAGTTAGCAAAATCACATAAGATAAAGTCTTTTAGGACGGAAAAAGGTTGGTTAGTCACACAGCAGCAGAGCTTCACGTTCTAGGGACACTTTTCGGACAAAGTAACGCTTTAAATGTCCAAACCCTAACTATGCAAGAAAGTCAGTTCGGAGCGGATTCAAAGTCTTAAGCAGCAGCAGAACAGCAAAAGTTCCTCAGAATACTTTTAGTCTCTAGGATAAGTTACTTGGCAAATCAACACAACGAGGGGCACCCTGTGAAAGGACTCCTTAAAGGGGCACAGACTGGCAAGCCTGGGTCAGAGGTAGAGTGTACACCCTGGACATCTCTTCACGCACTCAGTCACTCTAGAGCGACTTCTCGGTTCAAGATAAGTTATACCTTTTACCCCACAGTACCTTAGGTTGGAAGAAATGCTTGGAGCTGGATTCTCCTGTGTGCAGCAGCAACAGACCCGGTCTCCTGATTCCTCAGTCTGGTGACTAAAGGAAGGACTCTGAATGAGATGTCTTAGCAGCAGTCTCGAGAGAGGACGCTTGGCATGGATTTCTTCAGTCTCCTTGGTAAGTCTGCAGTTTTGGCGTCTTTTTCTCAGCACCAACAAAGGACGCTATTCACCTGGTCAACCTTCTGCACTTCTGAAGTCCTGCACTCTGGTGAGGGGACTTAGATGAGTCGGATTGTGCCTCTGGAGGGCCAACTGGAGCTCACCAAAGCTTTGGACCGATTCAGCATTTCAAAGATGATGCACTGCAAATGGGTCGTAGTCTCATGGTATTCGCGGTCTGCAGCTCTGGAGAGGCACCGCACCTCAGGAGATGGCTCAATTTGTATTTCGTCTCGGGGATGGTTTGTCCCACCAGCCAAAGGGAAAGAGTCGTCCTCTTCAGAGCTCCTCTGTCGAGTAGAAAACGGGGTCAGCACAGCAGTGGTCGCTTTACTGATGGGAAGGGTCTGCAGGCTTCTCTGGTAGTTTTCAGCTTCGTTTAAGTCAGTTCCAATGGTCGACTTACCTTCCTCCTCCGGAACCTCACCTTTTATTCAGTTTTTCCACACACTCCTCTGCAAACTCTCCCGATTTTACAGAAAGGGGCGGGCGCCGCACCAATCAGGACAGCCAGCTCCCCAGTGGGAACTGGTTCCATTCAGGCACTCTGGCAGACAAAGGGCAGGGGAGAAAAAAACTCCTACCCCACTTCCTGCCTGCCCAGACACACTGGAGCCTACGCAGGAGCCCAAGGGTTCCTGCCAAAGACAAAAAATACACACAGACCTCCCCCTCTCAGAATGGAAGAAGAAGGGCTAACAAAGAACAACCACCATAGAAATGGCGAAAAAAGAAAGAAGCCACCATGTTAGAACATAGGTGACCCTATTGTGCACAACCGCAACTGTGAATACAGTCTGCGGTAATAAATGGCACAATTGTTGGTAGAACACGTCCACTGCCATTAGCCATAACTATAGGGTTGTCGTGTGACTGAAAAGTCACAGGAGCAGAGAGAAGGGGGCTACTACGTATCCCCTTAGCACTCCACATAAGGTGGTGTGTGCTAATTTCTCATAGTATAACGTTTTAGGAAGGATACAACGTATCCCTCTATCCTTAAGAACTGTAGTTGGTAAGGATAAGGAAAGAATCTCAAAGGAGCACCCAAAGGGTTCCCAGCAACACTGCTGTGTGCTGCCAAAGTTAATCACAAATGCCTTTAATGAGCTATAGAGGAAAGCAGACTCCATAAGACCTAGAGAACAAAGTTCCAAAAAACCGAGCAAATAAGAATGAATGAGGGGTAAAAAGGCTCCCCTCATTCAGGATAGAAAGAAAAAGGTCCAGAAGACCAGCACAGAATGCTGGGTGATTCACTAGGAGAGGGGATGAAGCGTAAACATGTTAAATATCCGTAATACCTCTTAATCACATTTTCTAGGTGACCACACCTATGGTACCCAGAAACACAGGGGACACTTACTTCAGGCATTGGTTGTGGCGATGACAGACCAGGGGGTCACACATGCAGTAGCTGAAGGTGGTGTCTGGATTGGGTCAGACTAGGCAGCGGTTCCGATCTCTGGTTCGGGGATGAATCCAGCTGACTTGCAGCTGGATCAGCCAGACACCACAGAACAGCAGCCACAGTGGCTCTCAGAATGATGGTGAATCCTCAGGACTCCGCAAACTAAGAAGCATGACGAATAAATCCCAGTCAGAGGGGAACAGGGGCCTGAATCCTGTGGTGGCAAGGAACCAGCTCCATTAACACGGTTCTTCACAGTGAAGAGCAGTAGCAGCAGCAGGCTTCCTGGGCCCTAGGTCAAGGATCTGCCAAGTCCCAAGCTCCAACTTGGTACTTTGACCGTAGCAGCAGAGGGGCTTTGAATGTTCCAGGGACACTTCCAACAGCCAAGGACTGCAGGCTTCTGGAGCAAGATGCAGGACCAATTGTTCCACCAGTCCATAAGAGGAAGGCACCAACTAGGATCTTGTCTGGTCACTGGAAGAGCTTCTGGGTCTTCAGTTAAGGCTCTTCTTCTGACTCTTTGTTCCAAAGTGGTGTTAAAGCTCCTCTTCTTATACAAAATCTAGACGGGGAGGGGTTATCTCAGCCCACCAACAGCGAGGATCTGTACCGTTCAATCTGGACAGGGAAGTCCAATCGGGGACAGTCACAACAGCCACATCTGCCCAGCAACTGGCACTTCCTGGCAGGGATGTGTATTGGGCCAGACCATTCCAAACACAGTTCTGATGAGTTAAGACACACAAAGGCACTAGCATGGAAATTCACACTGGTTCACGGGAAGTACATGCCTTTTATGCAGCGTTTACTAACCTAAGCAGACATGGAGACGGACGAAAAACAAGATGGGCAAAGGACAGGTCTTAAACCACAGAGCATGGCCTTTTTCGAGCGTATAGTACTACTCCAAAGAGCATTATGTGGTAAAAAAAAATACAAGTGCACCGACAAAAGCTTAAAAAGGATCAAAAAACATAGTTCACTGCCATTAGCCTGTCCTACCACATCCAATAGGTGCAAAGTATGTTGTAAAACAAAAGTGAAAAAAGGATACAAAGTACTCCTGTAGCATTCCATTATAAGGTGGCGTGAGCTACATTAAAATAAAACAGCAATCATGACTGAGGCGAATGGTCCCCCTACACTTGTAACCTTAGAAACTCACCATTGACCTTAGATAAATGACCAGAGCAGGAAGATACATTGGAAAGGGAGTTAGGCAGGGGCTAAAGACAAAGCTACTGGGTTGCACTGAAATGGTGGGAAAATGCAAAACGAAAGACATATCTTCTCTAACACCGAGCACATCAACATATTACCCGATGCAAATAGCTTTCTCCCCGTCATCTGTTAAAACAGGGATGCAACTGCATGATATATGATATGATAGATTATTTATAACATGCTTAATACCCCGAGGCTTCTAAGCACGGAGCCGGGGCTCGAATCTGTGTTGCTCTGTGTTGTTTTGTTGCCAAGACCAGCACGTTGCCCCTGAGCTATCCTCCCGAGACAGGCGCAGTGGCTGAAAAGGGGTGGTGTCTATATGCAGATGATTCTCAGAGTAGTGTGGTAGTGGCTTAGAACAAGTCCATCTCCAATAAGCCAATCATCTCACTAGTTAATCTCCTGCCTTGTTGATTGCTGATAAAGAAGAATCGGGCACTGCTCTCAGCAGAGATCATATAAACTGATCCTCACCTGAATGTCTTCTGCATTGGCCAGTTATGCTGCCATAGACCATATCATTCATGGGCTATGGAGCAGGGGCCCCAGTGCGGACACTTTGATGCATCGATGCTCACTCTGTGTTCTTTGACCTCACTCTCTCTAAACAAGAACTCTGTAACATCATATAGCCAACTGCATTTTCAGTCATTTGGACAGAAGATGTTGTAATGGAGGGGACATTCAAACCCTAAACACAGTAGCACATGTTTATTTAATTTCTAAAGGATTGTGTAGACAAAAACTCCACTGTGGGAACAGAGAAATGTTCAAAGAAGTTTGAGTCCCCTACATGTCATAACATAACAGGTGTACTGCTAGAGCGCCCGTTCACCCCCAGAAGGGGTAGCTTGGCATTATTGACAGATAACGGATGTTTATTGTTACTCAACTTAATTGTACTCATTTTATCGACCTCGGAAGGATGAAGGACTAAGTTGACCGACCCCTTTAGTGGCTGTATTAGTCCACTGAGCCACAGACCCGGCTAAAAATAGCTTTTCTGTTTGCTACTTGATGCAACTGCCACTAGCATATGGGCCCATGACTACAAGAAGGCACAGGATTGTGTAGCATTTCCACATTAAAATTCAAAGGGTTTACAGGGTAACTGGTCGTCCCTTGCTTGGGGTAGGATTTGGGCTGGGACGATAGCTCAGGAGCAACACGTTTGTCTTGGAAGCAAGACACGCAGAGCAGCAATGGTTCGAATCCCAGTCCCAGTTTTAGAGACTGGTCTCTGGTGATATAGCACATTATTAAAAAATGAATTCAAGGAATATTTACTTGGCTGACTTCCCTCCCACAAGGTAGCAGTAACTCTGTCCTTTGTGCAACTGGCATATCACAGACAAAAAAGGACTGTTCATCTAGACTTGTAGTCACTCAGAAAAACTGCAGAACTCTCCCCATTATTCCATTGCCTGATATGTGTGAATGTCCTATAGAAGATGAAAGAACTGTTGCTGTGGGAAGATGGCCAATATGTACCTGTTATCCGAATGAGTGCTCAATGTTCTGGATAGGCTGTACTTGCATGGTATCTATGATTTTGTTATATGATAATTTACAAACCACGATTACTCATGGGTTCCTCCATGTTAAGCTATAGATGACCATGGCAGGTCTATGATATTTACCTTGGTTTCCTCAGGAATAGCACTACTGACACAAATGGAAAACAGTGGCAACATCCGATCATCTTTGCAAGAAACAATGGAACTTTTTCTTTTTTTTAAGGTTATTTCCGAGAGACTGTTCTCTCCTCCTGCATCTCCAAATCCTATCGACTGTAAATCAAAGCGACAACAATTTCCCAGGAATGACAAGCTGTCCCCCACCACAAACAGTGCAGCTGTGCCTCCTCGCCTGGAGCCCTTGGAGGTCGCTACCCAGCTGCTTGATGATGCTGAAGGTGAGACTGAGCTGCACGGTGCGGGGGGGAGGGGGGTGAGGGGGAGATGGGTAATAGGTAATGCACATGATGATCGGGCCAGGGTAGCAGAGATTTTTCTTTATATGGGCTTGTGGGAGCGATGTTTTCATACCTCAGCCATCTTTTCATGTTCTATGGGGGACATATCATACAGTCACTCGGGACCCTTGCAGTGAAACATAACTTATCCTGAAACCCAAAACACATTCTAAGGCTCTGAGAATGTAAGGATCCATGGATAGTTTGTATTTAGAGTTTCGTGGACCTCAACTCTGCTAACTGTGCTGAAGTTAAGTAAAAAGCAAACTGTGCATTTTTGAATTTCAAGACATTTAAAGAAATTCGCCAAATGCCTTAGAGCAAAGGTGCCGCATTGAGCTCTACCAGAGCTGCACGTTTTGTAGATCTTACCTCAGTCAGAGCTGGGTGATGTTCACTACTATGGAGGAGTCTTAAACCCTTGACTCAGTCAGGAGTCAGCAACTGAGGCTCTCCAAATGTTTGGATGAATCCTTGCCATTCTCTATGCTGGCTGTGTCTGATGGGAGTTGTAGTTCTTCTGCAAAGCTAAAGGTTGCAGAGCCCTGCTCTAGCCAGTCTAGAAACTGTTGCTTAAACAGAGCTCTATAACCGTTGGTCCCGATCCCACTCCTTCCAGCCCTTCCTATATCTGGCTTTGGGAACTTGATCTGCCCTTGGGTGTAGCAACTGTGTACTAGGACTGGGTTTCCTTCATTGGCCTTTCCTTGCATGTAACTTCACTGCTCTCTATTCTTAGAGAGTGCTATGCAAAAATGCAGTGGCAAGGAAATGGTAGTACCAGCTAGGTATATGTGACTTCTGCCCCATATACCTTTGGCCTTGCCCCATATTCCAAGTGTGATACCATCACAAATTAGTTTGAGCTAGCAAGTCAACTGAGGCTTTAGGATTAATATAGCTTTACAAAAAAGATTTTAGAAAATGGTGCTTTAACAAACACTAGAAAGAGAATGCAATTTCGGTGGCCTTCCTTGATTTTGTTAACGTTGCATATGTTGTACAATCTCAGTTGGATGGGCAGAATTTGTAAGCACTTTAAATGTCTGAGTGGTTTTATAGAAATAAGCTGTTGAATGGTTTATGCTCCAGCTTAACCGCATCACAACACAAAAACGTGAGAAAATCTGGATAAGAAGCTATCCTCCTACAGCGGAAATTATCCTTCCATCGGCAGCTACAGTTCTGCATAGCAGAATCTCGAAGCAAAAAAGCCTATTACTCACATTGAATCTAATCTGCACAACACGGTCAGAAGAAAGTCTTCATAATCATCCAAGAATTTAAGAAAACCTGCCTCCTGTGACATGACTCCAACACCTACCTAAGAACTCCATCGCAACACACTTCAGCAACAGAATTCTACAAACGCAAGACCACCTGGACAGGAAAGAACCAACCATCCCAACCCAGAAAAGCTTTAGCAACAAACATCCTATTTCAACATTAACAGCCTTTTGTTCTTTTATCACAGAGGACGACTTCTCCGTTGTCAAGTCCAGCAATCCAACAGACTGAAGAAGACCTGTTTGACCTCCCTCCCAACATCTACAAAGTGATATCTTTTAGGACAGTGTTTCTAAAGACCTACCAAGACTTCATAAAAACCATATCTGAAGACGTACATACGCTCCACTCTTAGTATAAGGCTGTACCCCCTGAGAATGTTTTGGTAGCATGGACACAGCAGCCAAGCTCATTTTAAGAGCGAGAGAAGGCTGTAACTTGGTACAAAGAAATTGTAGCATACATATGGTACAAAGAAACACTATGTATTGTAAAAATAAAGGGTGTATTTAAATACAAGTAGGGCAAGATAAACCTTGGGTAAGCAGGTACTATAACATCATTTAATCATAAAAAATCAACTCAATACCTATGGCATGCAAACCAAGGTATAACCTTATTTAGAGGAGCCAGAAGCAAGTCAAGATGAGTCAAACTTAAGGTTATACATTTAGGATAGTACTATACTATTCTTGGGGAATACAACCAGGTTAGATATACTTTTAGAATACAGTCAGTAATACAAGGGTAGTAGACCCTGTCAATAATGCATTGACACTCAGTTATAAGAAATCACTTAATAAACCAACCTTGTTACAAGTATACCTTGCAACCTGTGTAACTTTCTTATTTCCTGAACCGATAGTTACACCACCAGTATTACTTTTAAGAACACAGTCCAGAGCTAATAAAGTAACTCGTACGCTTTCTGGAGGGGCCTTAGGCTACTCAATGATGAGTATGAACACTCAATAACTATTTTAGAATGCACTAAGCAATTCAAGAAAAGCAAAGCCCAATTACACTTTAAGAAAAACGCAATGTATTTCAAGATAAGTAATTGATCATATGACTGTTTTAGTCATGGCTGTGTGTATATATATATATATATATATTTCTGAGGCTTGTGGAATCTGCTTATATCACATGTGGTGCATAGGCCGACATCTAGTGGAAGCTGCGGAGTATTAGTTTGTTTTTCGAAACTCGAAAATGGGCGTCGACACAGGGCGTGCCAGTAATGCTATCCCTAGTGTGACGTCCACTGTACCCATGATCCCTCACGCGTCTAGGACCCTCGGATTGTTTTTTCTGCCATACTTGTCGGAAGCATCCCGCAGAGTTCCTGGCCTTAGCCACAATTTTGCTAAAATATCTTAATATTTCCCCATTTCTCCACCCCAACGTCGAACTACCGAAGTTCGACACTCGACGTCGGCCCGGAGAAGGAATCGACCGTCAACAGCTGCACGACGGACTTGGGCCTCGGAAGGCCTCTGGCCTCGGCCCTGCAAGTAGGGAGAGTGGGGGGTGGCACATACTCTACACTTTTTAATATATAGGTACATCTTCTTTATATTCCTACAATCATTAGCCCGCTGCCACAAGGTGCGTATGGAGGGTACCCCTTTCCAATTTTGCCCCAAGTGCAACCGAAAGTACCCTTGGGTTGACAGACACGCCACGTGCAACCTCTGCTTGCCGAGGGACCACCTCGAGGCGAACTGCAGAGCGTGTAGTAGGTTTAAACCGAAAACACTAAAGGACCGTTCGATCAAGCGTTGGGCCCACCACGCCAGGCATCAAGAGGCCATGGCAGCGGAGGGCGCCTTCAGCGATGGCAGCGACGCCGTGCTTTCAGATGGCGAGGGCAACGTGGCGTAGAGAGACAGCCAAACGCAAGTCCCCGACCTCGGAAGGTTGTCCGGCAGGGCGGCAATGGGGAAAACACCGGGCTACACAAGCGCTGCCCACACCACTTCCACCAAACATAAGTCCCACCAAGACTCGACGCGCACGTCGAGTTCTCGGAAAGAGGCACACAGAGAACAGTCCACCGAATCGGTGTCCTCTGGGCGTTCCCGATCTAGATTGCCGCATGACTCCAGGCAGCCATCCACTGTTGCCAAGAGTGCCTCGCTCCCTAAGGTAACGGAGGTTCTCCAGCATGGGGTCTGGCATGGATTCACATGCTCATGAATATTCCCCGTCGTCAGGCTGGGAATCCTCGGTAAAGAAAAAACCAGTATCAGTTTCGTTTCTGATCTGACTTTCGTAGTAACAACCAATCACTGGTCTCTGCGTCATACTGACCACAGCCAATGACTGCCCTCTACCTAAGCACCGCCTCTGGCAGCCATCTTCAGATTTTTACCGCACGTTCATGTGTTGGGATCCTCGTGCTATTGCTCTCGAGCGTTAGTGCTATTTTTTCACGTTTTTTCTCAAAAACTTCGTTTTTTCGGTCAAAAGAGCCTCAAGCTCCACCGACTCTCCATCCGATCAACGGGGACCCGTGTCGGATTCGTCTGCGCCCCTCAAGGGTGAAGATTTCGTCGAGCTACACTTTTGGAGGACTCCAGAAGTTTCTCAGGCCCGGTCATGGCCCAGGAGAAGGGAAGCTCGACGCCCGGAAAGCTGTTCAGGGTCTGCCCTGGATGCCAGCTGCAGAACGTCTTCAAGGAAGACGAACACTCTTTTTGTCTTTACTGCCTACATGAGGACAAGACGCACGTGGAGAAGGACTGTGCGTTTTGCGGCAACATGTCGGAGCGGACCATGAAGGACCGCCATCAACGTCTCGCCAACTGGCTGGAAGGGAAGAGCCCGTCCGGCGAAAAGAAGAGGAAGAAATCCGAGCGGTCTTCTAAGACCTTTGAGGACGCCCCGGCGACGGGGGTCCAACATAAGGCCAAGCACCGCGAGTCCGCTGGCACCGGGAGCGCCGAACGGTCGGGCTCTACGGGCGCCAGGCTGGGCGCACCCTCCCCGGCACCATCAACCACGAGCCAACGCTCTGGGTCGGGTAAGAGGAAGGCCGAGCACCCGGCGAGGCTCCTAGAGAGGCCCCGGTCGAGCTCGAAGGCGGAGGGGGAGCGAGGCACTGTCCCCCCCCCCCCTCAAGGATAAGGCGGTGAGCGCACCTAAGGTGGTGAAGGCCTTAATCCATCCGGCCAAGCCCTCTATCGAGTCTGTCGCGGCGGCCCTGGCTCAGCCTGTGGAGGCTACGCCAGTGGTGGCGACCTCGGGGCTCAGAGTCTCCCTGCCACCTCGGAGGGAGTCCTCTTTTGTGCCCATCGATAGGACCCCCGTGAAATCCCCCGTGGGGAAGAAAAAGGGGGGGCAGGGCGTCGTCGTAGATTCGGCCTCAACCTCGGAGGAGGAGCTGGTTGAAGTCTTAAGCCACGGCCTTGGCGTGGAAGAAGACCGGCCCGTCGGGATGGATCCCGACGCAGGTGACGACATTGTCGAGGGTACCGACGGGGCCCCTGATCACCCGTCGGATTCCCCTCTGCCAGCGCCGCGAGACAGCTCGGCGGCCATTTTGTTGGCTATACAGTCCTTATGCTCAGAGATAAGGACGAGACTACCGTTGCCGACGGAACCTCTCCCGTCGGGGGACCCAGAACCGGGACCTTCTGGGGTTCCCCCTACCAAGAAAAGAAGGATCCACCCTCCTCCTCCTTTTCAGCCGTCGCGCCCCTTCCAGCCCTCCTCCCCGTCCACCCGAGGGGATGATACGGGGACTGACACGGCAGCGACGGGTACGGACGACGAGGATGTACCGTCGTCGCCTCCCATCAGGGCTTCTCCGCCCGACGAGATTGGATCGTTCCACTCAATGATCGCCAGGGCATCCGAGCTTTTCCAACTCTGCCCTGAGGAGAAGAAGAAGGAAGGTTTCCTTTATCAGCGGCGCGAGGCCAAGAGGAAGACGGTCCTCGCGATGCCTCTATTGGACGACATTTGGGATGAGGGCCTCACCCTCCTCAAGAACCCTTCCACGACGCCAGCTAGAAGAGACCGGTACGAGAAAAAGTACCGGGTCCCGGACACGGCCCCCCTGTGCCTCCGGGCGCAGCCTACCCCGGACTCCGTCGTCTCCGCGGCGGCCAGGAAAAAAGCAGGGGGGGTGCGGCCTCCACATCGACTTCCCCACCGGACGGCGAGGGAAAGAAATTGGACGCTATGGGGCGCAGAGTCATCTCGTCTGCAGCGACGACGATTAAAGCTGCCAACGCCTTGGCTATCGTGGCCCGATACGACAGGGAGCTCTGGTACAAACTGGCTCCCCTGCTGGACTTCTTGCCGGACGACAAGAGGGCAGAGGCCCTGGAGATCCTGCAGGAAGGTGAGGTGGCTTCGGACCACGCCATTACCGTTGCGACGGACATCGCCGACACTGGGTTCCGCCAGTTGGGCAACGGCGTTTGCCTTAGGCGGCGTGGATGGCTCAAGGCTATGGACTTCCGTCAAGACGTTCAGACCAGAGTCCTGGACATGCCCTTCGATGGGAAAAACCTGTTTGGGAAAACAGTGGACGATTCCCTTTCAGGCCATTAAAGCGGACACCGAGACGGCCCGGGCCCTTGGAGTTCTGCAACAACGACGGACGCCCTTTCGGAGCAGCGGAGGCAAGGGCGCCTCCAAAGGTTCCGGCGGCGGTTTCTCCTCCTACCGTCAAGCGGCCCGCTCGTCGTCTCAGGAGGCCTACAGAGGACGAGGCAAGTCTGGCGGACCCTGCCGTCGTCGCCAAGGACAAGGCGGCAAAGCCTCATCAAAGCAGGATTGAACCGGCCGTGGGGTCGGGCCCCCACCGAAGCACCCCGGTGGGAGGCCGGCTGGCGAGCTTCGTCAGCGTGTGGGAGTCCATCTCCACCGACCGTTGGGTGCTGGACGCCTTGGCCGGGGGCCACGCGCTCGAGTTTCAAAGAAAGTGTCCGCGCGTCCCCCCCGTGGCCAGGAAAGAACTTCACGTCCCTCAACTTCTCCTGGAGGTGAAGGCGATGCTCAGGAAGGGCGCCATCGAACTCGTCCCAAAGAGGCTTCGGGGCTCCGGAGTTTACTCGAGATACTTCCTCGTGAAGAAGAAGACGGGGGGATGGCGCCCCATCCTGGACCTGCGACGTCTGAACAAGTTCATCAAGGCGCAAAAGTTCCGGATGGTCACCCTCCAGCACGTCCTGGGTCAGCTGGAGGAAGGAGATTTCCTGTCGTCGTTGGATTTGGAGGATGCCTACTTCCATATTCCCATCCTGAAGGGGCACCGAAAATTCCTCAGGTTTGTGGTCCTATGGCGTCATTACCAGTTCAAAGCCCTCCCCTTCGGACTACGGTCGGCACCCAGGGTGTTCACCAAGTGCCTCGCACCGGTGGCGGCGCAGCTGCGCCGCGAAGGGATCCACGTCTACCCCTACCTGGACGACTGGCTCATCCGAGCCAAGACAAGGGAGCTCGCCGTGGTTCACACGGCAAGGACCGTCCAACTTCTCACGGACCTGGGATTCTCCGTGAACTACGCCAAATCCCACCTGGTACCCGCGCAAGACGCTCTGTTTCTGGGAGCGAGGCTCAACACAGTGTCCCTTCTGGCCTCCCCGTCGGAGGAGAGGACCAGGACCATCCTGGGCAAGGTGCAGCGGATGTTGGTGGCTGACGCGGCCAAGGTGAGGTCCATCAAGTCCCTCCTCGGAATGATGTCTTCCTGCATCTACCTCATTCCCATGTGCAGGCTCCGGATGCGCCCGTTGCAGGAGTTCCTGGACGCGCGCTGGATCCAAACGACGGGCAGCTTCGAGGAAAGGATCACACTCGACGAGAGTTTCCGACGAGCGATCCGGTGGTGGGGCACCCGCGCGCATCTGACGGCGGGCATGGACTTCCAGACCCCAGCCCACCAGGAGACAGTGACCACGGATGCCTCCCTCGAAGGGTGGGGAGCGCACACCGAAAATCTGCACGCAAGAGGCCTTTGGCTCCCGACGGAGAAATCCTTACATATCAACGTCCTGGAGCTCCGTGCAGTGTTTTGGGCCCTCAGGTCCTTCCTTCCGTCCCTCAAGGGCAAGGTGGTGAGGATCTTCACTGACAACACCACCACCATGTTTTACATCAGGAAACAGGGCGGAACCAGGTCCCCACACTGTCCAAGGAGGCGCAGGACCTGTGGCATTGGGCAGTCGCCCAAGGGATGTTTCTGGTGCCGTTTCATCTGGCAGGGATAAAAAACACCATCGCCGACTCACTCAGCAGGGAGCTGCGCTCGTGCCATGAGTGGGAACTACGGCAGGATCTAGTGGATCGCCTCTTCCGACGGTGGGGCACACCCCAGATCGACCTGTTCGCGACGGCGACGAACTCCAAGTGCCGGAGGTTCGCCAGCAGGTTTCCCCAGGCGAGGAGCATGGGCGATGCTTTCTCGTTCCCCTGGGAGGGCCTGTTCCTCTACGCGTTCCCTCCTTTGCCACTGCTAATCCGGCTCGTCAACCAGCTCAAGAGGTCACGGTGCAGGATGATCCTCGTCGCACCTGCGTGGCCGAGGCAGATATGGTTCCCGGACCTTCTGGACTTGTCAGCGTCCCCGCCAATCAAGCTGCCAGTGGACGCGGATCTGCTCTCCAGGGAAGGAGGCGCCATCCTCCACCACGACCCGAAATCGCTGAACTTGCAGGCCTGGCTCCTGCAGCGCTAGAGTTTGGAGGATACGACATACCGGCCGACTGCAGAGAGGTTCTTGCAAAGGCCAGGGCGTCCTCGACTCTTAAATGCTACGGACACAAATGGAAGAGGTTCTCTGTCTGGTGCCACGCACAGAAGATTAACCCTCTACGGATTACGGCTCCCCAAGTACTGCCGTACCTGCTGACGCTGGCCAAAGCTGGACTGGCACACGCGTCCATCAAGATTCATCTTGCTGCGATCTCCCGATACACCAGAACCACGGGGCGGACGTCCTTGTGGTCTCATCGTCTGGTGAAAGAGTTCATGAAGGGACTGTTCAGATCGTTCCCGCCGGTGAAGGCTCCGGCCCCGGCGTGGGAGCTCAACGTGGTGCTGACCAAGCTCATGGGACCTCCGTTCGAGCCTCTGCACTCGGCCCTGTTGAAGTTTCTGTCGTGGAAAACAGCGTTTCTTGTGGCCATCACCTCCGCACGACGGGTGGGAGAGATCCAGGCCCTTTCCTGCAAGGCCCCGTACTTGACTTTTCACGACACGAGGGTAGTGCTCAGGACGCACCCCTCCTTCATGCCCAAGGTACCGTCGGACTTCCACCTCAACGAACCCTTGGTGTTGCCTGTATTCTTCCCGTCGCCTTCGTCGCCGGCTGAGAGAACTTTGCACTCGCTGGATGTGGCTAGAGCGCTGAAGTTCTACGTGGACCGCACGAAGTGTTTTCGGAAGACGTCACAACTCTTTGTGAACTTTGGACCTGTCAATCAGGGGAAGGCTCTCTCGAAGGCTTCCATTTCCAGATGGCTCTCCGGCTGTATCATGTACTGTCATCGGTTGGCAAACCGACCGCTGCCTGGCCGTCCGAGAGCCCATTCCACCAGAGCGATCGCAGCTACCACGGCGTTCCTTTCTGGTGTGCCCCTGCTGGACATATGCAGGGCTGCTACGTGGAGGTCGACGCACACCTTCACGAAGTTCTACTGCGTCGATCGGGATTCCAGGGAGGAGTCCAGGGTCGGCCAAGCAGTGCTGCGCAACCTGTTCGCCTGAGGTGAGCCTGGTGGGGAGGTAAGATGCTTAATGTTGAGTTTGATGCAATGCTTAATGTTGAGCCTTTGCCACCTCCCGTGGTTGTGCATGTGTGTACTGCTATGTATTCTTTATTCATGAGCATGTGAATCCATGCCAGACCCCATGCTGGAGAAGGAACAAGTTACTTACCTGTAACTGTTGTTCTCCAGCATGGGTCTGGCATGGATTCACATGCGAACCCTCCCGCCTACCCCTCTGCGGCTCTTCACTTGGTCATACTGCCACTTCACGTGCTTCCAAATCTGAAGATGGCTGCCAGAGGCGGTGCTTAGGTAGAGGGCAGTCATTGGCTGTGGTCAGTATGACGCAGAGACCAGTGATTGGTTGTTACTACGAAAGTCAGATCAGAAACAAAACTGATACTGGTTTTTTCTTTACCAAGGATTCCCAGCCTGACGACGGGGAATATTCATGAGCATGTGAATCCATGCCAGACCCATGCTGGAGAACAACAGTTACAGGTAAGTAACTTGTTCCTTCAATCGTCGGAAGACAAAGCCAACCTCTATCCCCAGGCCGCACTCCAGGAGTCGCCGTCAGCAGACCGCTTAACGGCTGTTCCCGAGTCCCAACCTCCACACTCTAGAGATAGGGACACTACCCCCGAACCTCGACGCCCGACGTCGAAAGGCTCCGAAGGGGCGAATAAACAGGGAAAACACTCTTCCACCCACGGGGAGGGGGAAAACAACAAAAGAAGCATTCTCTACCTTCTTCCACACCTCAGAAGCAGTCAGACAGGCAAAAACAGACGGACAAGTCTCAGTCTTCTGTCATTTTAAAGACCCCTGCACAAACACATAGGTCCAGTCAGGACAAGACAGGGAAACTCTCCCAGGAAGGAGTCATTCCCAGCTCAAAGGAATGGTCTAATGACGACAAAGTCAGAGTTATGTCTAGGATGTCGTCTTTGGCAGACTTCTATGCCAAGAATCCTGAACACTTCCTCTCATATACCCCGGACGGGGCTTCACCCTCAGGTTCTAGGGACTCCATACCCCCAAGTAAGAAGTCCCAGGTTGAAGCACCAACACGGTCTTTGGACCCTTTCTGTATACAGCCCTACTCTCAGTATAATGAGGATCCACCCTTTATTGAGGATCCTGATTTGGTCATGTTGGGAGACCAATCTGGAACGGGCTACTATGGGGATGATGAGGACCAAGAGGAGGAAGAGGACGACCCAGAAACCTACAGGGTAGATTCCCCAGTAGACAAAGATCCCTCGGTTACCGACTCCCCAGTCGACGACCAACCTCTCCTGAATGAAGTTCTGTCCAGAGCGGCAGAACACTTCCACATTGACACCCAGGGAGCACAGGAAGAAGGACTTTGCCGAAGAATTAGTGGGAGAAAGGAGACCTGTTGCCCAGGCCATCCCTATCCTTAAATCGATACAAAGGAGGATAGACCCTTCCCTTGTAAATCCCAACCTCACCAGCGCAGTAAACCCCAGGATAGAGAAACTTTTCAGGGCAGCCCAATCAGACCCGCTGTACATAAGGGGGCAACTGAAACCTTACTCCCTGGTAGTTACGAACACACGAAAGAGGGCGGAAACGCCCCTGTCATCGTCCGAAGCTCCTCCCGACAAGGAGAGCAAGAAGATTTATGGCTTGGGTAGGAAAGTAGCCTCCACTTCCGCCTACTAGGCAAGGATCGCCAACTCCACCACCCTACTGGCGAGTTACAACTGCCACCAGTGGGAGGAAGTCACGCACTCATAGACCCCGCCCCAGAACCCTTAAAAGGCCAATTGGCACGGGTTGCGTCGGAGGGAAGAGCCATGTCCGGTTGCATCTTATATGCAACCTTTGATGCCGCGGATAACGCCGGTAGATTGATAGCAGAAAGCACTGTTATCAAAAGACATGCTTGGTTACGCCAATCTGGGTTCAAACCTGAAACACAAGCATCATTAATAGACAAACTGGTGGAGACAGATCTACTGTTTGGGAAGGCGGTAGAGGATGCCCTGAAAAATGCCAAGGATGAGTACGAGACTCTCAAATCCCTAGGCCAATTAACCAACAAACCCCCAAATCAAAGAGGGAATGGCAATTTTCATCACCCACGTGGACAAAATTCCCAGAGAAGAACAAACTATTCCCAGGGGCGCAGGGTACACCATGGAACAAAAACAACCAGCAGTCTACCCAGAGTTGTGGCAGGGGTAATAAGAGAGGACGTGGTAAGGGTAGAGGCAGCCCCAGTAGAGGCGGCGGCACGCCTCCACCAAAACAGTGACGTTCCGTTCAGGGTCCCTTCTCACGCATCCCCAGTAGGGGGGCGCATTACCAACTTCACCCAAGCTTGAGAAGGGATCACATCAGACAGATGGGTGCTGTCCATAGTGTCCGCAGGATACTGCATAGAACTGTTAGAGCGTCCCTGAAACCACCCGCCACGTTAAAAAGTACACTCATTAGACCACCAGAAGATCCTCCTCGAAGAGATCGCCAATCTTCTAGCAAAGGATGCGATAGAACTCGTCCCGGGACACCAGATAAACAAGGGTATTTATTCAACTTACTTCCTTGTGCCAAAAAAAGATTTGACAATGCGCCCAGTATTGGACTTAAGGCCTGCAAACAAGTATGTCAAGCCCCAAAAAGTTTGCATGACTACTCTCCAAGAGGTAATCCCCCTCCTAAAAAAGGGGGATTACATGGCAACATTGGACATGAAAGATGCTTATTTTCATATTTCCATGTTCCCAGCGCACAAGATACTTGCGCTTCAAGGTGAACAGTCAGCACTACCAGTTCAAGGTACTGCCCTTCGGGATAGCCTCGGCTCCAAGGGTATTCACCAAGGTACTGACGGTGGCGGCGGCACACCTTCGCAGGGAGGCAATCCCAGTGTACCCTTATCTGGACGACTGGCTCATCACGGGGGAGACCCCAGTAATTTGCAGAACAAACATTCAAAGAACGATCGACGACCTCTTCGAATTAGGTTTCTCCATAAACGAGAAAGTCAAGTCTGGTGCCAAGCACCTCCAAACAGTTCCTAGGAGCAGTCCTAGACACCAAAGAGGGGTTGGCCTTCGCATCAGAGGAAAGAATTCGGAATATACTGCTGCAAATTCCGCAGTAT
This sequence comes from Ambystoma mexicanum, assembly GCF_040938575.1. NCBI lineage: Eukaryota > Metazoa > Chordata > Amphibia > Caudata > Ambystomatidae > Ambystoma > Ambystoma mexicanum. Next base: position 1,173,390,756 of record NC_090921.1, on the reverse strand, counting down.
CAGGCCTGTCGCCAGATAACGGTACGCAAAGCAATGCGTTTGCCTGGCATGATGGCGTCATGTATTTACCTGGTCCCTCACGCACGCCTGCGCATGCGTCCCATGCAAGAATGGTTGGCGAAACAGTGGTCTCAGGCAGGTGGTCAGTGGGACGATCTAGTGGTCGTTTCGCCAACACTTGTACAAAGTCTTCACTGGTGGACAAGAGAAAATCTGTCCAAGGGGAAACCCTTTTACGATCCCAAAATACAGGCGGTAGTCACAACGGATGCCTGCCTGTCAGGGTGGGGAGCTCACCATCTCCACCACACAGTTCAGTGTCCCTGGTCTCACTCAGTGGCCAAGAATCATATCAACCTGCTAGAGCTTCTGGCAGTATTCAGAGCGCTTCAAGCGTGCAAGCCCTACCTGTTGAATATGTCAGTGCAGATCCAGACGGACAGCACTACAGCCATGTTTTACCTGAACAAGCAAGGAGGGACTTGTTCGCCAAATCTTTCCAAGCTTGCCTAGAAAATTTGGATATGGGCCCTCAGACGGAACATCTTCCTGTCATCTCAACATGTTCCAGGGGATCTCAATTCTCTGGTGGACGCTTTGAGCAGAGATCCCCTCCCAGAGGAACACGAATGGTGTCTACACAGAGAAATCATAGAACATATCTTCTCTCAGTTTGGTTTCCCAACTATAGAACTATTCGCCACAAGCGAAAACACAGTGCCCAGGATTCGCATCCAGGTTCCCCCAACCAGACTCCCAGGGGAACGCCCTGTGTATGAACTGGTCAGGGATGTTTGTGTACGCTCTTCCACCAACTCCTCATCAGGAAGGTGGTCAACAAGATGAACAGAGAATCGATGATGCTCGTCCTGGTTGCTCCCATGTGGTCGAGACAACCGTGGTTCCCACACTTACGCAGACTAGCGGTGTGCGAACCCATCAAACTCCCGGGCTGTTACAACCTACTGTCCCAGCACCAGGGTCAGAAAGTGCATCCTCAACCCAACTCAATGAACCTGGCAGCATGGCTCCTGAGGTCATAGAGTTTGGACATCTCAAATTGCCGCAGAGATGTATGGACATCCTAAGAGAGTCTAGGAAGCCAAACACGAGGCACTGCTACTTTGACAAATGGAGAAGATGTGTTATCTGGTGCCAGAATAAGCAAATCAACCCAGTTGATTGCACTCCTTCCACTATTGTCACATACATGCTCCACCTGCTGGAAGCAGGGTTGGTTTTTAACTCACTAAAGGTACACCTGGCAGCTCTGTCAGCATACACCACCTCCCATACCAAGGTGTTGTGGTGGAAAGTAAAAGTGGTTAAAGCCTTCATGGAAGGAGTAAAGAGACTTCACCCTCCAATTTCAAATCCACCACCAGGATGGGACCTTAACGTGGTGCTAGCTAAACTCATGGGCCCCCCATTCGAGCCCATGCATAAAAGCAGTCTCAAACACCTGACTTATAAGACAGCCTTCTTAGTAGCAATTACATCGATAAGAAGGGCCAGTGAAATTCAGGCTCTGTCAGTGCAGGATCCTTTCTTTACAGTTCATAAAGATAAACTGGTTTTACGTACACATCCTAGGTTCTCACCTAAGTTTATTTCTAAATTTCACATGAACTAGTCCATCGAGCTTCCGGCTTTCTTCCAAGACCCACAAAGCTCGGCTGAGGTGAAACTACACACTCTAGATGTGCGTAGGGCGCTCCTATACTATGTAAACAAAACCAGACCGATAAGGAAAACAGACCATCTGTTTGTCTCCGTAGCTACAGGCAAAGAGGGAGGTCGCGTCTCTAAAGGTGCCATCTCTAAGTGGATTGTTAACTGTATCCAGCTGTGTTACTCCCTTTCTGAAAAAACTTTGCCTTTCACGCCAAGAGCCAACTCTACAGGAGGCATTGGGGCCACTCTGGCTTTCATTGCAAATGTACCCCTTGACACCATTTGCAAAGCAGCTACTTGGAGCTCTATTCACACCTTTACTCAGCACTACTGCATTGACACCCATTCCAAGACAGATACTCAAGTGGGATAAGCGGTTCTAAGACATTTATTTGCCCATGACCCTTCTCACATCCCACCTCCTTCTTCTAACACTGCTCGCTAATCTATGCACAGCATGTGATCGAAGCAGATTCCACAAGCCTCAGAAGGGATACATTACTCACCGTAATCGTATTTCTGATGCTTGTATCTGTTTAGATTCACATGCGACCCACCCTTCCTCCCCTCTCAGAGAAGTCACATGGATGCTTGTAGTCTTATCTATCTATCTGCTTGGATTATCTGTACTCGCGCTACTACTCATGCTACCTCATGTCAGAAAAAATACAATCTGAGGGTCCTAGACGCATGAGGGATCATGGGTACAGTGGACGTCACACTAGGGATGGTATTACTGGCACGCCCTGTGTCGACGCCCATTTTCGAGTTTCGAAAAACAAACTGTAATACTCTGCAGCTTCCACTAGATGTCGGCCTATGCACAGCATGTAAATCTAAGCAGATACAAGCATCAGAAATACGATTATGGTGAGTAATGTATCATATATATTCAGTAAAAACGTTGTTAAAGGGACGTTATGGTTAAGTTGCACTAATAAAAGCCTATGAAATTCAGTAAAAAAAGGTTGTTAAAAGGACATTATGGTTACAAGTAAAATTGAAAAAACCCTGAAATTCGCCAGTTATGGTAAGCTAAGCAACCATAACTCGCGCCACCACCGTGCACTGCTAAGACTAACACTCAGGACATCAAAGATGACATCACAAATATCATTGCTGTCATCACATGTCTAGCCCCTTCTTTTTTGTTCACTGCCATATCTAGGCCAGGTGGGTTTATTTACTGACCGTCAGAAACTTAACTTTCAAAAGGTATTACATTTATAGATATTGCTATTCTCATGTTCTTACACTACTTTCCATAGAATTTAATTGCATCTTATGATGTAAATATATAGGGGAATAAGCAGGCCTGAAACACAGCAATCATTTTTGTACGTGAATACAATCATGTAGATTATACACAGTTGCTAATGATACTGCCTCTTGTTTGCTTACTTTACTCTCCATATATAAGCCCCATATGTGTATGCATTGTAGTCTATTTATGTTTTGTGTGTATCAGTAGAAATATGTAGTAAGTGATGCATTTTTAGCTACTTAGTATATGTTTCACAGTACGGAAAAGTCTGATACAGAAGCATTCACCGTTTTATTATATAACTTTGGAAAATTACAAATATATCACCTCTGTGGTGTATGTTATGTTACTTTGCATTTATATGGTATATGTGGATGGAGGATGCATGGAGAAAGGATATACCATTGGTATGGTCTCAAGGCGCTGGTAGGTTGAACGCCCTCTGGAACCGAAGTTCAAGTCAGTAGAGAGAATTGAGAGAGTCAAAAGGTGCGTGTGAGCACCGGATATGTGTACAGCTGGTGTGGCAATCGTGTGATAGCTGCTTCTTAGCTGTAGGTGTGGAGGCTGAGAGATCAAGAGTATGTGTTCGTTCTGGCAGGTTGTTATCCAGACTGATTTGCCTGCGTTAGGCCTGAAGAGAAACGCCTAGGCTGGAGAGTGTGTAACCAGCAGTGTTTAGTTAGGGTGATGGGGAGTATGAGGCAAATGATGGTATGAGAACAGTTATACCGAATGGTGTCATAGTATCGCTGTGTTCTATTTGAGTGGTGGTGTAAAGAAGAGAGTAAGCATGGAGATGTGCATATGGTGGTTTACATTAGCTGCTTGAGACCGAGCCCAATCCAATAGTTCCATGTACTCCATCCGTTCCATGTACTCTGACTGTCCATGCATTACGACTGTGTCAAGAATTCAAAGCCGTTCGTTTCAGTGCTCTTTCAAACCATTCCATGTAAGTCACACCATTCTATGCACTCCAATCCGTTTCATGCACTCCAATCCGTTTCATGCACTCCAATCCGTTTCATGCACTCCAATCCGTTTCATGCACTCCAATCCGTTTCATGCACTCCAATCCGTTTCATGCACTCCAATCCGTTTCATGCACTTTAATCCGTTTCATGCATTCCAGTCCGTTCCATGCATTCCAGTCCGTTCCATGCATTCGGGACTGTTCCGTGTACTTGCATCCATTCCATGCACTCCACTTCTTTCCAAGCACTCCAGTCCGTTCCAAGCACTCCAATCCGTTCCAAGGACTTCAACCATTTTATGCACTCCAACCATTTTATGCACTGCTGCTTTTATTCATTCTACCTAACATTATCCTTTCTCCATGCATCCTCCATCCACATATATCATCTTCACATGTTCCGTCCACTTAACTGGTGCTACCCATTTCACATGTTCTATCCACTTCACCCGTTTCACCCACTTTACCGGTTGCATCCACCTGCTTCATCCGTTCTACCATTCCACCCACTTCACCCATTCTACATACTTCACCCGTTCCAACCGCATGCTTCGCCCGTCCCATCCGCATGCTTCGCCCGTCCCATCCGCCTGCTTCGCCCGTCCCATCCGCCTGCTTCGCCCGTCCCATCCGCCTGCTTCGCCCGTCCCATCCGCCTGCTTCGCCCGTCCCATCCGCATGCTTCGCCCGTCCCATCCACATACTTTGCGCATCCCATCCACATACTTTGCGCGTTCCATCTATATAATTCACGCGTTCCATCTATATACTTCATCCGTTCCACCCAGTTCATCCGTTCCACCCAGTTCATCTGTTCCATCCAGTCCACTCACATACTTCACCTGTTCCAATTTCATACTTCCTCCATTCTGACCATATTTTTTATTTTATCCATCCACTTCACCCGTTTCATCCACATACTTCAATCGTTCTATTCAATATATTTGACCTATTTTGTCCACATACTTCGCCCGTTCCTTCCTCGTACTTTACCCGTATCGTCCATAAACGTCACCCGTTCTTCCAGCTCCATCCTCCGTTCCTACCACCCACTTCCATCCACATACATCACCCATTTGATCCGCACTCTACACCCTCTCCCTACTCTACACCCGCAATCATATTTATGAAGAGACAAATAAGTACTAAGGTTACACAGAACAAATGGAGCACAGTGTAGATAAATAAAATTGTAATTGGCCAGTAAAGGCCATACTCAATCCCTAACCTAAAATCTAGGCCTCATACCTGGTGGTAGGCACTATACATACAGGCTTTCAGCTAGAAGTTAAGAAAAAGACCCATCAACAATATTACACGTAGTAATGATTATGATGTTCAAGTTCCAGGTGTACCAGACTGAGTGTATCACAGGATTCCTATTACATTCCCAAGAAACAATTACACAGAATACATAGGTATATAACAGATGTGGCAACTGGATGTAGATCAGAAGGAAACAAATGTCCGACACACCCAGCGCTTCCTGTGACTCGAAATCTTCTGCAGTGGTGGCCGATTAACTCAATTTCTTTTTTTCAGCCTGCGTAGCATGCACACCTCCTAGTTCGAAACTCAAAGGATTTCGGTCACCGTGCCCCTTGGAAAACAGCTACTGCACACTCGGTGCGGGTCCTTCCAAGGACATTTTGTTTTGTACCTGGGGCAGAATTTAATGGCGTCTTCTCCATTGGGTAGCCAGAAAACAGGCTAACTAGTGCTATAATGTGTAGGTGAATTTGCAATGGGGTTTTAAGGCATTCTCTAATAACATGTGTGAGTGAGAGTGTGTGCGTGTGTAACTTAGCTCTCCCCCGCTCTCCCTACTGGGACGCCTTTACGGCGTACTGCCCCTTCAGCTTCCGGTGATGGTACGCAGCACCGCTCTCACGTCACAGTTGTTGCCCAGTGGGGTAGGCCTTGGTAGTCTATTTTTATGTGCTTCCTCTCTGGACCTCCCCATTTAGCGTACAACCTCAATGGCGGAAAAAATAAAAACAATCTGTGGACATAATTGCATGAAGTATCATGGGTATCCGTAAACGCATGAATTGTGTTAGTTATGCCCACGTAGACGCCCCTTTTTCAAATAAAAACAATATGCAAAAATAAAGGAAGATGTATTTTTGCAATCTTTCCACTCGATAGTTTCCTATGGAACCCCATTCTTTTTGTTCCGTTTATATCCTGTCCTGAGTTTCTGGAGGGTAGTAAAGACTTCAGATGCACTTACCTTTTGCTCATTGTTATGGGGAAACTGATCAGGCCTTCAGACCATCAGTACTGGGAAACTAGATTCGTATACAGCTTCAGCTGCTTCAGAATTTTCTTCTTGGCAGAGGGCGATGTCGACCCAATGGCTTCATCCTGGCCGAAGCCATTGTCGAGCACATACACCATGCACAGCGCCTGTTGGGCTCAGTTGTGTTCTTAAGACACCCATATGCAGAATTACCACCCTTATTAAGTGCCTTTAATTTATCAGACTCTAAAAGAGCATACAGTTTAGGGTCAGGAAATTCTACAGCGGGAAGGTTGGGAGGGTCGATGAGTAATACGTGGGAGGTACATCCAATCGAACAAACGTTACCAAGAGGAAAGTAACTTGTTCTTTGAATGGATTGTGTCCTCCCACGTATTCCTCATCTTAGCCTCCCAAAGCAGGTGTATGAATTTTTTAATTGTATTATTTGTCAAGATTAGAGCATAGAACTGCCTTCCTGAACCTTCCCTCATTGTTATAGGTATCTGAACAATAATGTTTTGTAAACGTTTGAATTGTATACCAGGTGGCTGCCTCACAGATCTCTTATCAGAACTTCCCTCTGAAGGGCAGACGAAGTTTCCATGTCCCTAGTGGAATGAGCCTTTAAGCCTTCAAAGGGAATCATTTCCAGCTAGCCTGTAACATTCTGAATAGCCAGCATTATCCATCTCGATACAGTTTGTTTGGTAACCGATAAACCACTTATATATCATGTGTATCCAATAAACAGAAACTTCGAGCTCTCTTAGGATCGAGCCTAAGAAGTCTTTGCTCTTCCTTGCTATGGTGAGGTGGTGGAGAGAAAGTCAGAAGCATCTTTTGTGCTAAATGGTAATCAGAAACAATTTTCGGTTCAATGGTTTGACGTTTAGAACAACCTTATTCTTATTAAAAAAATTGTAAACAGTGGTTTACAGGATAAGGCTTGCAACTCACTCCCCCTGCGGGCGCAAGTTATGGCCAACAACAAAATAGTTTTGAGTATTAGTAACCTTAATGGACAGGAATGCAGCGGCTCGAAAGCAGCACACAGAAATGTTAAGACTAAATTAAAGTCCCAGGTTGGGACTTTAAAGGAGTTGGTGGAAACACGTTAGTGAGTCCCTTTAGAAACTGAATTAAGGGTATTTTGAAATACGATTCCTCCTCCGAGGTGCACTTTAATATGGAAAGCACTACTAGTTAACCTTCAATTGTTCCAATCTGGAGCCCCAGATTTGCCAACTCTAATAAAAAAGATAACACCTTAGGTGTATCACATTGAACAGGATCTACATCAATTTCCTTACACCAGCTACAGAACTTGTTCCAACAGCAGCGGTATAACGACTTTGTTGCTGGCCTTCTGGCCGAAAGCATAATCTCCATTACGTCATCTGGGAGGTCCAAATCCGTATATCTCAACCTTTCAGAAACCATGCGTGAAGATTGAGGGTATGCTGCAGCCAATACCTACATTTCTGTATGAGGAGGTTCCTGTACTAGAAAGAACACTGCAATGGAATGTTCTTTAGAACACTACATTGCGTGATGAAGTATGTAGTTTATTACACATCTCCCGATAATCCCTGATACTTTTTTGCCAACATTACATTCACAAGCCCTTGTATGAAAGGTAAATGCACATATGATGTCATCAATGATATTTGTGATGTCATCTTTGATGTCCTGGGTGTTAGTCTAAGCAGTGCACGGTGGTGGCGTGAGTTATGGTTGCTTAGCTTACCATAACTGGCGAATTTCAGGGTTTTTTCGATTTTACCTATAACCATAACGTCCTCTTAACAACGTTTTTTACTGAATTTCATAGGTTTTTATTAGTGCAACTTAACGATAACGTCCCTTTAACAACCTTTTTTCAGTGAATTTCATGGGTTTTTACCAGTGCATGCTATTTTCCTACAATTTACTAATATCATACTTCCCAAATATAACAATATTTGTGTCCAATTTACAAAGTGTCACCTTAAAACTCAGCCATTTCCCACCTTCTAGAATCATGTTTAACACTTCTATACACTTTTTGCAACTATTTCAACTAGGTTTGCATCCGTAGACGTCTACGAACATCTGACTTCATTGCGGACCTTCTGGACAGTGCCACATGACTATACGCTGGCGTGTAGCATGATGACGAGTCGAGAACCGGTTAACACTTCACGATAAGATCCATCCTTCGTGGACAGTTCGGGACAGCATTTTCTACTGATCTAGGAACTTTCAACTTCAAAATTTCCCTTGCACACCTCCTACACCTTTTCGTACTCCTTATCCATTACCAATCTAGTACACCGTACATACTTGGAAGAATTTTATCAAAACTGCTATTCATCTTAAAAATGGCATCAGTTATTGCCATCCCTCCTCCCCAAGAGCCACGACCAGCTGGAGGACCTTCACAACAAAAAAGCGCTCTACTTTCAAACACAATGAAGAGGACCAAGAAGATGAGGTAGAGAAAGTGCCTACTTCTAGCACCAAGATCGAATCATGGGTGTGCCAGTTCTTTGCTACTGTTGGGAGTGTACCAAAAGCTAAAGCTACCAAAGTGAAATGCACTGAGTGCACTCAGTCGCAGACTACCTGGACAGTACTCCTATGGGACCACCTCCATGCGCCGCCACACCAAATCCAATGACCGCAATGCTCTCAGAAAGGTTGTTCCTTTCTCAGCAAGTAGTAAGCTGTCTTCCCCCACCTCATCTTCCTCAACAAATACTGTAACCACACAGCCTGATGTCTGCAGGCATTGCTGTGTTATAAATAAATAAATATGGAGGGCTACGGACCGTTATCGTCCATTGCAGCCCCTGAAATGGGGGATGAAGGCCATTAGCACCCGTGGTTCCCAAAGATGGAACCCAGGGTGCTAAAACATACATTTTTCTTCCTATAGCGGGACGCCTGTGGCGTCCCGCTGTAGGAAGGAAAATCCTTTTACAAGACAGCCAACATGGAAAGAAAAGGCGGGGCTCTGTATACAGCCCCTCTTTCCTTGCTATGGCAGCCTACAAAACCCTATGAACATATTACCACAAGCACTTTTTTTTCCCTTTCAAACCTATCCTACCTTCGAATAACGTTACCATATAGCCGGTCCCAGGTAGACATAGCCACTTTAACACTATTTTTCGTCCATGGCGGCCATGGCCGGTAGCCAGATTGACCGCGTCATGACCTTATGCCATCACCCGGACAATCTGGCTACCTCCCATGGCCACTGGCTATACCTCAGTCACCAAAAGCATGACTATTTTTTTGTACCTACATTATTACACTTGTAAAAAAATAAAACACTGGCACATTTGCAAAACCATGCTTTAATGTCCTTGCCAATGCTCCTCAAGCGTTTGCTCGAAATCCGCCCATGTTTTTTAAAGTGTCAAAATGTATGCACATTCAATAGTCATATAACTTAGCCCCCAATTAACAAAATCCATTCAGTCTTTACACAAACATTGAAGGTTGGGTCTATAATCTTTCTCAAAACTTTTGTCCACATTCTGCAAATAGCAACAAAGTTATAAGCCATCTAAAAATGTTAAGACCCCCCCTCTAATTTTGCCCCCTCTTGAGAAAATCCCACCAAACTTTACAAAACCATTTATATCTAGATCCAAAATCGTTCTGCCTAATGTGCAGATTCGTCAAATGACACCACATTTATATGCCTTTACAATATTTTGGGACCCCCCCTCTAATTTTGCCCCCTCTTGACAGAATCTCACAAAACTTTGCAACACTATTCAGGGTTAGTTCTAGAATAAAATTGCAAAATTACATGCAGTTTCATTGGATGGCGCAAAAGTTATAAGCCATCCAAAAACAAACTGCTTTTCCCCAACCCTGTAATGCAGAAATAGGTACAGATGTCCTAGGACATCTGAAGTGTCCGCGAACACCACAGCACTGCCCCAGGACATCTGGAGTGTTCGCGGACTTTCGGGGGGTGAAACAACCCGTTTTTTGGCTTCTTATGGCCATATCCAATCCAATCCTCATCCCCCCCCACATCCCCAGAGATTGTCGAGTTTGACAAATGAAATGCTGCTTTTTTAAAAAATGTTTTCACTGCTCTGTCTGCGGACCCCAAAAAGTCAGCGAATCCAAGATGGTGGGCGCTTCGGGAAAACCGATGCATTTCACGTTTTCTCACCAGCCAATCTGAGGGCCCGTCCCGATGTCCGCGGACCACGCAAAGGTCCGCAAATTTTTGGCCCAATCGGGGGCCAGTCCGCGGACCGAACAGGGAAGTGAGTCTGCGGAGTGGACATAGATATCACTAATTTTTTTGCCTCATGTTTTGGTAAAAAAAAAACTACTCGACGGATTTACACCCAATTAACAAAAGTAAGCTTTCGGGACCAAGCCGCCGCTCCTGCCGCAAATTTGGTGAAAATCTGTCCAGCGGTATGGGCTGTAGGCCTGAGCAAAGTTTTTTTTCCCCATTATGTCTATGGGAAAAAGAGAAATTTTGGGACCCCCCCCCCCTATAACTTTGCCCCTCCTGGACCAAATCTCACCAAACATTGCACAAAAATTCAGAGTGGGCCATATACTTTTTTTGCAAAGTTTGGTGAGGATTCGTCCAGAGGGAGCAAAGTTATAAGCCACCCAAAAAGTGTTCTTCCTATGGGATTAGCAACTTAACCATAACTACACAGCCACTAATGTGGCTGTGTAATATATATTTTTTTTTCAGCCAACATATATATGACTATAAATCTATTTATTTTATAATTTGCTTTAATTGATTACAATTTTTGCAAAAGAATAACAAATTCCTTCCAATTTCGAATAAGATAGAAAAGATACAAAGTACATAAAGCCACAATTAATTTTACCAGAGTCAATCATCTATTCCCTCTGTTTTCTTTGGGAGTATTTTGACCATGAACAAACCAACTGCTTTCACAATTGAGGTCCTTTCTCCACTCATTAGATCAGCCCACCAGTCCTCTGCGTCTAGTGAAGGAAACTGCAGCTGGCCGAATGATTTTGTGCTCTCCCTGGTTAGGCCTGGACAGTGTGGCAAAAGATGTTTCAAGGTTTTGACAACGACACACATTTAGTTCCACTGATTTAGATTTTGCCCGTATTGCGATGTTTTCGTTTGTCGGTAGCAGGTTCAGACGTGTTTGAAGAAATTGATCACGGTAGAATCTATTCAGAAACGTTACCAGATAGCTTGGCGGTACATTTAGTTTTCGGGTCTCCACCGCCGGTGAGCAGTTGTCTGATAACAACAGGCAAGGCTAATTATCCAATCGTTCTCCCCTAGCTTCTTTTTTACTCATCGGGTTAGTTTCAAGTCTTCTTTCAATTGAACCCAGTTTGTCTGTTTATTTTTTTGCCCAGATTTTTAAGGTTACGTTGGCCTCTTCCATTAATTCTTTGTTGATATCAAGGGTAAAAGGCACTTTCAGAGCAGAGCCAGACTGTTCCATTCTACCACTGCTTTTAAAGAGAGGAGGCCGAGCTCCCTATGTATAATCTGAATAGGTGTTGACATTGGAACTTGCAGGACTGTCTTCCAAAAGAGTTCTCTAGCCGGGGCCATGCTTTGTCTGGAATATTTAGCATAGCCTCCGCACCGTAGGTCAATGAAGGAACCACTTTTGATTTATAGTAGTTCACCGCGGACAGTATTGAAAATCGGCCATACTTCTTGTTCACTGGCACTGCTTGGCTGGCCAGAGTCTTGGTTCTCTCTCGGAGGTGGTCTACCATCAGGGTTTCGACTGCACTATTATTATACCAAACTCCTTGAAGGACTTGACTTGTTAGATTAATGTATGTCACAGGAACCATTTCAGTTCATCCTTGTGCTTTTTTATCCTTTCAAAGCACATTATTTTTCTTTTTCCTGTGTTAATCTCCAGATCGTTCTTATCAATGTAATTTTGGAGACTATCCAACTGTTGCTGGAGACCCACTGGAGTTTGGTCTATTAAGACCAAATCGTCAGCATACAGTAGTCTGTTTAGGTGGACGCCCCCTATGGTTGGTGGAAAGGATCTAACCGAGGCCTGGGGCTGCTTGATGTCGGCCAAAAAGAAGTTTACCAAGGCCGGGGTGATTGGACAGCCTTGCTTTACGCCTCTAGCTGTGGGAATTTCTGTTGATAGGAGGCAATACCGGTTCAGCCGTACTCATGCTGGTTTGTGAGTGCAGTGCTATCAAGGGTTCCAAAATGGATTTTGGGCAGTTCTGGCAGCTAGTTTTTCCCACAGGCACTGTCCTTTTACTTGGTCGAATGCTTGTACGAGATCCAAAAACCTGAAAAACCCTTGGTTTAATTTCCGAAACCCTCCCCTTTAAAATGCTGAGAAGGATGTTTACAGCTCTGCCAATGCCCAGCTTGGAATGGATAGGTACAGCCCACTGCCATTGTCCATTCTTGTAATTGCTGTAAGAGTACGCAGCCTAAGACCTTTCCAATTGCAACGAAAAAGGCAATGGGACGATAGTTCTTTGGATTTTCTCTATCACCCCTCTTGGAAATTGGAACCACTATCGCCTTCCTCCAGGAACTTGGGATCAGATGAGTTCGGGTGATTTGCTCAGTTTGTGGATGAAAATTGCCCATACCTCCGGATGTTCTTTCAGCATTGCCTTGGTTAATCTATCGGGACCATGGGGATGTTCCAGGGTTCAATCATGCTCGATGGGACTAGAGTGTCAAGGTTCTTCTCTTCGTTGTAGAGCTTAGAAAAATGGGATACCCAGTCATGTTCTCAGACACTGTTCAGCTGCAGGTTGCTGGAATTACCTGCGGCAGACTTAACCAGGGTCCAGAGGTCTTTGACCTTCCTTCCACAGATCACTTTCGGCATTGTTTCGGAATCGTGTTGGTACATTTTTGATCTATGTGTATAAAGTTAGTTTTTATAAAGCTTTCCTGCTGTGATTGATTTTTCTCAATCATCTGGTTGATTTATTTTCACATCTATGCGTCTGAATTTTCACAAGGCTCTTCTTTTTTTCTACAAGAAGGGCATCATATGCATGAGATATGGTTGTTAGCTCGGAGTGTGGTCCCCGTTTTTTTGTGCGATAGCATTCAGCATTCTAACAAAGGGGTATATTCCACCTTGGAGCCTTCAGGCTTGATCCCTTCAGTTCTTAGGATATTTACACATTCTGTTGTGAGATTGTCAATTGCTGAATTAGCCATTTTCAGTCTGGTGCCTCCATAGCATTCCGTCATTGATGACACCATTCTTTGCCAGTCGCGATCCGCCGCCGCAAACCAGCCCATACACAACACGTTATGATCACTGTTCGCCGTCTTCACCACCTTGAACGATGTAATAAAGTGCAAGAAGCTCCTGGATACAAAGATGTAATCAATTACTGCTAGTTGTTCTCCCGGGTGGCCTGAGGCGGTACATCCCCTTTAAATTTGGCCATTTAGCATATGCATATCTCTTGATGCCATGAGTGACATTCACAAGGTTCCTCTAGCCGCTGATGTGGTTCCCCCCCTGGCTCCCACCTTTTGCTTGTTCGTCCTTTAGACATCTGGCATTTAGATTGCTGCAGAAGATGAAATTCGGAGTTTGCTGGCTAGTATATATGCCTCGTCTATCAAGGAGGCAGTCGGGTCCAGGAAGGCCTCTTTAGAAATGGCTTGTGGATTCCAATATAAATGTATTATTGCCATAGTAGATGACTTGTCTTGGCCTTGCGATTTCACTGGCTGCTGCCACCCCACTAGAAGTTCTTGGGCGAATAAGTTAGAGAAAATTGTTTTTGTGAAGTTAAGGCCGCTGCAAGACTTTTAACGCTGTTAATAAGCCAGAGGTAGGTCTTCCCTTTTGCCCTTTTGCTGCTGGACTGAGGACTTGTCCATTGTAGGTTTTTCACTCAACCAGGTCTCCTGGAAGCATAACAAGTCATAATCTCCCAGGTTTACATTGGTGTTTGCTGTCAAGTTTTTAAAACCCCTGGTGTTCCACGAGGCCATCTTCCGGCATCTGGGGTTGCTTTGGAGTTCCGTCGGTTCGCCTCTGGCAAAGGAGGGAAGGGCATCTTGAGTGGCTACACATGTTTGAGGTGTGCCAAGGCACCAGGGAGTCACAACCAGTTTGATGGTTCTGTACCCTGTTTATGACCCTTTTGAGGCTATTCTAACCCCTCTACCTTTTCCCAAAGGCCAGTCTGGTACAGTTGTGATGTTGAGGTTGAGTCTCGGGTCCTCCGGGACGCTCCCCGTCCCCAAGGGGATCTTGGAAGGTTTGTGTTTCTTTTGGCCTCTTTAGGCCCATGCTCCCGGGGGTATCGTATTTGCTGCCTCTTGCATCCCTCCCTTTGTCTTCCCAGATTGCCACCTCTAGTTCCAGTGGTTGGGCTGGTACCTCTGCAAGAGCTTTCACCAGTGTTAGGTCAAAACCTAGCATTAGCAGGCTTTCTGCTTCATCTAACAGCATCCCCTTTACCATTGGAGAGGTTATGTGGAGATATATGCTGTCCGTGCGTTGCTCGCCCCCAAATAAAATAATCTTAAAATCACTTGTCGTATGTTAGGGATGCAATGGAGCAATTCCATAAGAGTTTTTCTGCTTAATATTAGATTGTGACCCTTAGAAGATCTTTACAAGTTACATACTTAGGTGTACCACTGAGTACCAGTATCACAGATGATCCAATGATGAAAACAATAAAAACTAAATGCAAAGTGTTTGCAGTTCAAGGGGCGATGCTGCATAAGAAATTTGGGAAATTCTCATACCAACCAGTGGTAACTTTCTATTAAGCGAAGGTTATACCGGCCTTGATACACAGAGCTGAGGCAATGCTAGGATGCCCATTCCGCCTGTGGGCCATATGTGAAAACCTATTTTGGAAGAGGATCCTGAAGGTGCCTCAAAGCACACCGAATGCATGCATAAAATATGAGTTAGGTCTGTTGTCAATTAACGCCATGGTGATATGGAATACGTTGTCAATCTATAGAAAGATCATAGAAACGGATGGAGCGCCTCAATTCGAAATATTGAAACCAACTCAAATGAGCAATTGAATGAAGTGCTGGAGACTTGGAAAAAAAATTGTGAACAAATCCTGAATCAACTGTCAACGACGAAAGAGACCTTTGAAAAAAATCCCAATGCAGTAAAAAAAAAAACTCTGGTTGATGGACTGGATTGAAACAGTGGAAAAGCGTGAGCAACTCGTGTGTATGAAAGATTACACATTTGGAAGCAAGGCTTTGAAGGCCCTACCAAGGTATCTTAAAAAATTTCCCTTCCCAAGAAGAAGACCAATCTTTCTAAAACTAAGACTAAACTTATACCACACGATGGAGATAAAAAGTATGAGGAAAAAACAAAATGAAGACCTTGACACCAAATGCCGCTTCTGTAAGAGAGGAACAGAGACACTAAAACATCTGTTGACTGTATGCCCAGACTTGAAAGGTCTAAGAACAAAAATTCTGGGAACGGAATTAAAAGAATTCTCATTTTACAACGCCGAAGAATGGTGGATCAAGATGCAAGAAGGGGAAGACGAGAAACTAACTGTAGCTTTAACCTTCTTTTTAGAGGACTTGGATAAAAAATTGAAAGAATACGAGGAATAAGTCTTAGTAGAGAAAGGAAATAAGGAGAAATGTGTTTTTTTTAATAAAGTTTGTAAAAAAAACTGTAATAAAATAAATTTTTAAAAAATTAGATCGTCCTCCGTGTCCAGAAATCTCTAGAGTTTTAGTGAGCGTAGACTTTTATCTTTTGAACTCACAAGTTTGGTCCTGGGGATTTAGGAGCCGGAGTGTTCCTCCCCGGTTGGTCTCTCGTCTAGTGATCTTTTTGTGCCCGACTTTCTCGCACGAGTTGAGGAAGGCTCAGTGGTAGTGGTAATGTTTTCTTCCTTTTATAGATGTTTCCGTCCAGAGGCCAAGACCTGAAGAAGCAGGTCCAGGACCCTTTTCTGCCTGTTTCTAGCTGGATATGTACAACGTGTTCCAAACTCATGGTTTTGCCATGTTATGATGTCTTTGTATCCAGAAGATCTGAATGGGTTAATTTCCCCAGCACTCGTTCTCTTTTCAGATAGTGTCAGGAAAAAGGGGTAACCAGGACCCGCATAAACAGGGGTTGGCATAGGTGTATTGGTTCTGTTTTCGAGCAGACGCTTTGTACAATGTGTTCTGGTGTCAACCGCAACCAATTCAGACCTCTTCAATTGAGTATAAGGATAAGTTCATCAGTTCCTGTAGCATTTGAGTTTTCGCTTTGTCATTTACTGATGTTTCTATGGTCTCCGCGCCTCCAGACCCCAAGGACAAAAATAGTGGTGTAGGGGCTTGCAGGGCTTTGATCTTCAACCCTTTTTGTGGGGCAAGTTTAGGGGCTGCAATCAAAGCTAGTTTGGGTCGGTTATCTTTGGTGTTTGACTTGAGAGGGGCATTTGGAGGTTTAACCAACTCCAATGTCAGTGTTGTTGCCTTGTCTTTCTTCTTCAGTCTCTGGGAAAAGATTGAGAAATCTTGGCTAGTAGTACTGATTAGTCTTACATCTTCTTTCAGGCTTTTGTCCGCTTCCTTCTCTGTTGACATGGTTGGTCCCCCTGGCACTACTAAAGGGCCATTATCAGCCACCCTTTTTGTCGTTTTGAAGGGGTTAGATTTTATATTGCCTCTTCTTCACCTATTGAATTGACTTGCATATAAGCCCACAATTGAGTCTGTGTGGATTGAGGATGCATTCTAGGGAAGCCACTGCGTTCCGTCAATCTTGGGCTTTCTGGGTGAGGTTGCCTTTTTCCTATATTGTAATTCCTTGGCACATTGGCAGTGATGTAACCTTGCACAAACAAGAGTTTTGAGTGCACGATCGCCGTCAGGGTTGTCTGGTCCCTTAGAGTATCATTTATAGACTCAGAGTTTAGTAAACAGTGCCAGAGCAATAGTTAATGATGATATAATTGTTAAACGATCTTGCTTTCTTTTCTCAATATGCAGTTGTGTTTGCTCTGGCCGTTGACTGTTTCCTGTGTGCATGAAGTTGAGAAATCAAATGAGGAGTCTGACATGGGGGCAAGAGTTCGGCAGATCCTCGGGTACCTACATTCTTTGGGGTTGTAGGTCATGGTCAGGAGTACGATTTCTGGCTCCAGTGGACTGGGGCGGCCTCTGATGTTCAGTAGGCCGGGCATCTCCCAGATCTCCTTGTTCATCTCTGCTAATGACTTTGCTCTGGACTCCCCGATTGGTTGCTTTTTTGGGGACTCGGCTCCCTTTCCAGTGATCTCAAAGCCTGAGACACGTACTGGCTGTAATTTCCTCTGAGATTGATTTATGGCAAGTTGCCTCCGTGAAGGAAGCATCCGAGCGACCTTAGTTTCCCCTCCCATTTATTATCTTTGGGAGAGCTCAATGTGTTTGATTCTTTCGGGGATGCACAATTTCTTTGGATGACATTTCACTGTAGCATGGGGACTCTTGTTCAGGGGCACTGGCTTCTTAATCCCATGCTCAAGTGGGTCACCCGGGCTGCCAGGGCACTATTGTCTACTCCCTTGAGCATTTCGGTGTCCAAAAGATCACCTAGGGAATCAGGGGGGATGTTTCTCACTGTTTTGGGTTTGTCATTTTGGAGCCTTGGCAGATTTGTTGGCTTTGTCCCCTTTCCAAGGGTTGATTTGGGGAAAAGAATCCGGGTCAAAGCGGTAATCTTGGATGTCTTCAGCGTGTCCACTTAGCTTTGGTCTATTGCTGGCCCTAGTGTTTGTTTTTTTCCAAAAGTCCTTGTGCTCTCAACACGAGCTTCTTTTCGTTTGGCAGGGCTTTTTGGATGCTCAGAGAAATCTGGGGTGTCTGCTTCGAAGACGCCCTCCGCAGTATCAGCTCTGGATGGGGCAGCCAAAGACCCCTCGTAATCCACCTCATGGTCCATTTCACCAAAGTCTAACATGGGTGGATGATCTTTTAGCCTTGACAGGGTTGCCTCCTGCACAATGGCCGAGGTGTATGGGTGGAGATTGTGCACCTGGGCCTGAACCAAGATCTGGACCTTGACCTGGACCGGAGTATTTAAATTCCGAGCACTGAGCATTCTGAGGCTGGAGGAATCGTGAGCAGGGACATCAGTGATGATGATGGGCCCGGTGGGATGGCCGTGTTTAGTCTTCCACGTCATCCCGAAACACCTCCCCTGCCCTTCCGTCCTGCTGCACCCTTAAGCTCGCTGATTGGGTTGCTTCCGTGAAGACCACTAAGTCTGTTATGTCCGTGCTATGGCACACTGTTTCCAGCCGCCTCCCCCCACCCCAACCCTGTTTCTGCCTGCAGCCAGGCACAGCTTTCTTTGCCAAATACATTTAATTCCGAGAGCGACCAGGAGATCCGGATAGATCAGACCCTCATTTCAGTCAAAGGGGGGGTCTCGCAGCTGTGGTCATGCTTGCAAAGACGGGGGGGTGGACTGTTTTTAGGTTTAGGAGATCGCGGGATGGAAGTGGGGGTTGAAGTCAAGGAAATGTTAATTTTGGCAACTTTCCTGTTTTGCTTACCCACTGAGTGTATCACCTCCCCTTTGGAAGATTGTGTTGTCGTTGCTGCAGATTGGAGGTGGTGGGAGATCTCCTTCTCTGCGCGGCTTGGAGCTTTGGAGATTCCGACCTTCCTTCAGACTGCCTTTGTACCTTCTTGGCCTGCGTGGACTGTGCTTCAACTCTGCACCCTAATCTGTGGCTGCTCTGCAGTGAAATGGACACAGCAATTGCCAGGATAGAAAGACTTGCAGACTGCAAGTCAACTCTGCAGCCACCATATATATGACTATTCTAGTGTTACAAGTCTAGAAGAGCAGCAGCTATTCACGGTAATTAAGGAACCATATACTCTTAAGAGGGGCCTCAAGCAACTCATAAAACAAGTGTTAACTTCAAGACTGTTTTAGGTCTGTATAAAGCAGATCAGAGAAGGCCAAACCCAGTGGTACACTTTAAGAATGACAATCTGTTATTCAAGGAAGGTAAACCTATTGGTACGCTTTTACACTCATTCAGTTAAGAATAATAAAACGGTACCAATACGTATTACTTTTCAGAAGGGAGGGGGTCACCATTCAAAGTAATTTACACACTTTTTAGAGGGGCAGAATGCAACTCAAAGGCAAGGATACAGTTAATGACACTTTGTAACTTCTTTCACCGAGTTACAGTCACCACACTAACTTCATTAGCAAGTAACTACTTTTACACTTGTCCTACTTTCAAGACAGAATCCTTATCTTATAAAGTCCTTCCCTAGTCTATAGCATGAGTTTTCTCAGAGGCGGAGGAGAGACCCTAGTGGTCTAGAAGCGTAGGCAGGCCAGGACAGGTTTCAGTTGCAGGAAAGACAAAGTTCCAGAGGATATCTTCTTAAACAAGTAAGTATTAGCTTCAGAATTAGTTAAAGTTTTTAGGGACTTCGCAGAAGGCTTCCCTATATGCATTCCAGCATTAGGCATGGGCAAGAGCTATGGGAAAACTCCCAACCACACAAATTATCCACTCAGCCTCACATGAAACACACCACAATTAAGTCAAGTATTACCCAAGCCCACGTAGTCGCTCAGGAGAAAAAAAGAGCGGAGTGGATGCCTTCAGGAGGCAGCAGCACAGGACCTGCTCCCTGGATTCTTGGTCTGGAGGCGAAAGAACTGACACTGGATCTGAACTTGCAGCAGTCGGAGGGGGAGGCTTCAGCAAATGTTTCTTAACAGATTCTCACAGCTCTGTGGATTTGGTGCCTTTTTTACAGGAAACAGATGAAGAACGATTATCAGAGGTCGGATTCTCTTCACTCTCCCAGTCCTGCACTCTGGTGTGGGGACTTCAAGGATTCGGTTTGTGCCTCAGGAGGTCCAGCAGGAGACAACCAACGTTTCAGCTGGTTTCGGACTTCGGAAGACCATGCACCGCACTCAACTCGAGGTCCCATGGTATTGGTGGTTTGCAGCCCTGCATGGTTGCACCACATCATGGGAGGGCTCAGAATGCAGGTCTTCCTGAGACTAGTGGACCTCACCGGCCTCTGTCTGTGTAGGCTTTTCTGAAATGGGGACCCCAGGCCAATTGGAAGGAAGGGTTGCATCAGGCTCCAGTTACACAGCAAGCTCTCTGGTCGCTGGAAATCACTACAGACGTCTTTTCTTCATCCTCCTCTTCGGATTCAGCTACAGTGGTCGACATGTCAGCAGCTTCCAGGATCAGAGTATTTATCAGGGACTACAGCACAACTTCTGCAAACTCTCCCTGCAGTTTACAGAAAGGGGCGGTCTGGCTGTCCAATCATGACAGCCGGCGCCTCATTTGGGCCTTGGTTCATTCGGAGCAAGGTGAAAGACACAGGACTCCAGCGTTTTGGACACCTCCCTCGCTTCCTGCATTCTCAGACACTCTGGAGCCTCTGCAGGGAATACAAAGTATTCCCGCTGAAGAATGATAAAAGATCCACCAAGGTCGTTCCCACCTAGAATAGCAGGGGAAGACCTCAGAAACAGCAAGCAAATGAGAAATGGCGAAAAAAGGAGCCCACCATTCTGGCAGGATGGTGGCCCTTCTGTGCGTTACCGAGGCTGATTTAAAAGCCTGCAAGTAATCAGACTAGTCACTAAAGTAAAACCCCTGCCACCAGCCATTCAAGTAAACTTGCAATTGTAACACAAATGTAACGGGTAAGTGAAAAGGGGGGATACGTTGTATACCCCCAGTACTCCACATAAGGTAGCGTGTGCTGGCTCACTATATAAAATGTAAAGGGGGTGAAAATCCCTCTTTACCCGTTGGAAACAGTAGTTCACCCAAGTACTTTAAAGAGAAATGAACAGGGAAGCCCAAAGGGGCAACCCAGCCTAAGCCCAAAAAGTTATAGGACACTATAACTCCAATCACACACTATGGAGAGACATAAAAAGGTCACCCATAAAAAGAGTAAAAGACTAGGTGAGAGGGGAAAAGGATTCCCCTTCATCTAGGGTTAAGGGAAAATAATCAAGTCAAAGCAAGAGGTTCTGGGGTTGACACAGGTCAGGACGATTTATCATGAATATGAAAATCATACCTAACAATATCTTAGCATCCCAGGCTAGCGCATTGCTTCTAGCTGTGCTCAATGCCTCCATCCAGCATGGGATATGCCTCTCACCTTCAAAACCTCCTGTCAAATATCTCCTTAAAAAAAAAGAACACCCGGCGCAAACAACCAAGCAAAATACCATCCAATCTCAAACACACCTTTAATCGCCAAAATCCCCAAGAAATGAATCTATGAACAGCTATAGGAATACATCTAAAAAAGGTCTGCTTTACGAGGCACAACCCAGAGTCAGGCCAATAAGAATAACAGAATTCTATTTGGGACATCCTAGAAATCAACACAAACTCATCCAGTGCGCTCATCCTACTGGGCATTCCTGCTGCCTTTGACACCATCAGTGATCAGATCCAAAAGAAAAAACTAGAGGACATTTGAGTAAAGGGAATCGCCCATTGTTGGATCACCCCACTTCTGCCCAAGAGAATGGAAGCACTCATGGCCCCTAAGTTCATGTCCTTGAATAAACCAAGGATACAGCTTATCATCTCTTCAACATGTATTTGTATTTATCGAATTTTATATAGTGCTTTAAGCCAAAGCGCTTTACATGAGACAACAAGTAATACATAAGAAGCAAGTTAATACAAGTCATGAATCAAATAACCGAGAACAATATGAAGAACAATTTGCCAAGATCATTAGAATAAAACAAGAGTAGGATAGAACGGGTGAAGGAAATAGTAGAGAACTGTCAGGTAGGAGATTGGAGTAGGTGGGATTTTAAAGGGGTGCGGAAGGATGAATATGAGGTGATGGAGCAAATGGGGAGAGAGTTCCAGTGGAGTGGGGCAACGAGCTGGAAGGAGCGGAAGCGGGATGGTGCGCAGGATGCAGGTGGAACAGTGAGTAGGACGTGATCAGCAGAACGGAGTGGGCGAGAGGGGGAGTAGAATGAAAGGAGGGAGGAAAGGTAGGGAGGGGCAAGGTCGTAGAGAGATTTGAAGACGAGGAATTTGAGTTGGGAGTGAAATGAAAGCCTCATGTACATGGCCTCACTACTGGATCTTATTAACAACTTAGGCCCCACATTTATCAACTATGTTTATGGCAAGCTAATTGTTTACACACTCACAAATCACCCACCAATTAACACACCAGACCTCTTGGATGACATTAAACATGCTTTATCTCAATCCTTCCTAAACAGAGCTTATGGTCTCCGGCATGACGCCATTGAACCCACACCAATCTCCTGGCCAAGCTTAGTGGCTACTGCCCAATTCAACTGTGTGGAACCTTGTAATCTCGTTGGCCAGTAATCTTGCACTAAAACCACAGGAGAAAGAAAGCTTCTAACTCTGTGCTTTCTGATTCGTGCCCTACCTGACCTTCATGCACAGGACCATGGCAGTTATGCCCCTAGTACTGTCAAAACAATATTACATAAATATCCTTTACCTTGGACTACTGTAAAATCTACTACACAGACTACAAAGAGCCCAAATCGCGGCAGCCAGATTACTCCTTAGTCTGAAAAGATAAAGCGATCACTCCAGCACTCCACACACTCCAGTAGCTCCCAATCAAGCAGAGGATTCACTTCAAAACGGCATTTCACACTGTGCCTTCCATGGCAGAGGCCCTGACTTTATCATAAGGAAATGCACACACTACATATCATAGGCCCTGCAATGATGAACTAGTAATGGTGCCAGTCTTCTACCAGAAACTGAATGTATGGACTTCTGGTCCCTCTTAGCAACCTGACCTTCCTGAAACAACTAAAAACATGGCTTTTGAACTCCCATCAACATGAGACAAGCACCTTCATGTACTCAGTTGATGCCAATATGAGTTTAACACCAAAACCTCAACCAACCACACACACATGCTTAACAATACCTTACAAATGGGTCCCACTCCCACACATTGTACAGACGCATCACAAACCCACGCACCCATTACTGACAAAGACTATGGAAAAAACAAACACATCACTACCTCAAACTTCCATCAAACCACCTACTTATCTCCCTGAAAGACACCAGTCACTTCAATCGCAAATGGTGCCCAGCAACTCACTCCATCTACATGTCCCCCATGTTTGTTTAGCCCCCTTTTCTCCCTGACTAACCGACTCTAAAATCTATCACCTTACACTACACACCACAAGCATGGCTACTGCAGGTCTATTAGTTGCCATATCTACACTAAGCAAGCTACGGCTAAAATCTCCTATTTAGCTGATTACATCCCACCACATCAGCGTCTAATCTACACCCAAATAGCTTTAACCCATCAGATATGTGGAAGAACCCTTTCAATAAAACATTCACACCTTTTTCGACCAAACCCATAGAGGCGAATCTGCACTCTGGGTTCTGGTATTTCTGATGTGGACCCATCAACCCAAAAAGTAATCTGCCTCTCCTGCATTCCAATAAAAACCACCCCACCTACTTTTCTCATTGATCCATGTACCGCGAGATTGACAAAAATGGCCGCCATATAAAAACACTTTACGTTACGTTGAAATGATAGAATGATTTGGGGCATTGAAAGATCAATCTCCAGAGCACACACGCTTCTGTTGTGGTCCTTAAGTCAGTTAACTGCATTTGAACTTTGCTGGCAACGCACACTCACAAGCAGTTATAATCACTTCGGCTCACATGAGTCTCCATGCTCACTGTGGTTACAATTATAGAGCCCTATTGCCTCCTAATGTAGCCTTAGCCGTGTCTGCCCATCTTCCATCCTCTTCCGGTAGAGGCAGGAAAAGGGCTGTTACCTTCAAGAACTGTCAGATCAATTTAACAATTGAAGCCTTACCCGAAGCAAGTTCCTTGTTTGCACATCTAGAATGCAATTCAAGTAAGGAGAAAGTGATAGCAAGGGAAAATGTTGAGTCCAGTGGATGACGTTTCAAGTTCTCTAGCTTTATAAAAGGCAATATCCACACATAGCAGGATAAGAGACGTCTGTAGACATAAAATCGATTTGACACGCAATGTTGCTTTTTCTCACAGACTCGGATGGAACAGAGTTTGCAGATGATCCCCTGCTGCAGGTGCTGCGAGAGAGACGAAATGCAATTCTTCGGCGGCTCAGGTATCGCACCTTTGCATTTTATTTCTATTGTCATCCTCCCTAATAGTTCAGCCACCACACCACTTGGCATCAAGGAGGTACTAGTTCATGTCCTGTGTTACAGCTTTCGTTAGCAACCTACCTTTTTTTTTTTTTTTAATTTAAATTTTATTAGTTTTAAAGTAGGAGTTTCGATATTTAATTACAGACATTTTCCACAAGAAGTTGTATAAAAAGAAATATGAAAAACATTGCGTATAACATTTGGTATCGTTGTGAAGCTTATAGTTTTCTCAATAACATTTTCTAAGCCATCTACCCTCTGTCTCCCTCTTCCCCCTGACACTGAGCAGAGGAACATAGTAATACTTTTTGGAATTTGATTTAGCAGACATTGTCAACTGTTTAATAGGATGTCTATGACTTTTATAATGTTTCGCACACATTCTTCTATTTAATGTATTTAGCCCGAAATTCTGACCATTCATTTTCAACTGAGGTGCGATCCCCATGAAGGGCTGCGGTCAGATTGTCCATTCTATAAATGTTTCGGGTGACACATATCCATTCTGTTTGCAACCTACCTTTTTAACCGATTCTTTAAATGTCCAGGGGTGTCATAGCCTGGGTGCTTTTCCTACAATGCTTCTGAGCCCCTATACCTATTGGACAGTCCCTTTTGATATCCAAGAGGTCCGGCTCTGTATGCTGTGGCAAACTGAAAAACAATATCACAAAAACTGTTGTAATATCTCTTAACACATATTTTATTTAAATCCCCAGAACAGAATTTTTGACAAGAGCCAGAAACAGATTTCTTCTCATACACATTTTCCTGGGGAAATTCTCTCCATTGCCTACAAATCAATCACATGGTATTGGGATCTTATTCTCCTTCATAATGTCTTATGGACACTTTGGCACCTTGACTATGGCCCTCATTACAACTGAGGTGCTAAGTGCACCAACTTTACCACCATGGTGTAAACTACGTTTACACCATGGTGGATGGCGGATTTACCGCCCCATTACAAGGTGAGTGGGGCGGTAAATCCCCATTTCCCATTTTCCCTTCCCCATTCCCATTTTTGCCCCATAGGGCATAATGGGAGTGGGGAAGGCGCTAATTACGGCACCGTAAATTACGGTGCCGTAATTAGCACCAAGGTGCCTTAGCACCATGGAACTTAACGCCTGCAAAAAGCAGGCGTTAAGGTGGGAATCAGGCGTTAAGGGTTAACGGTGGCGTTAACCCTTAACGCCTGAGTTGTAATGAGGGCCTATGTGTTAAATAATGCAATATCAGCCAATAATTAAGTACTCATACCTCCAGGGTCTCTCTTCCACTCTTCTTTGTGCCCTTACTCTCTTGTCACTTTGTTTCACTCATGGCCATTCTTAGGAAAGATTCTCTTTTTGCACCTTTTCCTCCATAGATTTCTATGGGACCCCATTTTTTGTTGTTGTGTTGAACCCTGCCCTGACATTTTTGGGAGGTCAGTAAAGCCTTCCACTTTACTTCCCGTGCAGTTTGGCTTATTTTTATGGGTAAACTGACTAGTCACTAAGACTGTTAGTACTGAGAGAGTGTCACTCTTTATGAATTCTTGTATTTTTACAATTGCACACATCACCTTACAGTGAAGCATTAGGGCAGTTTTTCTGAAGCCCAATTAATGGCTTAGTTACACCATTCAACTGAAGCAGTACAGACTCCACTCTTAGTATAAGTCTGTACACCTGAGTTCATGGTAGGGTAGACAGAGCAGCCAGGCTTATTTTAGGAGGGAGAGGGGGCTGTAGAGCCAGTACAAATGAAATTGTAATAGCAATGGTCCAAAGAAACACTACCTATTGTAAAAATAATTGGTTTATTTAAATACAAGGAGGCCCAGATACATTTTGGAGGAAATAAATACTATCACATTATATATAACCACAATTATAAAAACACAATGCTATGCTTGAAGGTGCACATACCAAAGCATATAACCTTATTTGGAACACCTAACAATAGTTCTAGGGAAGTCAAAACCAATAGTTACTTTTAGATTACTTTCAGTAATACAAGGGTAGTAGACCCTATCAGTTGTACCGTGACGCTCAGGAAGAAATCGCATATTAATATCAACTGGACAATATACTTTTCTGATCTAGTGAAACAGTAGAAACCTATAACTCTTATTCAGGATAACAGTTATTCTAGGGGAGTTGGACCTTGCGGTGTAATATTCAATTACAGCTGCTTTTCAGTTCACGGACTAAGGGAAGCATTTTATGAGAACACAGTTAAACTCAAGGTAAGTAAAACCTATCCACTTTTTATAGGAGCTATCAGCAACTTAAAGGCAAGTATAAATCAAAATACCGTCTGTCTAAAACACATCAGGAAAAGCAAAATCCAGCGTTACACTTTAGGAATGACTCAGTTATTCTAGGTCAGTAAAACCTAATGCAGACTTATTCTGGACAGGCTATCAGCAAATCTGGGGAAGCAAGACCCAATTGAGGACACTCATAGAATTAGCCTAACAGGAATAATAAAGTGAAACCAACAGCATTACGTTTGGGGAAGAGACGCAACCAATTCACAGGTGAGTAACTTAACCTATGTATCCTTTTCAGAATAGTGCAACACACATTCAAGGGAAGTAAGAACATTTGTAACTGTGCACTCTCAAGAGTTAGTTACCAAAGAACTTAGTTTACATGTAAGTAACTTTTAAACACGTATTCTCTTTTCCAGGCAAAAGGCCCAATCCTTTAAATGTCTTTCCCTTATTCTTGAAGCATGAGTGTTCTCAATGGCAGAAAGGGGGTCACTAGGGTCTAGTATAAGTCCGGATAGGTTCTTAAGTAGCAAAAGTCAGAGTTCCTAAGAAAGACTGTTAGAAAAAGTAAGTACTTTACTTTAGAGTTAGTTGAGGGTCCAGGGGATTCACATAAGACACCCTAGGAGGATTCTGCAGGGGCCTGGGTGAACTGGATGAGTGGCCTTCCAATCACAGAAAACACCCCAAAGCTATACAGAAATCATAAAGGCTTAAGGTAGGTAAAATACCCAAGCCAGCACAGTACCTCAGCACAGAAGATTTTGCAGTAAGAGGACTTCAGGATCAGCAGCCAAAAATCCGGTCGGTGGATTCCTTGTCGTGGTGACTGAAAACAGGACCTTGGAAGGGACTTTGCAGCAGGGCTCAACAGGGAAGGCTCTAGGAAAGGTTTTCCTTGCGCCTGGATGCTGCTCTGTGAATTTGTTGCCTTTTCATGAGCACAGAAGAAGACAGAATATCGCTGGTCGGATTCTCGTCATTACAAAGGTCCATCACTCTGGTGACTGGAATCATGCCTCTGGAGATTATGGGCATCATGCTGATGTTTCAGCAGGATTTGGAATTCGGAAGACCGTGCACAGCGCAATGGCTTGGGATCCTAAGATATTGGGGTAATGCAGACATGCAAGGTTGCAGCATGGTGTGGGATGGCTCAAAAGGCAGGTCTTCTTGAGTCTAGTGGGTCTCACCAGGCTCTGGGTCAGGGTTGTTGTTTTCGGAGTCCCCAGGTCCAATGGAAGGAACGGCTACAGCAGGCACTGGTTACACAGTAGGCTCACCAGTCGCTGGAAGACAAAGGGTTGCAGAGTTTTGGACTCCCCCCTCGCTTCCTGCCTTCACAGACACTCTTGAGGCTGGGCTTGGAGTCCACAAGACTCCCGCCGAAGACAAAATTCACACAAAGGAATTTCCCACCCTGGGTATCAGGGGAAGGAACAAGAAAGGACAAGGAACGCTAAAATGGCGCAAAAACAAGACGGGGCGATTTTGGTCAAATGAGCAAACAGTCTGCGGTAAAGGTGCACCAAATTAATAAAAAGGTTCACTGCCACAGCCATGAAAGGTACGTTTGTCCATGTGACAAAATTGTTACAGTTTTAGTGTGAAAAGGGATGCATTGTATCTCCCCAGCAATCCTCATAAGGTGGGTGTGCTGGTTTCACCAAATATAATGTAAAAGGAATCCAAAGGTCCTTTCTACTCTTGGGAACGTGTAGTTCTCACACGGTTAGCCACAGAAAGTTAAAAGGGGAGCCCCTAGGCACTTATTGCCATAACGTTGTCAAAGAGGATAACTTTTTTTTTTTTAAATATCATATTTTCTTGGTTTTATAACATACAACCACTGGTCCTTATCGGGCCAGATCGTAACAACAACAACTTTCGATGGAATAAATGCTCATATGGTTCACATACAAAATGTGTCTTATGACAAGATTCTTTACTCTAAAGTACATATCTTTACTTTCTCCAGCATGGGGTCTGGCATGGATTCACATGCTCATGAATATTCCCCGTCGTCAGGCTGGGAATCCTCGGTAAAGAAAAAACCAGTATCAGTTTCGTTTCTGATCTGTCTTTCGTAGTAATAACCAATCACTGGTCTCTGCGTCATACTGACCACAGCCAATGACTGCCCTCTACCTAAGCACCGCCTCTGGCAGCCATCTTCAGATTTTTACCGCACGTTCATGTGTTGGGATCCTCGTGCTATTGCTCTCGAGCGTTAGTGCTATTTTTTCACGTTTTTTTCTCAAAAACTTTGTTTTTTTTCGGTCAAAAGAGCCTCAAGCTCCACCGACTCTCCATCCGATCAACGGGGACCCGTTTCGGATTCGTCTGCGCCCCTCAAGGGTGAAGATTTCGTCGAGCTACGCTTTTGGAGGACTCCAGAAGTTTCTCAGGCCCGGTCATGGCCCAGGAGAAGGGAAGCTCGACGCCCGGAAAGCTGTTCAGGGTCTGCCCTGGATGCCAGCTGCAGAACGTCTTCAAGGAGGACGAACACTCTCTTTGTCTTTACTGCCTACATGAGGACAAGACGCACGTGGAGAAGGACTGTGCGTTTTGCGGCAACATGTCGGAGCGGACCATGAAGGACCGCCATCAACGTCTCGCCAACTGGCTAGAAGGGAAGAGCCCGTCCGGCGAGAAGAAGAGGAAGAAATCCGAGCGGTCTTCTAAGACCTTTTGAGGACGCCCCGGCGACGGGGGTCCAACAAAAGGCCAAGCACCGCGAGTCCGCTGGCACCGGGAGCGCCGAACGGTCGGGCTCTATGGGCGCCAGGCAGGGCGCACCCTCCCCGGCACCATCAACCACGAGCCAACGCTCTGGGTCGGGTAAGAGGAAGGCCGAGCACCCGGCGAAGCTCCTGGAGAGGCCCCGGTCGAGCTCGAAGGCGGAGGGGGAGCGAGGCAGTGTCCCCCCCCCCGCAAGGAGAAGGCGGTGAGCACACCTAAGGTGGTGAAGGCCTTAATCCATCCGGCCAAGCCCTCTATCGAAACTGTCGCGGCGGCCCTGGCTCAGCCTGTGGAGGCTACACCAGTGGTGGCGACCTCGGGGCTCAGAGTCTCCCTGCCACCTCGGAGGGAGTCCTCTTTTGTGCCCATCGATAGGACCCCCGTGAAATCCCCCGTGGGGAAGAAAAAGGGGGGGCAGGGCGTCGTCGTAGATTCGGCCTCAACCTCGGAGGAGGAGCTGGTCGAGGTCTTAAGCCACGGCCTCGGCGTGGAAGAAGACCGGCCCGTCGGGATGGATCCCGACGCAGGGGACGACGACATCGTCGAGGGTACCGACGGGGCCCTTTATCGCCCGTCGGATTCCCCTCTGCCAGCGCCGCGAGACAACTCGGCGGCCATTTTGTTGGCTATACAGTCCTTATGCTTAGAGATAAGGACGAGACTACTGTTGCCGACGGAACCTCTCCCGTCGGGGGACCCAGAACCGGGACCTTCTGGTGTTCCCCCTACCAAGAAAAGAAGGATCCACCCTCCACCTCCTTTTCAGCCGTCGCACCCCTTCCAGCCCTCCTCCCCGTCCACCCGAGGGGATGATACCGGGACTGACACGGCAGCGACGGGTACGGACGACGAGGTATACGACGAGGATGTACCGTCGTCGCCTCCCACCAGGGCTTCTCCGCCCGACGAGATTGGATCGTTCCACTCAATGATCGCCAGGGCATCCGAGCTTTTCCAACTCTGCCCTGAAGAAGAAGGAAGGTTTCCTTTATCAGCGGCGCGAGGCCAAGAGGAAGACGGTCCTCGCGGTGCCTCTATTGGACGACATTTGGGATGAGGGCCTCACCCTCCTCAAGAACCCTTCCACGACGCCAGCTAGAAGAGACCGGTACGAGAAAAAGTACCAGGTCCCGGACACGGCCCCCCTGTGCCTCCGGGCGCAGCCTACTCCGGACTCCGCCATCTCCGCGGCGGCCAGGAAAAAAGCGGGGGGGGGGGTGCGGCCTCGACATCGACTTCCCCACCGGACGGCGAGGGAAAGAAATTGGACGCTATGGGACGCAGAGTCATCTCGTCTGCAGCAACGACGATTAAAGCTGCCAACGCCTTGGCTATCGTGGCCCGATACGACAGGGAGCTCTGGTACAAACTGGCTCCCCTGCTGGACTTCTTGCCGGACGACAAGAGGGCAGAGGCTCTGGAGATCCTGCAGGAAGGTGAGGTGGCTTCGGACCACGCCATTACCGTTGCGACGGACATCGCCGACACTGGGTTCCGCCAGTTGGGCAACAGCGTTTGCCTTAGGCGGCGTGGATGGCTCAAGGCTACGGACTTCCATCAAGACGTTCAGACCAGAGTCCTGGACATGCCCTTCGATGGGAACAACCTGTTTGGGAAAACAGTGGACGATTCCCTTCAGGCCATTAAAGCGGACACCGAGACGGCCCGGGCCCTTGGGGTTCTGCAACAACGACGGACGCCCTTTCGGAGCAGCGGAGGCAAGGGCGCCTCCAAAGGTTCCGGCGGCGGTTTCTCCTCCTACCGTCAAGTGGCCCGCTCGTCGTCTCAGGAGGCCTACAGAGGACGAGGCAAGTCTGGCGGACCCCGCCGTCGTCGCCAAGGACAAGGCGCTAAAGCCTCGTCGAAGCAGGATTGAACCGGCCGGGGGGTCGGGCCCCCACCGAAGCACCCCGGTGGGAGGCCGGCTGGCGAGCTTCGTCAGCGTGTGGGAGTCCATCTCCACCGACCGTTGGGTGCTGGACGCCTTGGCCCGGGGCCACGCGCTCAAGTTTCAAAGAAAGTGTCCGCGCGTCCCCCCCGTGGCCAGGAAAGAACTTCACGTCCCTCAACTTCTCCTGGAGGTGAAGGCGATGCTCAAGAAGGGCGCCATCGAACTCGTCCCAAAGAGGCTTCGGGGCTCCGGAGTCTACTCGAGATACTTCCTCGTGAAGAAGAAGACGGGGGGATGGTGCCCCATCCTGGACCTGCGACGTCTGAACAAGTTCATCAAGGCGCAAAAGTTCCGGATGGTCACCCTCCAGCACGTCCTGGATCAGCTGGAGGAAGGAGACTTCCTGTCGTCGTTGGATTTGGAGGATGCCTACTTCCATATTCCCATCTTGAAGGGGCACCGAAAATTCCTCAGGTTTGTGGTCCAAGGGCGTCATTACCAGTTCAAAGCCCTCCCCTTCGGTCTACGGTCGGCACCCAGGGTGTTCACCAAGTGCCTCGCACCGGTGGCGGCTCAGCTGCGCCGCGAAGGGATCCACGTCTACCCCTACCTGGACGACTGGCTCATCCGAGCCAAGACAAGGGAGCTCGCCGTGGTTCACACGGCAAGGACCGTCCAACTTCTCACGGACCTGGGATTCTCCGTGAACTACGCCAAATCCCACCTGGTACCCGCGCAAGACACTCTGTTTCTGGGAGCGAGGCTCAACACAGTGTCCCTTTTGGCCTCCCCGTCGGAGGAGAGGACCAGGACCATCCTGGGCAAGGTGCAGCGGATGTTGGTGGCCGACGCGGCCAAGGTGAGGTCCATCAAGTCCCTCCTCGGAATGATGTCTTCCTGCATCTACCTCATTCCCATGTGCAGGCTCCGGATGCGCCCGTTGCAGGAGTTCCTGGACGCGCGCTGGATCCAAACGACGGGCAGCTTCGAGGAAAGGATCACACTCAACGAGAGTTTCCGACGAGCGATCCGGTGGTGGGGCACCCGCGCGCATCTGACGGCGGGCATGGACTTCCAGACCCCAGCCCACCAGGAGACAGTGACCACGGATGCCTCCCTGGAAGGGTGGGGAGCGCACACCGGAAATCTGCACGCAAGAGGCCTTTGGCTCCCGACGGAGAAATCCTTACATATCAACGTCCTGGAGCTCCGTGCAGTGTTTTGGGCCCTCAGGTCCTTCCTTCCGTCCCTCAAGGGCAAGGTGGTGAGGATCTTCACCGACAACACCACCACCATGTTTTACATCAGGAAACAGGGCGGAACCAGGTCCCCAGCACTGTCCAAGGAGGCGCAGGACCTGTGGCATTGGGCAGTCGCCCAAGGGATGTTTCTGGTGCCGTTTCATCTGGCAGGGATAAAAAACACCATCGCCGACTCACTGAGCAGGGAGCTGCGCTCGTGCCACGAGTGGGAACTACGGCAGGATCTAGTGGATCGCCTCTTCCGACGGTGGGGCACACCCCAGATCGACCTGTTCGCGACGGCGACGAACTCCAAGTGCCGGAGGTTCGCCAGCAGGTTTCCCCAGGCGAGGAGCATGGGCGATGCTTTCTCGTTCCCCTGGGAGGGCCTGTTCCTCTACGCGTTCCCTCCTTTGCCACTGCTAATCCGGCTCGTCAACCAGCTCAAGAGGTCACGGTGCAGGATGATCCTCGTCGCACCTGCGTGGCCGAGGCAGATATGGTTCCCGGACCTTCTGGACTTGTCAGCGTCCCCGCCAATCAAGCTGCCGGTGGACGCGGATCTACTCTCCAGGGAAGGAGGCGCCATCCTCCACCACGACCCGAAATCGCTGAACTTGCAGGCCTGGCTCCTGCAGCGCTAGAGTTTGGAGGATACGACATACTGGCCGACTGCAGAGAGGTTCTTGCAAAGGCCAGGGCGTCCTCGACTCTTAAATGCTACGGACACAAATGGAAGAGGTTCTCTGTCTGGTGCCACGCACAGAAGATTAACCCTCTACGGATTACGGCTCCCCAAGTACTGCCGTACCTGCTGACGCTGGCCAAAGCTGGACTGGCACACGCGTCCATCAAGATTCATCTTGCTGCGATCTCCCGATACACCAGGACCACGGGGCGGACGTCCTTGTGGTCTCATCGTCTGGTGAAAGAGTTCATGAAGGGACTGTTCAGATCGTTCCCGCCGGTGAAGGCTCCGGCCCCGGCGTAGGAGCTCAACGTGGTGCTGACCAAGCTCATGGGACCTCCGTTCGAGCCTCTGCACTCGGCCCCGTTGAAGTATCTGTCGTGGAAAACAGCGTTTCTTGTGGCCATCACCTCCGCACGACGGGTGGGAGAGATCCAGGCCCTTTCCTGCAAGGCCCCGTACTTGACTTTTCACGACACGAGGGTAGTGCTCAGGACGCACCCCTCCTTCATGCCCAAGGTACCGTCGGACTTCCATCTCAACAAACCCTTGGTGTTGCCTGTGTTCTTCCCGTCGCCTTCGCCGCCGGCTGAGAGGACTTTGCACTCGCTGGATGTGGCTAGAGCGCTGAAGTTCTACGTAGACCGCACAAAGTGTTTTCGGAAGACGTCACAACTCTTTGTGAACTTTGGACCTGTCAATCAGGGGAAGGCTCTCTCGAAGGCTTCCATTTCCAGATGGCTCTCCGGCTGTATCATGTACTGTCACCGGTTGGCAAACCGACCGCTGCCTGGCCGTCCGAGAGCCCATTCCACCAGAGCGATCGCAGCTACCACGGCGTTCCTATCTGGTGTGCCCCTGTGTGGACATATGCAGGGCTGCTACGTGGAGGTCGACGCACACCTTCACGAAATTCTACTGCGTCGACCGGGATTCCAGGGAGGAGTCCAGGGTCGGCCAAGCAGTGCTGCGCAACCTGTTCGCCTGAGGTGAGCCTGGTGAGGAGGTAAGATGCTTAATGTTGAGTTTGATGTAATGCTTAATGTTGAGCCTTTGCCACCTCCCGTGGTTGTGCATGTGTGTACTGCTATGTATTCTTTATTCATGAGCATGTGAATCCATGCCAGACCCCATGCTGGAGAAGGAACAAGTTACTTACCTGTAACTGTTGTTCTCCAGCATGGGTCTGGCATGGATTCACATGCGAACCCTCCCGCCTACCCCTCTGCGGCTCTTCACTTGGTCATACTGCCACTTCACGTGCTTCCAAATCTAAAGATGGCTGCCAGAGGCGGTGCTTAGGTAGAGGGCAGTCATTGGCTGTGGTCAGTATGACGCAGAGACCAGTGATTGGTTATTACTACGAAAGACAGATCAGAAACGAAACTGGTTTTTTCTTTACCGAGGATTCCCAGCCTGACGACGGGGAATATTCATGAGCATGTGAATCCATGCCAGGCCCATGCTGGAGAACAACAGTTACAGGTAAGTAACTTGTTCCTTCTATGGCGTGTAGTCATTAAGTGTTCGAGAGTTCACATTCCGTCTTCCCATCTTTTCCAGATTTTGTCTGCTTTCTCGGGACATCCCCTGGCCTTATACACCCTTCTTTCTATGGCAAAGCAGATTTGCACGTCAGTGATCCATTGGTCTACTTGCGGCGTTTCCGCAGCCCCCCATAGCTGCGCTATATTTCTTTTGATTATTCCTGTTGCCGTGATGAAGCAGAGCTTTTCATACCTTGATAGGTCTATTTCACTGTCTGCTCCTAATAGGAGTAGTTTGGGGTCTCTGAGGATCGACTGATGCAGGACTCTTGTAAGGACATCGCAGCACTGTTGCCAGTAATAGCTGATGTTCGGACACGCCCATAGTATGTGGAAGAAAGTCCCTTCCTCTCCACGGCAGCGTAGGTAATTCGGTTCCGTTATTTTGCCCCATCTATATAGGGCTATCCTTGGATAGTAGATTCTGTGTAATATCTTTAGTTGGACAAGACGTAGTCTGGTTGATATGGCGACCTCACGTGGGTACATTAGTATCTGAACCCAATCTTCTGGCATGATCACCCCAACCTCACTTTCCTATTTTGTTTTCAGTCGTTCCAGTTCTGGCGTGGCAAAGGAGGTAATAACACTGTACATCACTGTGGTGACCTTTGCTTGGATGTGATCTGTAATTACGTTTCGCTCCAGTGGGGTGCTTTCTGACATATCGGAGAGAGCAGGAAGATGTTGTTGTAAGGCATGTCTCAGCTGCGTGTAATGGTACCTCTCCACTTCTGGGAGGTCGAAAGACATGATCAGCTCATCATAGGGTCTGATGGCGCCGTCTACTATGAAGTCCCCCACCGTTTCTATCCTGCATCTCGTCCATGTTGGCCACTTTGGGAATTTAGCTACCTCAGGGAGATTTCTGTTGTTCCATAGTGGTTGTATCGGCATGACCTTGTCCCCCCATCCTATGAAAGCATGTGACTCCGTCCAGATGCGAGACGTCTGTGCTGCCATATTTCTGGGGGTTATTCTGGGTGTTGCAGCATATATCTCCAGTAGGGGCGATGCTCGTACATGTGGTATCGTGGCGTCTTTGTGTATTGAGTCATTTATCACTGACATTTAGCTTGCCCAATAGTATGTCTGTAGCCTCGGCAGGCCAATGCCACCTTCCCATATTGACCTCTGTAGCATTTGGAGTGCCATTCTCGGGCGTCCGCCAGCCCACAGGAGTTTTCTAAGTATGCCATCTATCTTTTGGAATGTCTTCGCATGTATATGTAATGGGGCATTCTGGAGTATGTATAAGTAGCGGGGAAGCGTTAGCATTTTAAACAGTGCAGCTCGACCTAGGAGGGTCAAGGGTAGAGACATCCAGTGCTGCACATCTCCTGCAAATCGCTCTGTGATGGGCTGTAGATTATTGGAAGTATAGTCGTTGAGGTTTCTCGTGATCTTAATGCCCAGGTATTGAAAGTGGTCAGGCACTATCTTATAAGGGCAGGATTCAGGGGTCTCCATTCCCAAATGGTTCAATGCAAATAATGTGGATTTGGACCAATTCACTTTTAGGCCACTAAAGGTTCCGTATGTTTGCAGCAGCTGCGTCACCACTGGACATGTCTTTTTGGGATCTCGTAAATATATCAGTAAGTCATCCACGTACAGTGAGACTTTGTCCTCCCATTCTGGCCCTCCCGGGAAGCCTCTCCATGTGGTTGTGTCTCTCAATAGTTGAGCCAACGGCTCCATAGCCAATGCAAAGAGGAGGGCTGACAGGGGGCAGCATTGGCGCGTTCCTTTTCCCAGAGCAAAGTTCCGTGATATCCAGCCATTCACTCTAACTTCGCCCATTGGTGCGTTCTACAGTAGTTGGACCCAGGACATGAATTGCTCTTGAAAACCCATTTTCCGCATAATTCCCCCAGAGTGCTTCCCAGTAGATGGAATCGAACGCCTTTTCGAAGTCCACTGCGAGCACCCCTAGGGGAACACTCAAGGACTGGGCTCGTTCAATGATTAGATGTAATCTCCGTATGTTCATTCTCGTGCATCTGCCAGGCATAAATCCACATTGGTCTGGGTGAATAAGGGACGTTATAACACGCTGTAAGCTTATCGCCAGCAGTTTAGCCAATATTTTAGTCTCGGAGTTGATGAGGGAGATCGGCCTATATAAATTGCAGATATCGGGGGGGGGTTTGTCTGCTTTGGGTATGACAATAATTGTGGCTTTCCATAAATCTGCTGGCAATTGCCCTATGTTTGGAGCCTGTTAGTACATTTTAATTAAGTGGGGGGGCCAATTCGTTACCTCCTATCTTTTTCCAGGTTTCTATGGGAAAGCCGTTTGGTCCAGGAGTCTTTCCGGACTGGAGCTGCATCATAGCTGCTGTGATTTCATCTTCCGTGATTTCTTCTTCCAGGTAGGCCATTTGTTCAGAGCTTAGCGAGGGGAGGTTGATGCCTTTCAGTATGGAGGTCTCAGGGGGGATCGCCGGTGCTCTGTAGATCCTCGTCGTATCTTGCAAATTCTTCAGCTATGTCTGCATCCGCCAGTCTCGGTTCTGCATTCTGAGGCATAATTGCTCTCACGTGATTATGCCCCTCATCTTTCCACTCGAGCCAGGCCAACAGCTTCCCTGCTTTGTCACCCGTTTCATAGACCCTGGCTTTCATTGCTTTATGAGCTTGTTTAGCATTATCTAATGCAATGTTTTGTAACTTTTTCTGGGCCAGCACTAGAGCTCTGTTCGTGTGAGGGCAGTCCTGGGTTAAGTGCGCCTCTTCTGCTCGTCTCACGTTTTCTTCGGCCTCCTCCAGTTCTTCTAGGTGCGCTTTCTTTTCTGCTGTAGTCCAGGAGATAATTTCACCACGTATCACTGGTTTGTAGGCCTCCCACAGAATAATAGGGCAGTTCACCGAACCCTCATTTAATTCAAAATATGTCTTGCTGGCATTTTGTAGGCGTTCTATCAGCTCGAGGGAGCCCAAGTGGTAGTTATTCAATCTCCACACTGGTGGGGGGTTCGGTTTGCATGTTGTGATTGTCATAAGCAGGGGGGAGTGATCCGAAATGCCTCTTGGGAGGTATTGTGCTTGAGTTAGTGTGTGTATTATTGCGGCCGGGACAAAGAAGTAGTCTAATCGTGACATTGATGCATGTACTCCGGAGTGATAAGAGTATTCTTTTTCTTCAGGATGTAGGTCTCGCCAAGCATCTTTGATACCAAATGCTTCCACAAATGTAGACAAGTTGGTCCTTCGGTTGGGGTCTCTATTACGTAGGTGCGTGCGGTCCTGTATGTTACTCATGACGTCATTGAAGTCCCCTCCTAGGACTACGATATCAGATGTATCATTGGTTAGTAGAGACGTTATATCCTCTAACAACGTGGTTTGTAGTGCGGGCGGGGCATAAATCGCCAGTAGAGATATTGATTTGTTCCAGAGTGTTCCTGTAGCGTACCTGAATCTGCCTCCAGTATCTAATGTTGTATTGGAGAGGATAATGGCAGTCTTTTGTGTATTAGTATCATCACTCCTCTGGCTCCCATTGTGAAGCCTGCCTGTGATATTGTGCAATAATTGGAGCCATTGAACAACGCGTTGGTTGTGCTTGCTAAGGGAGATTCTGTTAGAAAAACTATGTCCGGGCGTTGTCTATTCAGGAACTGTCTCACCAATCTCCTTTTCAGGCTGTTTCCTAAGCCATTGACGTTCCATGTGAGAAGTTTTAAGGCTTGGGTCTTATCATCCCGTATAGATGCATTAGCGTTCATGATTATGGGTTATGATAGAGCCACCTGCCCTGGGGGCAATGCTTACACAAGTCTTGTTGCAGAGAACAACGTGCAGTGTTCGACTAACACCTGGTTTATGTAGAGTTTGGTATTTCCTTGAGCTATTCCATCTTCTGAACATATAACCAACTCCCCCCTCCCCATACTTTGCCCCCAACTGAAGCATCTGTCGCCCCATTGTCACTTAAACACTAAACAAACAAAAGTTATACACTTGTGATACTCATGCAGTGATTCACATCTGCGGCACTCCCCAAGTCTATGACCAGTGCGGGATATGCCGACCGGGGGTCGTGTTTGGGGGGGGTGCTCGGAGTGACTCATCGCGGGGCCGCCAGCTTCCTTATTCAGCTTACTTCCTAGTTAAGCGGGTGGGGTTCGGATCCTGATGTCTGTATGATCTATCACCGCTGTTAATCGTCGTTGTTTGGGGGCATTTCTTCTTCGGGTTGCTGCTGTGGTGGGTCGTCTGGTGCTCTGTCCGGTCGAGGTCTATTCCTTCTATTTTCTTGTCTCCTACGTTGGTTCCAGTCCCCTCCTAAATTACGTTCTGCCCAGTTCCATGCCTCCCTTGGGTCTGTGAAATGCACCTTTGTGCCGCTGTGATATATCCTTAGTTGGGCCGGGAATAACAGGCCGTACTTCACATTCAGTGCTTGGAGGCATTTTTTCAGTGGGTCAAACGTTTGTCTTGCTTTCTGAACTTCCTTCGTGAAATCCGGGAAGAATGCCAGTTTGGAACCGTTATATGTGATTGCGCCATTTGCCCTGGCCATCTGTAGCACCGCATCCCGGTCTCTATAATTAAGAAGCCTAGCGATCACAGTTCTTGGTGGTGACCCAGGGATTGGTCTGCCTGTTGGTACTCTGTGGGCGCGCTCAATAGAAAAGAATTTGGACAGGGATTTTGGGGCAAACAGGTCAGCAAGCAGCTGTTCCAGGAGGAGCTTCATGCTCGCCCCTTCTGCTTTTTCCGGCAGGCCGAGGATCCGGATGTTGTTTTTTCTCGAGCGGCCCTCTCCCTCTTCCACTCTCTCCTCTAGTGCTTTGATGCGTGCTATTGCATTGCTCATTTGTTGACTCATGCCTCGTAGGTCGTCTTCTGCCACTGAAATGCGAGTCTCAGTTTCACCCGTCCGGGCCGCCAGTTTCTGGAGATCATGACGTAGCAGGGACACATCGGTACTAATGCTGTCCATTTTTACTTCCATGGATGTTCGTGAGCTAAAGATAGCATTCATCACATCCTTGAGTGATATGTTTTCTGAGGATTCTTGCGTGTTATCTGGTCCGATTTGATCAGCTGTGGGCGGTGGGGCCGGAGTTGTGTACTGTTCCATGGTGCTCTGGGTCCCTAGCTTCTTTGTTTTC
The DNA here is from genome assembly GCF_040938575.1 of Ambystoma mexicanum. Taxonomy (NCBI): domain Eukaryota; kingdom Metazoa; phylum Chordata; class Amphibia; order Caudata; family Ambystomatidae; genus Ambystoma; species Ambystoma mexicanum. The sequence continues at coordinate 1,173,350,893 of NC_090921.1, read as the reverse complement.
TCCTTGCCCATCTTGGAGTTGATCTTTCCCCCCTTCCTGTATTGCCCTTGTTTTAATTTCTATATCTTGCGGGCTCAGTGCCACCTCCTCAGTATATCTATGCTGTGCTGTGTAGCTTCTATCATACGGTGGCCCTGAGGCAAGGATTGTCTATCTTCGCTGACCTATATGGCGTAATTGCAATATTAACCTCCTATTAGTTAATTGGGATCGGCCCATGTTTGGTTCGTGATAAGCTGATTTCACACTATGCTCACCCTCCGTCTTTTCCGTGTTATCTCAGCTTGTCGGGGGCACCGTGCCCGACGCAGTGCCCGTGCGTTCGGTTTACAGGGCGCACCGCGGCTCAGAGAGAGCCGGAGATGGATGTATGCTGTGCTCTGCAGGAGGGGTCTCAGATTATCAGGGCCTGGTCTGAAAAAGTTCCGTCCACCACAGGGGCCCCCACACTCTATGGTTCGCTGTGGTTATGCCAGTTGTCTCTCACCTCCCCCTCTCCTTACCGCTGCGAAGATCTCCGGACAAACAGCAGCTGGGGTGCCGGAGCGGCCGCGACTTCCACGTATTCCGCACCTGTTTCCGTAGGCCCACTACTTTTAGAACAGAGTGGCAGAGGAGGGCAATATGTCTTCTCGGCTCGGAGGCATCCGTCTCACGCTAGCAGTGTAGCTTGCCACCCCACGTGCTCACAGCTATGATAGCGGTTACAGTATGGCCGTGCTGGAGCGGGGGAGAGGGGCACAGCAGCGGTACCTCATGGGTCACCATTACGGGTCTTTGATCCCGTGCTGGTCCGTTCAGGCACTGCAGCGACCAGCTCGCACCATCTGTTCGCGCCTCCGAGGGGGCACCCGCTCCCGGCTCCACGTTCCGCGCCTCAGGGACCTTCCGCAGCAGGGGTTGGCGTCAAGGTTGGCGAGAGTCGTCGTCCTCCCCAGTCCTCCAGCTTCCAGTCGTGTCTTTAGTAGCGATGGGTTGGGTGCAGGCAGCGCGGGACGTTCTTTCTGGGGACACCCACACTGCGTAGTACTGCGCGCCCGCTTCTCAGTTTCTTACTCCGGCGGCCATCTTAGTTTCGCACGCGGCTTCTGCGGGCGCTGACTTCAACAGCGTTTTCTAAGTGCGTCAGCGTCTGAATCCAGCAGATTTTGCAGCATTCTATGCTGTGGAGGTTCCGCTACCCGTAGCTATGTTTTTATCAGGATATGCTGATGTTTTTCAAGATTTCGAGCAGGATTCAGTTGGCGGCCCGGGAGCGACAGGAGAGCATGTCCACATCGCTCGGTCGCAGGCCACGCCCCCAAGAGGATAACTTTTAAGACACTATGGAGAGTCTTAAAAATGGCACCCATAAAAAGAGTGTTGGAAAAGGTTCCCATTCACAGAGGTATAAGGAAAAATAATCCACCAGTAAAAGCAAAAGCTCTGGGGTTGACACAGGTCAGGAAGATTTATCATTTCTATGAAATCTTACCTGACATGAAGGACACATGAATAATGACTTTTTGGTTACTTTGGCAATGTTTCTATGACAAGATGGTGGGATCTGTGATTTTTTACTGTTTGTTACTTTACTCATGCACTTTTGAATTTACCACATATGGTTACTTAGAGTGGCTAGCACATAAGATTGGCGTGCTTTGAGATTTTTCACTTCTTAAGAGATATTGTTCTTTGGCCTGCTTCCTTCTCGGGTCAGGAAATACCTTCTATGGAAATCCCTTACCTGGGGAATGCTGTGGCTTTCGCAGACTAAAGGGTGTTGTGTGTGTGAGCCAGGGGAGGGGGTTCGGACTGTCTAGTGCCAATCCACAAACTGTGGCTCCTGAAAGTCTGTTGCTGGGCAGATGTGGTGACCCACATCTAAGGGCTGTCCAACCCTGGACAACCACTGTTGTCCAGGGTTGGACAGCCCTTAGCTGTTTGTATGGTGCAGATCCTTACCATTGGTGGAATTGGGCTAGCTCCCAGCCTGAATACTGGATAAAAAGGACTCCTGCAACTGCTCATCAGATCACTGATGGAGCCAAGACTTTTACGAAGAAGAGCAGCCTGCTGACGACCTGAGAATTACCTCTGCAACTTAACCATCATCGACTCCAGTGAATGGCCCGGTGAAGCCCTCTTTCTCTGTCTGATCTCAAGGAGATTCCCGTTGGTTCTTTGACTCATGGACCAGTCAGAAAACCACAAATCTCGACCACTGTTCGAGGATCCGTGCCTTCGGAAGTGTTCCTGGACCAATTGGTGGACTGAGCAACTCTCCTCGATGCAGCAATCATCAATCCAAGCAGAGCCATGGTCCTTTGCAGATTTTCAGCATATTAGCTTAGTCGCCTGCTCCTGCGTGTTTAAGCCTTACACTTCAAGGGAAGCTGTGCTGGGGCTACTTCTGTGTTTGCCACAGTACGATCACCTGTCGCTGCCAGATTGTGGTGACCTTCATTTGAACACTCCTCCAATCCAGTCAGGTGTCCTGAGGGAGTCTGCAGTGCAGAAGTCTTCATTTTTCATTGTTTAGTGTCTTCATCTTGAAGCTGTCTGGAAGGGTATTCTGTGCACTCTGACAGACGCCCGACGACGAAAATGACCTCTGCATCCCCAACCGCTTGGCCTTCCACACCCCAACCAATGCACCTACGACCCCTGGGCCTTCCTCGCCCAGACCAAGCGCAATAGATTGTGTCCCTATCTGATTCCGGAACACCTGCAGTGGTATCTGGAAGCATCTGAGTCATGGGGTAAATTAACATCCCTGTTACTGTCCCCCACTGTTCTCCATAGGGTAACATTGGGTGTACAGTTCTGGCCCTAACTCACTCTGGCCTGATCATTGGTGGTTGAACCTGGGTTAAGGATCCGACCCTAGGCCTATTCTAGTGTTTCGGATTGCGTGGAGCACTTAACTGAATTTTACTGAACTTTTATCTAACTTTGGAAACTTTATATACTCACTACCAGAGCCCACTGCACTCTTTTGTATATAAACTTCCCTGAAGAAGTTCTAGTTTGGAACTGATGACTTTTCAGCACAAGGCCCCAAACCATATTAGGGTTGGATTTATTAAGCTTGTGGGAAGCTGTTTTTGTGTTGATTCTGAAGAGATCTGCCTGTTTTTCCTTGCATCTGAATATACACCTGTATTGCACTGGTAATTAATTCATATATAATTCTATTCTCCAAATGGTGAATCTATCTATATATATTTCTGAGGCCTGTGGATCTGTTTAGATCAGTTGCTATGCATAGGCCGCCATCTAGTGGTGGCCGCAGAGTATTACATTATTTGTTTTTGTAACTTGAAAAGGGACCACAACAGGGCGTGCCAGTAATACTATGGCTAGTGTGACGTCTACTGTACCCATGGTCCTTCACGCTTCGAGGTCCCTCCGATTCGTTCTTTTCCGCCATCGTAGTCTGACGCATATCGCAGAGTTCCTTCTTGGCTGACTCCATTACATTATGAAAAGTTTAACTTAGTATTTCTTTTTGTCCTTTCGACAACCGTTTACCGCAAGCTCTCTGGCAAAGGCTTCAAGGACAAGACCATCCGTCCACAACAGCGACCCCCGTCTCCACAGACCTTTGTCTACAGCCTTCCAAGGCCTCATCGGGCCACGGCCCTGCACAGTAGGGAGAGCAGGGAGAGGTTCATATTTTAGTCTCTCTAAGAGAATTCCTTTACTCCCATTTATTTCGACAGGCTGCCATCCTTATACATGATGGAGAACACTCCTTTTAAATTCTACCCTTCTTGTAACAGGAAGCTTCCCTGGAAGGATTCACACCACGTTTGTAACTTTTGTCTCCCCAGGGACCACGCCGAAGGACAGTGCAAGTCTTGCAAACTGTTCAGGCCAAAGACCATAAAGGACCACAAAACCAAGCGCTGGGCCAACCACGCCATGCAGGCCAAGGTCGCCATGGATGTTGAGGGATCCTCCAGAGATGGCAGTATAGATGTTCTAAGTGACCCAGAGGGCGATCGGGATCTGTCGGATTCCCAAGTGCGAGCCCCCGACACCAACAGGCAGGCCGGCGGTTCTGCTACGGGGATGACACCCGACGGCTCAAGCACATCCCCCCCGTGGCCGAATGTCGACCACATCACCGACCGGTAAGCCACACACGGCATCGAGGGGAAGGTCCGAACATTCCCAGTCCTCTGGGCTATCACGATCAACACACGACAGGCCCCCGAAAAAAAAAATGTAAAGTCTGTTTCCGATGCCACGTCTAAATCTGGGAAGTCCACGGGTGCCGATGACCGGGCATCGAAAGACACTTTGACGGCCTCTGGAAAGAGCTCAAAAAGCTCAAAGTTAAGTGAGTTAAGAAACACGTTCCCAACAACCTTCTAAAGTCCAAAACTTGAAAAACCATAAATCTTCGACATCCCAGGTTAAAAAATCACAGGCTACTAAAAGTAGGGATTACTCTACCCCTGAGGGCACCCTTTCAGGGGCTATGCTTCATAAAAAGACCCCTGTCCTAGAACCACCACCTACTCCTGCTCCCTCTGTGTTGCCCATCCCCTCCCAATGGACCACAGAACAATTTGACAAGGTAATGAGGAGAATGTCATGTTTTATAAACTTCTTTGACAATCAACCCGCGGTCCTCCAAAACCTTCAGGGAACCCCACAGAGTGGTGGAGCAGACACCCAGAGCAGGGCAGCAGTCTCTCAGCCCGCTGCCAAAAAAGCCCACCTAGACACCACGGAGGCTCCCACCTCTGCACACCAGGACCTGGCTCAGGACACTTATTATTACAGCACCCAAGGCTCACAAGACCCTGGCTCATACACAGACCCAGAGGACCAAGGGGACATGGGAGACTTGGACCAATATTATGACGACGATGAGGACATATACATTATCCAGTCCCCAGACTACACTGACGCACCAGTGGCAGATTCCCCGGTAGACAACCAACTGCAATATAAATGACCTGCTCCTAAAGGCTGCAGAACACTTCAAAATAGACACTCAAGAAACCCAAGTCGACAAAGACTTTGTGGAGGACATTCTTGGGGATAAAAAATTGGCAACTCAATTTATCCTCCTATTACAATCAGTCCAGGGACGTATTCAGCCCTTTTCGGCTTACACCCAATTTAACACGGGCAGTCAACCCATGCATCAAAAAGCGGTTTAGACTGGCCCCCTCATATCCCCTATATATTAGGAGGCAGCTAAAACCCTACTCTCTGGTAGTCGCCACCACAAGAAAGAGAGCGGGAACCCCTCTGGCCTCTGCCGAAGCCCCTCCGGACAAGGAGAGTAAAAGAAATGTACACCCTGGGTAGGAAGGTAGCTTCCTCAGCAGCCTATCAAACAATGATAGCTAATAACACAACACATTGTATTAGCCAGTTATAATTGCCACAAATGGAACGGAAACGCTCAGCAGATAGACTCAGTCCCAGAGCCCCTAAGACACTGCTCTCACTCACCATTGCAGAGGGAAAACAGATGGCCAGCTTTATCCTTAAAAAATAACTTGGATGCAGCAGTGCGATCAGTGTGGACCAAGGCACACTGATCAAGCGCCACGCATGGCTCTGCCAGTCGGGATTCAAACTGGGGACCTAGGGTACACTCTTAAACGTGCCTATTGAGCTCAACGCTTTATTTGGCAAAGCAGTTGAGGATGCGCTTAAAGGCGCAAAGGAGGAGTATCATACCCTCAAATCCCTAGAACAGCTCACTTAAGAGCCCATTGGGCAGAGAGGGGATCAAACTCTCGCCGGTTTAGAGGGCAAAACTCCCAGCGGTCCTCAAACTACAAGCAGGGTGGGCAAGTTTCATCCTGGGGCTCTTCACAAATGCAGTCCTCAACAGGGGTTTAAAAGAGGCAGAAAAGGTCTAGAAGTAGGGGCAGATCCTCCTCCTCAAGAGGGGGCTCAACCTCTCCCAAGCAATGACCACCCGCTACAGGTTCCCTCCCATGCCACTCCAGTAGGAGGTCGTATTTCACACTTTACCCAAGCATGGGAAGAGTATCACTTCGGATAAGTGGGAAGTTTCCACCGTGACAGGTGGGTATTGCATAGAGCTACTCAAGACAAAGGAAGACTTCACAGGAGGAACAGCGCATCCTGTTGGAAGAAGTCAAAGCACTAATACTGAAGGACGCCATAGAAATCGTCCCGGTAAACAAGGGTATTTATTCAGTGTACTACCTTGTGCCAAAAAAATACCTAACAATGCGCCATGTACTAAACCTGCACCCTGCGAACAACTACGTCAAGCCACACAAATTCTCCATGACAACGCTTCAAGAAGTGATCCCACTGCTAAAACAGGGGGACTACATATCAACCTTGGATATGAAAGATGCATATTTTCATATTTCAATGTTCCCAGCACACAGAAGATTCTTGCGCTTCAAGATAGCGAACCAGCACTACCAATTCAAGGTGCTACCCTTCGTCATAGCCTCCGCTCCAAGAGTATTCACCAAGGTACTAGCGGTAGTGGTAGCGCACGTACGCAGATAATTAATCCCAGTGTACCCTTACCTGGACAAATGGCTGAATAACAGGGTAATCCTGCCAAATTTCCAAGCTAAACACCCAGAGAACAATCAATCTTCTGTTTAAATTGGGATTCTCAATCAACGAGAACAAATAGTCTTGTTCCAAGCAAAACAAAACAGTATTTAGGAGCTTTCATAAATACAGAAGAGGGTCTCGTCTTTCCTTCAAACGAAGAGTGCAAAACATACTGCTGCAAATAACACAGTATCTAGCCGGTCGCCAAGTAACTGTATGCAAAGCAATGCGTTAGCTCGGGATGATGGCTTTATGCATTTACCTGGTAACACATGCACGGTTGCGCATGTGCCCATTGCAAGAGTGGTTAGCGAAACAGTGGTCTCAGGCAAGCGGTCAGTGAGACAATCTAGTGGTTGTTTCGCTAACCCTAGTTCAAGCGCTATCTTGGTGGACAGAGCAAAACCTGTTAAAGGGGAGACCTTTTCACAACCCAGCAGTGCAAGCAGTTGTCACAACAGACGCATCACTCACCAGGTGGGGAGTCCATTACCTTCACCACACAGCGCATGGCCTGTGGACACAGATCACAGCCCAAAATCCCATAAACCTCTTGGAACTGCTAGCAGTACTCAGACCTATAAGCTTTCCAAGTGCACCTGTCAGGACCGACAGTACAAATCCTCAAAGACAGCACAATTGCCATTTTTTACATAAACAAGCAGGGGGACACATTCTCCAAATCTGTCCAGGCTTGCGCAAACTGGAAGTGGGCACTCAAGTGGGGCATGTTCCTAACATCACAACATGTTCCAGGGGAACTCAATTTGCTGGCAGACTCATTAAGCAGATACCCTACACCCGGAGAGCACGAGTGGCAGCTATACAGAAATATTCTAAACATTATCTTCTTCGCATCCAGGTTTCCCCAACAAGGGTCCAAGGGGAATGCCCTCTGGATGAACCGGTCTGGGACAGTTGCCTAAGTTTTTCCCCCAGCACCACTACTAAGCTAATTGGTTAACAAAATGCACCAGGAACAAGTAACACTAATCCTAGTTGCTCCCATGTGGGCAAGACAACCCTGGTTTACGCATCAGCGCAAAGGGGTGATGTGCGAGACAATAAAACTCCTGTGGCCCTACAACATGCTCACACAGCACAGGGGTACAACGTTCCACCCACACCCTCAGTCTATGAACTTGGCAGCTTGGCAGCTGAAGTCATAGAATTTGGCCATTTAAAAGTACCTCAAAGGTTTATGGAAATCTTCAAGGAGGCACGAAAATCAACCACCAGACACTGTTATTTTAACAAGTGGAAAAGGTTTGTAATATGGTGCCAGTCAAAAAATGTAAACCCAATAGAATGTACTACATCACACATTCTTCATTACATGCTCCACTTACTTGACCCCGAACAAGTGTTTAACTCCATCAAGCTTCACCTGGGGGCTCTAGCCGCGTACATAACTTCTCAAAGCAAGGTGTCCTGGTGGAAAGTCCCTGTCATTAAGGCATTCATGGAAGAAGTAAAGAGACTTTACCCCCTCCCTACGCCCACCACCCATTTCTAACCCACCTCCAGGGTGGGACCTAAATGTAGTACTTCCAAAGCTCATGGGACACCCTTTTGAGCCTATGCATAAATCCAGCCTTAAACACCTTATATTTAAGACTGCTTTTCTGGTGGCTATCACCTCCATAAGAATAGTTAGTGAATTACAAGCTTTGTCAGTGCAAGACCCTTTTTTGTTATACAGAAAGACAAGTTTGTACTAAGAGCACACCCTAGGTTTTCACCTAAATTCATATCCAAGTTCCATGCCAACCAGTCCTTCGAACTACCAGCTTTCTTTC